>NW_027514366.1:911864-1279046 GCF_048772815.1 Callospermophilus lateralis
ATAGGATTTTACTTGCATTGATGTTAAACTGGGTCAGTTACTGTACAAATATTAGGATTTGTAAGCACCATTCACCAAAGTTAGTTTTCAGTACTGGGAAATAAATATGTATTTCATGTGGATGAATATTTCTGAGAATAATCTTGTGAAAATTTGATTATAAATCCACATATAGGAACATGAGTTAAATTAATGAGTGTATAATAAGACACATATATTTCATATTTTGAATAATCTGGAGAAAAAAAAATATATATATATATAGATACAAACACAGACATTAAAATGTAGTAATATGTATGCCAATCAAAATTCATTATGAAATATATATCATCCTCATATCCAAAAATATTCTTTTTACTGAGCATGGATTTATGTATAATGCTGTTCATCTAGGAAATTCACCAATACGTTGAATTTTCAGTTCCATCAGTATTTAGGGGGAGTGATCTCTTCTCACAATCTGTATCATCCTAAAACAGCAAGCTCACAAGAATGTACGTGTGATACCAGGTAGGACACTAAATATGCATAATAAATTTCATGAGATGAATAGGCTACAGAGAAAGGGAGACAGAAATGTACATATGTGTTAACTTTAAAAACTCATGGAGAAGTATTACAATAAAAAGTTGACTAGATTTATAACACATACACTTGATAAAGCAGAACGCAAGTCCTAGTATACACCATGCCTCCTATGTACGGCCTGTATTTCTATTCTGTTAGGTTTCTTTTTCTACATCATATTAAGATTAGTAGTCAGAGTCTAGTAGGGTATGGGTTAGTGACAGGGATTCAGTATTTCTAATGGAAAATAGGAAAATGAATCTAATGTGTATGCAAATATTTGCTAGACAAAAATCTTCCCACTGTCCTCCAAAACAATGCCTTGATATTTCCTTCGCCACAAGTAATACACAATTAGTGGAGAAGAGTTTGAAAATCTGTGAATATATATCTGGAAAAGAAAATGCTCAGGGGTTCACAACCTTGGAGGTGGTAGAGGAATTTCCAAAAGTAAGGTACAGGGTAAACACTCCACAAACATGGAACTCTGGTGGCCTAATGAGTTTTTGAGAAACTGCCTCTGAGTTTGGGCCCTTGAAAAATTTGTTGTTGTCAGGAGCTTTAGCTTCCTTTGTATTGAGACCATCAAACCTGGGTTGGCATCTATGTGACCTGGATGACATGGTTCCTTATATGCTATTGAACATGAGGAAGAAGTTCTGAATTTTCCCTTTGTTAGTAAACTGAGGACACTGGGGTCTAAGTGTCTAACCATGTGATCTGTGAAGCCATTTGGTCATACTCCACTTTTCGTGGTGTTTCTTACTGCTGCACTGGGAGTTTGGTATTGGCTTCACGTAATACAAGGAGAAAAACTGGGACACAGTGCTAGAGGGAGTACTCTCACGTGTAGTGGTTGAGGGTCTGCAGGAGAATGCACCAACCAGGCTTCTATCCCAAAAAGCTTGCACCCATGTCCATAGCAACCTGATTCTGAACATTGCCCTGAAACCTCTCCATATAACAAGTTCCCTTTACTTGTAAGGTTCTGCTGGCTGCAACATGTCAGTCACAAGTCATTCGGAAACCAATGGCAGAACCACGTGTCCCCACGACAGATGTTTTATCATACACCTGTCCACCACTGCTCTGGGCCCACTAATCAGCAGGCTCCAACTTTCTGGCACCTCTGTTCTCACCATTTTCATGAAACCCAGTCAATCAATGCAATGTCTGGTACACTCATGATCAGCAACAGATATCCAAAGGTTCTCCAGTGCCATCTGTTCATGGAAATTTAAAAAATTCATGGTATTTATCTAGCCAATTTTCAAGGATGAAGTTGGAGGCACTGTGGCTTTCAATTTATTCAGGAACCATGAAATGGTGAGGAAGCTTATTTCAATTAAAGCTCGGGAGAACTCTCAGAGGCAAGGTTTCCCAAAGAGTGGCCAAAAGGTCACATTAAGCCAGGCCCATTGAGGTCTACAATTGAGGTCCATGTGTGTTTTGACTCTCAACAATGGCTGCCACGTCTTTCTGAATAAAGTCATGTGATATCCTGCCTGAGATTCCCAGTGCTCTTTGGAAAGCTATCCTGAGCCTAGATCTCAGTCTCCAAGGGCAACTCTCATGTGTGGCCTCCTAAAATCCCAACACAATTCATGTCAATACTTCTCTGAGTTCATTTCAGTCTCTAAGGGGAATCACTCCAGAGTTGAAGTCCATGCGGACCCAGTCATCTCTTCCAACCACCACACAAATGACCACAATTAAACCAAAACACTCCCACATGGCCCTCATCTTCTTCAATATAAACTCTCATCATAACCTCTTGCTGGAGGTTTCCATGAGGGGCGCAGCCTAAGGAAGTGTCCAAAATAAGCTCACTTGCCCCTTATTTGCCTAAACTCAGTGTGGCCTGGAAACCCTTTCTGTGAACCAGATGTGATAAAATAGGCCTGCCATTAATACTGCTCTACTTCTCCAATTTGAGGCCTACTCTCTGTGGGGCATAGATTCTTTATGTGAATTGGGGTCATGAGAAAATCAAGCACCTATGGGCTACCCTCTGCAGGGCTTTGAAGAACCCATTTCAGTGAGTCGAGGAATTGGACCAAATGTTCTTTAGATATAGGGTTTTTGTTAAAGAGTGAAAGTAAATGTCAGCCTATTTGAAGAGTCAGTCACAGTGATGAACTGGGGAAAATGTGTAGGAAATCAGATATCAATAGAGACATTAGGAAATCAGGCAAAGTACAAAGTGAGTGATAGGATAAGACATTTTTAACAGGGTTCAGATTCAATATTTAATCTTAGGAAAAAACAAATATGTAGTCACCAATAGGAATGATATTTGAGATCATTAGTTAATCAGGACTTGGATGTTGTTAGTAATACATGCTCACTTTCAATATAGGCTTTGGTACAATCATAAGTGTGTCCGTTGCATTTTGTGTCAGGAATATTACTGTGATAAAATGTGTATGTATATCAGGTGACTAGAGTATTTCTTCCACCAATTCTTAAAGCAATATTTTAAAGACTTATAAATTAGTATTTGGGATACAAATAGGTATACCATCGGTCTATGAATATAGAGATGATGCCTTAATAGACCATACTGTGAATAAATAATATAACTGGTTCAAACTTTAAATAATGGATTGAATTGATATCTGAAAATATATAGGAAATTTTATATTGATATACATAAATTCATTCTAACCAGTTATACATCTAATGGTAATATTAGCATTATGGTTTATCATGAAGAGTGTCTGAGTTTTGCTTCAAAAATGATTATGGAAATCAAAAATAATGTGTTTGGAAAGAATCTTATGAAAAGAACAGTCAAGAAACATGGAGGAATACATGTGTTCTGAAGTAGGAAGTGATTGAAAGTGAACCAAATGCCTATAAATTTGTGAAATTGTGGATGAAAGGATATATCCTATAATGTCCATAAACTGCAGAAATAGTAATGTATCAGTGTGGAATAAAAATGAACTTCAAAATACACATCATGATCCCATAGGTGTCTACTTGCATTGATGTGAAACTGGGTAAGTCACTGTGGAAATATTACGATTTGTATGCACCATTCACTGAATTTAGTTTTCAGTACTAGGAAATAAATATGTATTTAAGGTGGATGAATATTTCTAAGAATTATTTTGTAAAAATTTGATTATAAATCCACATACACACACATGAGTGAATTTAGAAAGTGTATAATAAGACACATATATTTCATATTTTGGAAAATCTAAAGAGTAGATATCTATATCTATATAGATAGATAGATAGATAGATAATTAGATACTCACATACACAGACATTAAAATGTAGCAATATATATGCCATTCGAAAATCATAATAAAATAGATATCATCCACGTATCCAAAAATATTCATTTTACTGAACATTTATTTATGCATAATACTGTTCATCTAGGAAATTCACCCATAGGTAGAATTTCCAGTTCCATCAGTATTTAGAGGGAGCGATCTCTTCTCACAATTTGTATCTTCCAAAATAAGCAAGCTCACAAGAATGTACATGTGATACCAGGTAGAATTCTAAAGATGCATTAAAAAATACATGTGATGAATAGGCTACAGAGAAAGTGAGACAGAAATTTACATAAGTGTTAATTTTAAAAACTCATGGAGAAGTATTACAATGAAAAGTTGACTAGATTTATAACACATACCATTGATAAAGCCGAAGGCAAGTCCAAGTATACACCATGACTCCTATGAAAGGCCTGTATTTCTATTCTGTTAAGTTTCTTTTTCTCCATCATATTTTGATTAGTAGTCAGAGTCTAGTAGGGTATGGGGTAGGGTCAGGGATTCAGTATTTCAAATGGAAAATAGGAAAATGAATCTAATGTGTATGCAAATATGTGCTACACAAAAATCTTCCCACTCTCATCCAGAACAATGCTTTGACATTACCTTCGCCCCAAATAAGAAACAATTAGTGGAGAAAAGTTAGAAAATCTGTGAATACATATGTGGAAAGGAAAATGCTCAGGAGTTCACAAACTTGTAGGAGGTAGAACGGGTTACAAAAAGAGAGAGGGTAAACACTCCACAAACATGGAGCTCTGCTAGCCTTTTTGAGAAACTGCCTCTGAGCTTGGGCAGTTAAAATATATGTTGTTGTCAGGACCTTTAGCTTCCTTTGTAGTGAGACCATCAATTCTGGGTCTCCATCTATGTGACCTGGATGACATGGTTTTTTATTTTCTAGTGAACATGAGGCAGCAGTGCTGAATTCTCTCTTTGTAGGTAAACTTTGGCCACTGGGGTCTAAGTATCTAACTGTGTTGTCTGAAAAGCCATTTGGTCATTATCCACTTTCGTGGTGTTTTTTACTGCTGCACTGTGAGTTTGGTATTGGCTTCACGATATACAAGGAGTTCTACTGGGACACAGTGCTGGAGGATGTACTCTCACGTGTGGTGGGTTACTAAAATGCACCAGTGGGGCTTCAATCCCACATAGCTTTTCAACTTGACAATAGCAACCTGATTCTGGACATTGGCAGGAATCCTCTCCATATAATAAGATGCCTTTACATACAGTCTGCTGGCTGTACCATGTCAGTCACAAGTGATTTCTAAGCCAATGGCAGATCCACGTGGCCCCACCAGAAATGTTTTTTTCACACACCTACACTACACTGCTCTAGGCCCACTAGTCTGCAGGCTCCAACTTTCTGGCATCTATGTTCTACACTTTTTCCATGAAACCCAGTCAATCAAGGCACTGTCTGGTACAGTCATGATCAGCAACAGGACATCCAGAGGTTCTCCAGTGCAACCTGGTCATGGTAATTTCAAAAAATTCATGGTATTTATCTAGATATTTTTCAATAATGAAGTTGGAGGCACTGTGGGATTCAATTTATACAGGAACCATTAAAAGGTGAGGAATCTCATTTCAATGAAAGGTCTGGAGAACTCTCACAGGCAAGGCTTCCCAAAGAGTGGGCAAAAGGTCACATGAAGCCAGGCCCATTGAGGTCTACAATGTGAATTCCATGTGTGTTTTGACTCTCAACTATGGCTGACAATCTTTCAAAATAAAATCTTGTGATATCCTGGCTGAGATTCCCAGTGCTCTGTGGAAAGTCACCCTGGGCCTAGATCTCAGTTTCCAATGGCGAATCTCATGCTTGGCCTCCAAAAATCTCAACACAATTCATGGCAATACTTCTCTGAGCTCAGTTCCACAACTCAGTCTCTAAGGGGAATCACAACAGAGTTCAAGCCCAGGTGGATCCAGGCATCTCTTCCAATTGCCACACAAATGACGACAATTAAAACCAAAACACTCCCACAGGGCCCTCTTCTTCTTTTATATAGACACTAATCATAACCTCTAGCTGGAGGTTTCCATGAGGGGCACAGCCCAAGACAGTGTCAAAAATAATCTCACTTGCCCCTCATTTGCCTAAAGTCAGGGTGGCCTGGACAACATTCCTGTGAAACAGAAGTGATCATATAGGACTGCTGTTAATACTGCTCCACTTCTCAAATTTGAGGCCTACTGACTGTGGGGTATAGATTCTTTGTGTGAATTGGAGTCATGAGAAAACGCAAGCACCTATTGTCCAGCCTCTGCAGGGCTTTGAAGAACTCATTTGACACAAATGATCCCTATTCTCACTTGATGGAGGTCATTAATATTACAGAGGAAGGCGAGAGGCTTCATGTACAATGACTGATCTATTTTTCCATTTTGGTTTTGGATGCCCACATGGGATCTTTCTCTAGATACATCAGGTGCTGAAAATCTAAACCACAGGCTCACACAGGGCCAAGAGGCTGATTCAGACAAATCCCTTTCCAAAGCAATGAAGTAAAAAGCCACAGGTGATTCCCATTCATTTCCATTTGAAAACTCTTTTCTTCAGGCTTCACTAAGGTTTGGCCTGAGGCAAAGACCTTTCTGACATTCAGAGCAACAGAACAATAGGTAATCAAAAGCCCCCAAGCAGGGTTTCTCCTAGGAGACTTTCCTGGTTACTCTGATATGTGAGTTTTCTGAGATGCTCGCCATTCCCTTCAGCTATCCAGTACATGGCTATGTCACAGAGCTTGGAGGTGGTACGTATCTTGTACAAAAATACATGATACTAATCTTTAGAGTGGCCAGAATTCAGGAAAAAAATGAGAACATAGGTAGATAGCAGGTGTTGCCCATGGATAAGGCAAGCCTCATTCCATTCATTAATTGGGAAGGATGCATACTGGGAAGTTTTCTACTAGACAGGACACACCCAATGAGCTATTTTCTTTTCTAATATCTACAAAGAAAAACACAGTGGGATACACAGACACAGAAACAGTCTCCTTGTCAAATGACTTACTAGAAACAGTCCACTCCATACCAAACAAACCTCCTTTTTTACCTATTCTCAGATCATGAGAAAAAACCACAAACACAAACCAACACCCACAAATGCACCTCCTTCTTCCAAGTAGGTCTGTGACTATCTGGAGTGTCCTCTGACTGGTAGGACATACGATGTAACCCAGAAATGGCCTTTCTGTCTCAGATCTGGTCTCCTTCGTCAAATCTGTGAATTTGTAAGGAGGCAGTGGTGAGCCAATTCCTATGCTCTCAGGAAAGACCCCTCTTCAGAGCTTTCTTGGTATTTGGCAACCCTTACATCAGTAGGTACCAAGAAAGACTGACTCTGTCCTTGGTAAATCCAAAGAAATGAGCCCACTGTGACTGCGACTGGGACTGGCTCAGGGTGCCTGGCTTCCTGGATCACAAAATTCAGAGACCTCCATCACCAAGGAAGTGAGGTGAGGTCACTACCTTCAGAAAATGAATGAGGTCACTGTCTTGGCCACCACTTTGTCCTAACAGTTTCTTCCTATTGTCTCCTGACATGGAGGCTGCCCTACTTCCTGTGATACTTTCACATGTTAGAATGGTATAGAAACCATAGTCACCTGGGAACAGCTCTCCACACAGGCCTAGTTTGGTCCATCTTCCCTACATTAAGAATAGAGAGGCTGACTCAGACACATCCTTTCATCCTGACCATGTTGTTTGCCATGGAATATTACTTTTGTTCTCTCAGGTCCTTCATAACTGCCTGCATCTTCTCCAGGGATAATTTCTGCATGGATTTTGAGGTACTCAGCAGGTGGAAGATCTCCTAACTTCCTGTATTGTAATACCAACTTTGTCCCTGCTCTTCTGTAAAGTGAGATTGAGGGAATATTGTATGGTCAGGGTTAATAGCATGTTCGATTTGGGTTGGAAATCATTCTGCTGGATGAATAATTGTATTGAGAACCAGCGATATTTATAAGAATATAGAGGGAAAACATAAGTATGAAAACAGAAATCTAGGTAATATTTGAAGCCCAGAAGGATTTGGACCCTTGATTGGGATCCTTAGCTTGAGTTATGTTTTGCACCGAGGTCTCAGTTAAATTGATATACAATGGCATAAGACCCTGTACCTCAGATGATTAAATGTAGAAGAGAACATCCAGTCAAAAAGGGATTGTGTGTAGGATTAGGAAGATAGTCAGTAGGTTTAGGAGGAAGAGTGAGTCTAGGATTTGGACCAAATGTTCTTTAGCAATACGGTTTTGGTTAGAGAGTGAATATAAATGACACCATATGTGAAGAGTCAGGCACAATGATGAACTGGGGAAAATATGTAGGAAAGCAGACATCAATAGAGACATTAGGAAATCTGGCAAAGTATAACATGATAGGATTAGAGATTTTCAACAGGGTTGAGGTTGAATACATAATCTTAAGAAGAAACAAATTTGTAGTCACCAATAAGATTGACATTTGAGAGCATTAGGCAACCTGGACATGGATATATTTAGTAATCCATGTTCACATTCCATTGAGGCTTTGGTACAATCATAAGGGTGACCTTCGCATTTTGTGTCCAAAATATTACTGTGATAATATGTATATGAAGATCAGGTGACATGAGTATTTCTTCCACCATTTCTGGGGGAAATATTTTGAAAAGATATAAATTAGTACTGGGGATACTAATAGGCTTACCCTGTGTTCATGAATATAGAGATGATGCATTAATAGACCATAATGTGAATAAATTATATGACTGGTTCCAAATTTAAATAATGGATTGTATTGATATCTGAAAAAATAGAAGAAATCATTTATTGATATACATACATTCATTCCAACCACTTACATATCTAATGGTTATCTTAGGGTTACCGTTTATCATGAATAGTGAATGAGTTTGCTTCAAAAATGATTATGGAATCGAAAATAATGTGTTTAGAAAGAAGTCTAGTGAAAAGACGAGTCAAGAAACATGGAGAAATATAAGTGTTCTGAAGGAGGAAGTGATTGAAAGTGAACCAAATGTTTATAAATTTGTGAATTTGTGAATGAAAGGATATATTTTATGATGTCTATAAACTGAAGAAATAATAACGTACAAGGTTTGAATAAAAATGAACTTTAATAAACACATCACATCCAATAGGAATCTACTTGCATTGATGTTAAACTTGGTCAGTTACTGTAGAAATATTACGATTTGTAAGCACCCTTCCCTGAAGTTAGTTTTCAGTACTAGGAAACAAATATGTATTTCAGTGGATGTATATTTCTGAGAATAAACTTGTTAAAAGTTGATTATAAATCCACATATATGAATATGAATGAATTCAGGCGGTGTATAAGAAGACACATATATTTCATATTTTGGTAAATCTGGAGAATATATATATATATATATATATATATATAGACACACAAACACACACATTATAATGTAGCAATATATATGCCAACTGAAATTCATCATGAAAAATAACTCATCCGCATATCCCAAAATATTCATTTTACTGAACAGTAATATATGTATAGTGTTGTTCATCTAGGAAGCTCACTCATGGGTTGAATTTTCTGTTAAAACAGCGTTTAGGAGGAGTGATCTCTTCTCACAATTTGTATCTGCCAATTCAGCCACCTCACAAGAATGTACATGTGAAATCAGGTAGGATTCTATTTGTGCATATAAAAATACATTTGCTTAATAGGCTACAGAGAAAGGGAGACAGGAATTCACATATTTCTTAACTTTAAAAACACATGGAGAATTATTTCAACAAATAATTGACTAGATTTATAACTCCTACCTTATATCATGCAAAAGGTAAGTCCAACTATACACCATGCTTCCTCTGAAATGCTTGTATTTCTATTCTGTTTGGGTTATTTTTCTCCATTATATTAGGATTAGTAGTCAGAGTTTAGTAGGGTATGGGTTAGTGTCAGGGATTCAGTATTTCAAACAGAAAATTGTAAAATGAATCCAATGTTTATGCAAATATGTGCTAAACAAAATCTTCTCTCTCTCATCCAGAACAATGACTTGACATTCCCTTCGCCACAAGTAAGTCAGAATTAGAGGAGAAGAGTTAGAAAATCTGTGAATATATATTTAGAATGGAAAATGCTCGGGAATTCACAACCTTGGAGTTGATAGAGCAGTTTCCAGAAGTAAGTGACATGGTAAACACTCCACAAACATGGAGATCTGCTGGCCTAATCACTTCTTGAGAAATTGCCTCTGAGCTTGGGCACTTGAAATATATGTTGTTTTCAGGAGCTTTAACTTCCGATGTAGTGAGACCATCAAAGCTAGGTCTGCATCTATGTGACCAGGAGGACATGGTTTCTTATTTTCCAATGACCATGAGGCAGCAGTGCTAAATTCTCTCTTTGTAGCTAAATTGTGGCCAGTGGGGCTAAGTGTCTCCCCATGTGGACTGTGAAGCCATTTGGTCATCCTCGACTTTTCGTTTTGTTTCTTGCTGCTGCACTGGGGGTTTGGTATTTGCTTCACGAAATACAAGGAGTTCAAGTGGGACACAGTGCTGGAGGGAGTTCTGTCACGTGTGGTGGGTCAGTGTCTGCATGAGAATGCACCAACTAGGCTTCTATCCCACATAGCTTGCCCCTTGACCATAGCAACCTGATTCTAAACATTGCCGTGAAAAATCTCCATATAACAAGTTGCCTTTATATAGAAGGGTCTGCTGGCTGCACCGTGTCTGTCTCAAGGCATTTGAAAGTCAATGGCAGATCCACATGGCCCCACCAGAGATGTTTTATCACACACCTGCACACCACTGCTCTAGGCCCACTACTCAGCAGGCTCCAACTTACTGGCATCTCTGTTCTACACGATTTTCATGATACCTAGTCAATCAAGGCACTGTCTGGTATACTCATGATCAGCAACAGGACATCCAATGGTTCTCCAGTGCCACCTGGTCATGAGAATTTCTAAAATTTTATGGTATTTATCTAACTATTTTTCACAGATGAAATTGTTGGTACTGTGGGTTTCAATTCATTCAGGATCCATTAAATGTTGAGGAAGCTCATTTTAATGAAGGATCTGGAGATCTCTCACAGGCAAGGCTTCCCAAAGAGTGGCCAAATTGTCACATGAAGCCAGGCCCATTGAGGTCTACAATGTGAGGTCATGTGTGTTTTGACTCTCAACGATGGCTGCCAAGTCTTTCAGAATAAAACCTGTGATATCCTAGCTGAGATTCCCAGTGCTCTCTGGAAAGCCTCCCTGGGCCTAGACCTCAGTTTCCAAGGGCGACTCTCATGTGTGGCCTCCTGAAATCCCAACAACATTCATGGCAATACTTCTCTGAAGTTAGTTCCAAATCTCATTCTCTAAGGGGAATCACATCAGAGTTCAAGCCCAGGTGGACCCAGTCATCTCTTCCAACTACCACACAAATGACCACAATTAAAACCAAAACACTCCCACATGGTTCTCATCTTCTTCCATATAGACACACATCATAACCTGTGGATGGAGTTTTCCATGAGGGGCACAGCCAAACCAGTGCCCAAAATAAGCTCCCTTGCCCCTCATTTGCCTAACGTCAGGGTGGATTGGACATGCTTCCTGTGAACCAGGAGTGATCAAATAGGCCTGCCGTAAATGCTCCACTTCTCCACTTTGAGGCCTTCTTACTGTGGGGATTATATTCTTCTTTTTCTAAATTTTTTTGGAAATTTAATTGGAAAGTTAAAAAAATTGTTTTGCAGAATGTTAAATTTCTAATGGCAAAGCCTTCACCTTGTTTGTGAAGGAAACCTTGATGCCTTGCCAATCTGGTAACATGGAGACACTCAAAATTTTCTTTTACATACTACATGGATGAATGGCTACAGCTCATAGTTTTTTAAAACTGAAAGGCAGATACCAGCAAGTAAGATAACAAATAAAAGACAATTTTATTAAAAAATAAAGTTGTTAAATGACTCAAATATTGGAAATTCAATTCTTTTTATTTTTGGTTGTTCAAAACATTATAAAACTCATGATATATCATCTTTCATACATTTGACTCAATTGGGTTATGAACTCCCATTTTTACCCCAAATACAAATCGCAGAATCACATCAGTTACACACTCACGTTTTTACATAATAGCATACTAGTTATTGTTGTATTCTGCTACCTTTCCTATCCCCTACTATTCCCCCTCCCCTCCCATCTTCCCTCTCTACCTCATCTGCTGTTGTTTAATTCTCTCCCTTGTTTTCCCCTCTTTAGCCTCACAACCTCTTATATGTAATTTCGTGTAACATTGAGTAGTCTCCTACCATTTCCATATGCTTTTCCTTCTCTCTCCCTTTCTCTCCCCCCACTCATCTCTGTTTAGTTTTAATATTTTTCTCATGTTCTTCCTCCCTGTTCTCTTCTTATTTGCTCTCTCTATATAAAAGGAAACATTTGGCATTTGTTTTTTAAGGATTGGATAGATTCGCTTAGCATAATCTATTCTAATGCCATTCATTTCCCTGCAAATTCTATGATTTTGTCATTTTTCAGTGCTGTGTAATACTCAATTGTGTATAGATGCCACATTTTTATTATCCATTCGTCTATTGAAGGGCATCTAGGTTGGTTCCAAAGTCTAGCTATTGTGAATTGTGCCGCTATGATCATCGATGTGGAAGTATCCTTATACTGCTCTCTATTAACATCCTCAGGGAAGAGTCTGAGAAGGGCGATATCTCGGTCAAATGGTGGTTCCATTCCCAGCTTTCCCATGAATCTCCATACTGCTTTCCATATTGTACTCACCAATTTGCAGTCCCACAAGCAGTGTACAAGTGTACCCTTTACCCCACATCCTCACCAACACTTATTGTTGTTCGACGTCATAATGGCTGCCAATCTTACTGGAGTGAGATGGTATCTTAGGGTGGTTTTGATTGCATTTCTCTGACTGCTAGAGATGGTGAGCATTTTTTCATGTACTTGTTGATTGATTGTATGTCCTCCTCTGTGAAGTGTCTGTTAAGATCCTTGGCCCATTTGTTGATTGGGTTATTTGTTATCTCATTGTTTAATTTTTTTGAGTTCTTTTTATTCTAGATATTAGGGCTCTATCTGAAGTGTAAGGGGTAAAAATTTGTTCCCAGGATGTAGGCTCTCTATTTACCTCTCTTGTTTTTTCTCTTGCTGAGAAAGATTTCTTTAGATTAAGTAAGTCCCATTTGTTTATTCTTTTTATTAACTCTTGGGCTATGGGTTTCCTATTAAGGAATTTGGAGCCCAACCCCACAGTATGTACATTGTAGCCAACTTTTTCTTCTATCAGACGCAGTGTCTCTGATTTTATATCTGGCTCCTTGATCCATTTTGAGTTAACTTTTGTGCATTGTGAGAGAAAGGGATTCAGTTTCATTTTGTTGCATATGAATTTCCAGTTGTCCCTGCACCATTTGTTGAATATGCTATCCTTCTTCCATTGCATGCTTTTAGGCCCTTTTTCAAATATAAGAAAGTTGTAATTTTGTGGATTTGTCTCTGTGTCCTCTATTCTGTACCATTGGTCCATCTGCCTGTTTTGATACCAGTACCACACTGTTTTTGTTACTATTGCTTTGTAGTACAGTTTGAACTCTGGATTCACACTTCCTGCTTAGAATTGCTTTCGCTATTCTGGGTCTTTTGTTTTTCCATATGAAATTCATGATTACTTTATTTATTTCTACAAGAAATGCCATTGGGTTTTTGATTGGCATCGCATTAAACCTGTAGAGAACTTTGGGTAATATCGCCATTTTGATGATGTTATTTCTGCCTATCCATGTACAGGGCATACTTTTCCATCCTCTAACATCTTCTTCTATCTCTCTCTTTAGGGTTCTGTAGATTTCATTGCATAAATCTTTCACCTCTTTGGTTAGGTTGATTCCCAAGTTTTTTATTTTCTTTGAGTATACTGTAAAAGGAGTGGTTTTCCTCATTTAAATTTCAGAAGTTTTGTTGCTGATATACAGGAATGCCTTAGATTTATGCGTGTTGATTTTATATCCTGCCACTTTGCTGAATTCATTTACTAACTCTAGCAGACCCTTTTGGGTTTGTTAAATATATTATCATGTCATCCAAAAATAGCGATAATTTAAGTTCTTCTTTTCCTATTTTTAAGTCTTTAATTTCTTTTGTCTGTCTAATTGCTCTGGCTAGTATTTCAAGAACTAAATCGAATAGAAGTGGTGATAGATGGCATCCCTGTCTTGTTCCAGATTTTAAAGGGAATGCCTTCAGTTTTTCTCCATTTACAATGATGCTAGCCTGAGGTTTAGCATATATAGCTTTTACAATGTTGAGGTAAGTTCCTGTTATTCCTAGTTTTTATAGAGTTTTAAACATAAAGGGATGCTGTACTTTGTAGAATGCTTTTTCTGCATCTATCGAGATGATCATATGGTTCTTCTCTTTAAGTCTATTGATGTGGTGAATAGTATTTATTGATTTCCGTATATTGAACCAGCCTTGCATCCCTGGGATGAATCCCTCTTGATCATGATGCACAATTTTTTTATGTGCTTTTGTATTTGATTTGCCAGGATTTTATTGAGAATTTTTGCATCCAAGTTTATTAGAGATATTGGTCTGTAGTTTTCTTTCTTTGAAGTGTCTTTGTCTGGTTTTGGGATCAGGGTGATGTTGGCCTCATAGAATGAATTTGGAAGAACTCTTCTTTTTCTATTTTTTGAAATAGCTTGAAAAGTATTGGTATTAATTCATCTTTGAACGTTTTGTAGAACTCTGCTGTATAACCATCTGGTCCAGGGTTTTTTTTGGTAGGTAGTCTTTTGAAGGTTTCTTCTATTTCTTCCTTTGTTATTGGTCTATTTAAATTTTGTGTGTCTTCCGGACTCAATCTGGGCAGATCATATGACATAAGAAATTTATCGATATCTTCATTATCTTCTGTTTTATTGGAATATAGGGTTTCAAAATACTTTCGAATTATCTTCTGTATTTCTGTAGTGTCTGTTGTGATATTGCCTTTTTTATCCCATATGTTAGTAATTTGAGTTCTCTCTCTGCTTCTCTTCATTAGCATGGCTAAGGGCCTGTCGATTTAATTTATTTTCAAAGAACCAACTTTTATTTGTTCAATTTTTGTGTTTCAATTTTGTTGATTTCTCCTCTAATTTTAATTATTTCTTGTCTTCTACTACATTTGTTGTTTTGCTCTTTTTTTTCTAGGTTTTTGAGATGTAGTGTGAGATCATTTATTTGTTGTTTTTTTCTTTTTTTGAGGAAAGAATTCCAAGAAATGAATTTCCCTCTTAAAACTGCTTTCATTGTTTCCCACAGAATCCGGTATGTTGTGTCTGTATTTTCATTTGTATCTAAGAGATTTTTTTATCTCCTCCTTTGTGTCTTCTGTAACCCATTGATTATTCAGTAACATATTGTTCATTTTCCATGTGATGTAGAATTTTTCCTTCCTTCTTCAATCATTAATTTCAAGTTTCATTCCATTATGATCAGATATGGTGCATGGTATTATCTCCATACTTTTATATTTATTAAGAGTTTCCATATGGCATAATATATGGTCTATATTTGAGTAGGACCAATGTGCTGCTGAGAAGAACATGTATCCACTTTATGATGTTTAATATATTCTATATATGTTGGTTAAGTCTAGGTTATTGATTGTGCTATTGAGTTCTATAGTTTCTTAATTCAGATTTTCTCTAGAGGATCTGTCCAATGGCGAGGGTTGTGTGCTGAAGTCACCCGTAATTATTGTGCTATAGCCTATATGACTCTTGAACTTGAGGAGAGTTTGTTTTATGACTTGGCACCACCATTGTTTGGTGCATACAAATTGATAATTGTTATGTCTTGTTGGTGAATGTTGCCTCTTAACAGTATATAGTGTCCTTCTTTATCACTTTTGATTAACTTAGGTTTTAAGTTGATTTTATTCGATATGAGTATGGCCACTCCTTCTTGCTTCTGAGGGCCAACAATGGCTGCGAAGTCTTTCAGAATAAAATCATGTGATTTCCTGGCTGAGATTCCCATTGCTCTGTGGAAAGCCACCTTGGGCCTAGATCTCAGTTTGAAAGGGTGACAATCATGCGTGGCCTCCTAAAAACCCACACAATTCATATCAATACTTCTATGAGGTACGTTCCAGAACTCAGGCTCTAAGGGGAATCACACCAGAGTTCAAGCCCAGGTGGACCAAGTCATGTCTTCCAACCCCCACACAAATGACCACAATTAAAACAAAAAAACTACCACATGGCCCTCATCTTCGTCCATAAAGACCCTCATCAAAAGTTCTGGATGGAAGTTTCCATGAGGGTTGCAACTAAAGACAGTTTTCAGAATAAGCTCCCTTTCCTCTAATTTCCCTAAAGTCAGGGTGGCCTGGACACCCTTCCTGTGAACCAGGAGTGATCAAAAAGGCCTGCCATTAATTCCGCTTTGTTTCTATAATTTGAGGCTTACTGAATGTCAGGTATAGATTTTTTATGTGATTTGGAGTCATGAGAAAATCCAAGCACATCTGGAGAGCATTCAAGAATTCATTTGACAAAGAGGATCCCTAATCTCACTTGAAGGGGGTCAGGAACCTAACAGAGAAAGGCAAGAATCCTCATGCACAATGACTGCTCTTTTTGCCATTTTGGTTTTGAATGCACACATGGGATCTTTCTTTAGATCCATCAGGTGCAGAGAATCGAAGCCACAGCCTCACACAGGGCCAAGAGGCAGATTCAGACAAATCCCTTTCCAAAGCAATTAAGCAAAGAGCCACAGGTGATGCCCATTTATTTCCATTTGAAATTTTTTTCTTCAGGCTTCACAAAGGGGTGGCCTGAGGCAAAGACCTTCCTGACATTCAGGGCAACAGAACCTTGATTGGTATACTGAGCTTGAATTATGTTCTGCACCGAGGTCTCAGATAAATTGATATACAATGGCATAGGACCGTGTACCTCGGATGATTGAATGTAGAAGAGAACATCCAGTCAAAAAGGGATAGTCTGTAGGATTAGGAAGATAGTCAGTATGTTTAGGAAGAAGAGTGAGACTAGGAGTTGGACCAAAAGTTCTTTAGCAATAGGGTTTCAGTTAGAGGGTGAATGTAAATGTCAGCACATCTGAAGAGAAAGTCACAATGATGAACAGGGAAAAATATGTAGGAAAGCAGATATCAATAGAAAGATTAGGAAATCAGGCAAAGTATAAAGTGCGTGATAGGATTAGACATTTTCAACAGGCTTGAGGTTGAATATATAATCTTAGGAAAAAACAAATATGTAGTAATCAACAGGATTGACATTTGAGAGCATTAGGCACCCTGGACATGGATGTTTTTAGTAATCCATGGTCACTTTCCATTTAGGCTTTGGTACAATCATATGTGTGACCTTTGCATTTTGTGTCCAGAATACTACCGTGATAAAATTTATATGTTGATAAGGTGACATGAGTATTTCTTCCACCATTATGGGGAGTAATATTCTGGAAACTTATAAATTAGTACTGGTGATACAAATAGGTGTACCTTGTGTTGATCATTATTGAGATGTTGCATGAATAGACCAGATTGTGAATAAAGTATATAACTGGTTCCAACTTTAAATAATGGATTGAGTTTGCATCTGAAAATGTATTGGAAATCTTATATTGATATATATACAATCATTCCAACCAGTTATATATGTAATGGTAATATTAGGGTTACGGTTTATCGTGAAGAGTGAGTATTGCTTCAAAAATGATTATGGAATCAAAAATAATGTGTTTAGAAAGAAGTCTAGTGAAAAGACCAGTAAAGAAACATGGAGGAATACATGTGTTCTGAAGTAGTAAGTAAATGAGAGTGAACCAAATGCCTATAATTTTGTGAAGTTGTGGGTGAAAAAATATATCCTATGATGTCCATATACTGAAAAAATAGTAATGTACCAGTGTTGAGTAAAAATGAACTTCAAAATACACATCATGTCCCATAGCAATCTACTTGCATTGATGTTAAACTGGGTCAGGTACTGTAGTAATATTAGGATTTGTATGCACCACCTACTGAACTTAGTGTTCAGTAGTAGGAAACCAATATGTATTACAGGTGTATAAATATTGCTGAAAATAATCTTGTAAAAAGTGGATTTTGAACCCACATACATGAATATAAATGAATTTAGGGAGTGTATAATAAGACACATATTTTTCATATTTTTTTAAAATCTGGAGAATATATATACATATATATATATAATATATATATAATATATATACATATATAATATATATATGTATATATATACACATATATATTTTTTTCCAGATTTAAAAAAAATACATACACACACACACACACACACATTAATATTTAGCAATATATATGCCAATCGAAATTCATCATGAAATATAATTCATCCACATATCCAAAAATATTCATTTTACTGAACATGGATTTATGTATAGTGTTTTTCACTAGGAAGCTCACCCATAAGTTGAATTTTCAGTCCCATCATTATTTAGGGAGAGTCATCTGTTCTCACAATTTTATATTCCAAAATCAGGGAGCTCACAAGATTGTCCGTGTGATACCAGGTAGGATATTATATATATATGTATACAAAAATACATGTGCTGAATAGGATACAGAGAAAGGGAGACAGGAATTTATATATGTGATAATTTTAAAAAATCATGGAGAAATATTACAATGAAAAGTTGACTAGATTTAAAAAACATACTCTTGATAATGCAGAAGGCAAATAGAAGTATACACCATGCTTCCTATGAAAGGCCTGTATTTCTATTCGGTTAGGTTTCTTTCTCTCCATGATATTAGGATTAGTAGTCAGAGTCTAGTAGGGTATGGGTTAGTGTCAGGGATTCAGTATTTCAAATGGAAAAAAGGAAAATGAATCTAATGTGTATGCAAAAATGTGATACACAAAAATCTTCCCTCTCTCATCCAGAACAATGCCTTGACATAACCATCGCTAAAAGTAAGACACAATTAGAGGAGAGGAGTTAGAAAATCTGAATATATATGTGGAATGGAAAATGCTCAGGAGTTCACAACACTGGAGGTGGTAGAACAGTTTCCAAAAGTAAGGGAAAGGGTAAACAATCCATAAACATGGAGCTGTGCTGGCCTTGAGACTTCTTGAGAAACTTCCTCTGAGGTTGGGAACAAGAAATATATGTAATTGTTAGGAGATTTTGCTTCGTTTGTAGTGACACCATGAAATCTGGGTCTGCATCTCTATGACCTGGAGCACATGGTCCTTATTTTCTAATGAACATGAGGGAGCAGTTCTGAATTCTCTCTTTGTAGGTAAACTGTGGCCACTGAGAGCTAAGTGTCTTTCCGTGTGGACTGTGAAGCCATTTGGTGATCCTCCACTTTCCAGGGTGTTTCTTACTGCTGCACTGGGAGTTTGGTATTTGCTTCACGAAATACAAGGAGTTCAACTGGGACAAAATGCTGGAGGGAGTTCTGTCATGTGTGGTTGGTCAGGGACGCAAAGAGAATGTACGAACCAGGCTTCTATCCTACATAGCTTTCACCTTGACTATAGCAACCTGATTCTGAACATTGCCCTGAAACCTCTCCATATGACAAAATGCCTTTACATATAAAGGTCTCCTGCCTGCACCATGTCAGTCGCAAGTCTTTTGAAGCCAATGGAAGATCCAGGTGGTCCTACCAAAAATATTTATTTACACACCTACAGTCCACTTCTCTAGGCCCACTACTCATTAGGCTCCAAATTACTGGCATCTCTGTTCTACACCATTTTCACGAAAACCAGTCAATCAAGGCACTCTTTGGTACACTCATGAACAGCAACAGGAAATCCAAAGTTTATCCAGTGCCACCTGGTCATGGGAATTTCAAAAATTTTATGGTATGAATCTAGTCATTTTTCAAAAATGAAGTTAGAGGCACTGTGGGTTTCAATTAATTCACGAACCATTAAATGGTGAGGAAGCTCATTTCAATGAAAGCTCTGGAGAACACTCACAGAAAAGCCTTCCAAAAGACTGGCCAAAAGGTCACATGAATCCAGACACATTGAGGTGTACAATGTGAGGTCCATATGTGTTTGGACTCTCAACTAGGTCTGCCAAGTCTTTAAGAATTAAATCATGTGATATCCTGGCTCACAATCCGCGAGCTCTGTGGAAAGCCATCCTGGGCCTAGATCTCAATTTCCAAAGGCGATTCTCACGTGTGGCCTAGTAAAATCCCAAGAGAACTCACGACAATACTTCTCTGAGGTCAGATCCAGAACTCATTCTTTAAGGGGAATCACACCAGAGTTCAAGCCCAGGTGATCCGAGTCATCTTTTCCAACTACCACACAAATTACCACAATTAAAACAAGAACACTCCCATATGGCCCTCATCTTCTTTCATATTGACACTCATCATAATTTTGCTGGAGGTTTCCATGAGGGGAGCAGACCAAGACAGTGTTCAAAATAAGCTCCTTTGACTCTCATTTGCCTATAGTAAAGGTGGCCTGGACACCCATCCTGTGAACCAGGAGTGATAAAATAGGCCTGCCATTAATACCGCTCCAATTCTCCAATTTGAGGCCTACTGACTGTTTGGTTTAGATTCTTTATGTGAATTTTAGTCATGAAATAACCAAGCACCTATGGGCTAGCCTCTGCAGGTTTTGAAGAACTCATTTGACCCAAAGGATCCCTATTTTCACTTGATGGAGTTCAGGAACCTTACAGAGGAAGTCGAGAGACTTCATCCCAATGGCTGCTCTTTCTGCCATTTTTCCTTTGGATGCAAACATGGGAACTTTCTTTAGATCCACAGGTGCTGAGAATCTAAGCCTCAGCCACACACAGGGCCAGGGGGCTGATTCAGTCACATCCCTTTTCAAAGCACTTAAGAAAAGAGCCACAGGTATGCCCAATCATTTCCATTTGAAAACTGTTTTCTTCAGGCTTCACAAAGGGGTGGCCAGATGCAAAGAACTTCCTGACATTCAGGGCAACAGAACAATAGGTAAGCAAAAGGCCCAAAGCAGGGTTTCTCCTCTGAGACTGTCCTCGTCACACTGATATCTGAGTTTTCTGAGATGCTCGCCATCACCTACAGCTATCCAGTACATGGCTATGTCACAGAGCTTGGAGGTGGTACATATCTTGGACACAAAACCATGGGCCTATTCTTGAAATTGGCCGGAATTCAGGACAAAAATAGAAACTTAGGAAGGTAGCAGGTGTTGCTCATCGATAAGGCAAGCTACAGTCCATTCATAAACGGGGCAATATGAATGCTGAGAAGCTTTCTACTAGACACGACACATCCATTGATGAATTCTCTTTTCTAATGTCTACAACCACGGAAACAATGGAATACACAGACATAGAAACACTCGCCCTGTGAAAAGACTTACTAGAAACAGTCCACTTCAAATGAAACAAACCGACTGTCCTACCTATTCTCAGAAAATGAGACAAAACCACAAACCCACAACCACACCCACAAAGGCACCTCCTTCCCCTAAGTAGGTCTTTGACTATCCGGAGTGTCCTCTGACTTGTAGGCCATAATACGTTCCCCCGAAATGGCCTGTCCTGTCTCAGATCTGGTCTCCTTGGCAAACTCTGTGAACTTCTCAGGAGCCAACGGTGAGCCACTAACGACTTTCTCAAGAAAAGCCCCGCTTCCGAGCTTTCCTGGCATTTGGCCTTCTCACGTCTGAAGGTACCAAGAAAGACTGACTGCATTTAGTAAATCCAAACAAGTGAGACCATAGGGACTGGGACTTGGACTGGCTATGGGTGCCTGGCTTCCTGGATCCAAAGTTCAGAGAGTTCCATCACCATGGAAGTGAGGTGAGGTCACTTCCTTCCTGAACTGAATGAGGTCCCTGTCTTGGCAACCACTTTGTCTTAACTGTTACTTCCAAGGGTCCCATGAGATTGAGGCTGCCCCTACTTCCTGTGAAACTTTCACAAGTTAGAATGGTATATCAACCATAGGCACCCAGGAATAGATCTCCACACAGGCCTGTTTTGGTCCATGTTCTCTACATTAAGAAGAGAATCTGATTCAGACACAACCTTTTATCCTGACTGGGTTGTTTGCCATGGAAGATGACTTTTGGTCTCTCAGGTCCTTCATAGCTGCCTACATCTTCTCCAGGGATCATTTCTGCATGGGCCTTTGAGGTTATCAGCAGGTGGAAGTTTCCCTACATTTCTGTATTGTAAAATCAACTCTTTCCCTGCTGTTCTATAAAGTTAGATTGAGGGAATAGTGTATGATTATGGTTAAAAACATGTTTGATTTGGGTTAGAAATCATTGTGCTGGATGAATAATGGTATTGGGAACCTGCTATGTGTATAAGAATATATAGGTGTAATATATGTATGAAAAAAGAAATCTAAGTATGATTTGAAGGCCAGAATGGCATTGGGCCCTTGATTGGGATACGCAGCATTGAATTACGTTCTGCAGAGATGTCTCAGATAAATCGATATACAATGGCATAGGACCTTGTACTTTGCATGAATTAATGTAGAAGGAACATCCAGTCAAAAAAGGATAGTCGGTAGTGAAAGGTTAATAAAATAGGTACTTGCTATTTCCTGTTTTTCTGTATGCTTAAAAAAACACTGTTGAAATCTTGAGAAATGTTTGCTAATCTTGTTCTAGAATGTACTGTTCCCAACTGCCAAACTGCAGAATGTGCTGCCTCACTCGGTGTCACACGAACCACCCACTCACCCTTACACATCAGTAAACTTCCCTCCCTTCCATCTCCAAGGAATGTATGTAAGCTCTGCATAAGCTGTTCTCAGAGCTCTCTGATCTATTTAAGTTAGCTGTGAGCCCCAGCAAGCTGGACGCAAAATAACCCTTTGCTGTTGCATGAGACAGTCTCTTGGTAGTCTCTTCCTCCAACACTCACCTGACCTTTACATATTGAGGTTCCACCGAGTTCCGGGAGTGGCGGATGAGAGACCCCAACGGGCTCCTCTCGGAGCAAGTAAGGCGCCTCTTTCTGGTTTCAGGTGTCATGTTAGGGCTTGGCAAAATTGCTGGCGATGAAGAGCCTGGGGTCTCTCCAACGGTGGCTGAGAGACGTGTCACAGAGACATAGGGCACCTCCCTGGGGGACCCCAAAGAGGACTCGGAGAATCAAGGAACAATTGCTTCATCGACTCAGTGATATTTTCTTTTAGATTCGGTATTGCCATCCTATCGGGTTTTGCCGGCTACGCATTCCTGGTCTCAGTGTTGGATGTCCATTGCCTGTCTTTATGGTCTTGTCTTATCTGTGTCATGTGTCTTTGCTTTTACTGTTTGTGTACCTTTCATTATGGGACAGAGCACTTCAATGCCTCTGTCCCTGACCCTTGATCACTGAACCAAAGTCCGCTTAAGGGCTCAGAATCTTTCTTTTTTTAGTAAAACGCTGGACCTGGCAGACTCTCTGTGCCTCAGAATGGCCCATCTTTGGAGTCGTATGGCCCCAAGAAAGATCTTTCTACTTCCCACTAATTTATAAAGTCAGAGATATTGTCTTTCAGCCAGGGCCACATAGCCATCCTGATCAACAGCCATATATCTTAACTTTTCAGGACCTCTGCAAATCTCCTCCTCCATGGGTGAAGCCTTTCCTTGCCCATGCCTCTGCTCATACTCCTTCCCACATGATCTCTCAAACCCTCACCTCTTCCTCCTCCTCCACCCTCTGTTTTCCCTGAGTCACAAGATTTGACTCTACTGGACTCTTCCTCCTCTCCTTATCCCCTGCCCTCGTCCCCTAACACACAACACACTCTAAGTGATTCCCCTGCTGCTGACTAAGCCTCTCTACCATTGGAGGAAGCTAAGCTGGTAATAGGATCTGATAATGGACCGATGTTCATGGCCCAGGTAAGTCAGGGGTTAGCCAGGAACCTGGGGATTAATTGGAAGTTATATTGTGCTTATAGACCCCAGAGTTCAGGACAAGTAGAAAGAATGAATAGAACCATTGAAGAGACCTTAACGAAATTAAGCTTAGAGACCAGCATAAAAGATTGGACTGTGCTCCTGACTTATGCAATGTTTCATGCAAGAAAAAATCCTTCTGTTTCTTTGAGTAACCTTACCCCCTGAGAAGTTCTCTATGGTGGCCCTCGTCCAGTAAGGGTCCTAAGCCCAACTGTAAGACCTAAGGATCCTTTCCACACCCTCTTGCTTGACAGACTTAAAGCTCTTGAAAGAACTCAGTGATACCTGTGAAAATAGCTGCCCACTGCGTAACAAACTGTGTACCAGGGGATTCCACATCCATATCAAATAAGAGACTTCATGTATGTAAGATGACATCAGGTGTCATCCCTGGAACCCAGCTGTAAAGGACCATACCAGGTGCTACTTATAACACCTACAGTGGTAAAGGTATACAGAATCACTTCTTGGATCCATGCCTCTCATCTCAAGCCTGCTCCTTGTCCAGAATCTTTCTGGAAACTGGAAAAGACTGGTAACAGTTTCAAATTGTGTATTCGCCATGTGGATAAGGTTATATACTCTCCCCTTGGCCACAAGTAGTCCTAACCCTCATCAGCCTTTTAAGCAGCGATGGCTGATCACAAATCCTACTGGAAAAGTGTATAATCGATCTAACATACATCCCCCTTAGGGACCTGGTGGCCATCTCTCCACCCAGACATTTGTCAGCTGGCCATAGGTTTTTTCTATTGGGATATCCCTGATGAAGAAAATCCCACTAAAATACCATTAAATCCCTTGTGTACCATAGATAATGGAAACAAACATTATGGATGTAGGGACACACGAGCCAGATGCAGGTTGGCTATCCTAGATTACTTGTTTGCCCGGGAAACTATCAAAGCCACAAACAGTAACGGCTGTGTGAGGGAAAAATCGACTTCTTCAGTATGTCATGGAGATGTGAGCATACAGAGGCTGCCTGATGGAACCCAATACTTCATCAAATTCAGTACACAGCATTGGCCATATTACCAAGTAGACAACAGAAAAAGGATGGCCCCCAGAGGGGTCTCTAGATCCTCAAATTTTGCGTGACCTTTTTAACTTCTGCAAGTGCTCAAAAGGGTGAAAGGAGATTCCCCTATGTGGAAGCCCTTTCCCTCCTTAACTCACATCCTGAACTATGCTTCTCCAATAGATTTTTATCCTCAGCCTTCTGCTCCAGACTCTCTGCTGTCACTCCCACCTCAGCAACGTGATTTCTCCCCTCCAATTACTAGATCAGAATCCCAAACCTCCACCAGTTCTCAGACAATTGCCCGCTTGTGAGGTAGCAGGTACTGAGGTACCCCTCCACCCACTCACTCCTCTCTCTTCCTGTCAGTGCCCACACCGGGTCCCACCAGGTCCTCTTTCCAGCTAACCCAAAGCTCAAACGAGCTGAGGAGAGCTCTCAGACCCTTATCCAAGATGTAATATAAATGGCCATTAAAGTTGCTTTGTCATCACTGAAAACAGGTTACTAAAATTTAAAGTCCCTCACAGGATTTTGGGATACTCACTCCCGTTTTCTGCTCTTCTCTACCTGTTCTACTGCTCAAGTTTTTTGCTAGGAAATTCCCAAACACCTTTCCAATTATTCTTTTACATCTCTCTTTTTCCTCATTCTCAGATCCTCGGAGCTTCTCTCAGCCCCACCTTCCCCGTATTCCCCCTCTGTACCAGGCCCACAGAAAAGTCTTAAATGTCCTTCTCCAGAAGTCTTCACCATGGCTGACTTTAGAACTTTCAGCATAGAGTTTCTATAAAGAGTTCAATGTAGATAAACTTTCTCTTTTTGTATTGCCCTGTTATACTTGGCCACTGGCTAAAAAACTCAGTACTTCTAAGCTAGACAACCCCTAACTAGTTTTTCACAAAATATGTGAACAAGTCCTCTGGCCTTCAGCTGGGGCTTCACAGAAATGGCCACATTTCTAAGATAAAGAAATTACCAACTGGGCTCCGTTGTAACAGCTGGCAGGGGGAAAATAAGAAAGGGAATAAAAAGCTCTCCTCCTCCCAGGTGTCCTTGAAAATTTAACTTGCCCAGAACAGAGGAAAAATCAGAAACATATACTGCTTTTTTGAACTTCTGCAGACTGTAAACTTCTGAGCCCCATCCCTTATATGTTGGGTACACAATTCTGAAACTACCTAAACTTGAGTTTCAGGGGACTAATTGATTACAACAGAAGCAATGCCCTCTGAATCCAGTTGCAACAATATAGGACTGTTTCCCTGTCTTCAGTGCTATCTTAGGTGCCTTGCCTTGTCTGTCCCTACAACAGCATAATTCTATATACTTAAACATTGTTTATGTTTTCATGAAATGGTCAACAGATGTGATTATTTTGAAATGTTGCAGATGTTTCCCAGAAAGCTCTATCATGACGCAGGTTCGTTTGAAGATCAAATAGGGGGGGCATACAACCGGTTCCACTGGGAACTTGTATCCCTCACTTTAGCCATCCTATTAGGAATAGGAGTTGCTGCACGGGTGGGCACAGGAACCACTGCCATTGTCCATGGGACACAACAAATGACCCAATTAGAAGAAGCAATAGAGCAAAACTAAGATATTAGAAACCTCCATCAGAGCTTTGCATGAATCTTTAACCTCTCTCTCTGAAGTTGTTTTAAAGAACAGTTGAGGGTTGGACCTCCTCTTCATTAGAGAAGGGGGCCTTTGTGCTGCATTGAGGGAAGGATGTTGTTTTTATGCTGACCATACTGGAGTTGTAATAAAATCTATGAGTAAATTTAAAAGACACCTTGAAGAGCATCAACAAGAGAGAGAGGCCCAAAAAGGGTGGCTTGAGTCTTGGTTCACACACTCCTCCTGGTTAACTACGTTTTTATCAACCCTGGCCGGTCCAATAATAATCCTCATATTATTGCTAACTATAAAATCCTGTTTGCTCAACCGTGTAATTTCTTTTCTCCAGGCTCAAATTGGACGAGTTAAACTTATGGTAATACCCCACTAGCAGACATAGAATGTGACACCCTCCAATGATCATTTTTATGATTAAAAGTAGCCAGAAGAAGAAGTGGGGAATTAAAGTTTAATAAAATAGGTACTTGTCACTTCTTGTTTTTCTGTATGCTTAACAAAACACTATTGAAATCTTGAGAAATGCTTGCAAATCTTGTTCCCAGAATGTTCTGTCCCCAACTGCCCAACTGCAGAATGTACTCCCTCACCCAGGTGAATGCAAACCACCCTCTCACCCTGACCCATCAATAAAATTCCCTCCCTGCCCTCTCCAGGGAAAGTATATAAGCTCTATTTAAGCTATTCTCAGGGCTATCTGCTCTATTCAAGTGATCTCTGAGCCCCAGCATGCTGGACACCCAAAAAACCCTTTGATGTTGCAAGAGATAGTCTGTTGGTGGTCTCCTCCTCTGAAGCTCGCCCCAAATTTACTTGGATGATTGAATGTAGAAGAGAACATTCAGTCAAAAACGATAGTCTGTAGCATTAGGAAGATAGTCAGTACTTTTATGAAGAAGGGTGAGTATAGGAATTGGAAAAAAATTTCTTTAGCAATAGGGTTTCGATTAGAGAGTGAATGTAAATGTCAGCACAGGTGAAGAGTCAGTCACAATGATGAACTGGGGAAAATATGTAGGAAAGCAGATATCAATAGAGACATTACAAAATCAGGCAAAGTATAAAGTGAGTGATAGGATTAGATATTTTGAACAGGGTTGAGTTTAAATATATAATCTTAGGAAGAAACAAATATGTAGTCACAATTAGGATTGACATTTGAGAGCATTAGGCAAATTTCAGGTGGATGAATATTTCTCAGAATAATCTTGTGAATAGTTGATTATAAATGCACATAATAAACATGAATGAATTTAGGGAGTGTATATAAGACACATATATTTCATATTTTGAAAAATCTGGAGAGTGTATATATATATATATATATATATATATATATATACAAAACACACACAGACAAAAAAGTAGCAAAATATATGTCAATCAAAATTCATTATAAAATATATATCATCCACAGATCTAAAAATATTAATTTTACTGAACATGGATTTATGTATAATGCTGTTCAACTAGCAAGCTCAACCATAGGTTGAATATCCAATTCCAACAAGTTTAGTAGGAGTGATCTCTTCTAACAATTTGTATCTGCCAAGTCAGCCACCTCACAAGAATGTACGTGTGGTACCAGGGAGTAATCTATATGTGCATATAAGAATACAGAGAAAGGGAGACAGGAATTCACATATTTGTTAACCTTAAAAATACATGGACAACTATTTCAACAATAAATTGACTAGATTCATAACTCCAACTCTGTATCATGCAAAAGAAAAGTACAACAATACACCAGGCCTACTCTGAACTGCTTGTATTTCGATTCTGTTTGGGTTATTTTTCTCCATCATATTAGAATTAGTAGTCAGAGTCTGGTCGGGTATGGGTTAGAGTCAGGGATTCAGTATTTTGAATGGAAAATAGAAAACTGAATCCAATGTTTATGCAAATATATGCTACAGAAAATTCTTCCCACTCTCCTCCAGAACAATGCCTTGACATTACCTTCGCCCCAAGTAAGACACAATTAGAAGAGAAGAGTTAGAAAATCTGTGAATACCTATCAGGAATGGAAAATGCTCCAGATTTCACATCTTTGGAGGCGGTAGAGGAGTTTCCAAAAGTAAGGGACAGGGTAAACACTCCACAAATATGGAGCTCTGCTGGCCTAAAGACTTTTTGAGAATCTGCCTTTAAGGTTGGGCACTTAAAATATATGTTCTTTTCAGGAGCTTTAGCTTTATTTGTAGTGAGACAATCAAAGCTCGATCTGCATCTATGTGACCTGGAGGACATGGTTATTTATTTTTCAATAAAAATGAGGCAGCAGTGCTGAATTCTCTCTTTGTAGGTAAACTGTGGCCACTGAGGGCTAAGTGTCTCCCTGTGTGGACTGTGAAACAACTTGGTCATCCTCCAATTATCGTGGTGTTTCTTGCTGCTGCACTGGGAGTTTGGAATTTGCTTCATTAAATACAACGAGTTCAAATGGGAAACAGTGCTGAAGGGAGTTCTGTCAGCTGTGGTGTGCAGGGTCTCCAGGAGAATGCACCAACCAGGGTTCTATCCCACGTAGCTTGCCCCCTTGACAATAGCAACATGATTCTGAACATTGCCCTAAAACCTCTCCATATAAAAATATGCCTTTACGTATATGGGTCTGATGGCTGCACCATGTCAGTCTCAAGCCATTTGGAAGCCAGTGGAAGATCCACATGGCCCCACCACAGATGTTTTATCACTCACTTGCGTAACACTTCTCTAGGCCCACTACTCACTAGGCTTCTACTTACCAGCATCTCTGTTCTACACCATTTTCCTGAAACCCAGTCAATCAAGGCCCTGTCTGGTATATTCATGATCATCAACAGGACATCAAAGGTCCTCCAGTGACATCTGGTCATGGGAATTTTAAAAATTTCATGGTAATTATCTAGCAATTTTTCACGGATGAAGTTGGAGGCACTGTGGTTTGCAATTCATTCAGGAACCATTAAAGGGTTAGAAAGCTAATTTCAGGGAAAGCTCTGGAGCACTCTCACAGGCAAGGCTACCCAAAGAGTGGCCAAAAAGTCACATGAAGCGAGGCCAATTGAGGTCTATAAAGCGAGGTCCATGTGTGTTTTGAATCTCAATAATGCATGCCAAGTCTTTCAGAATAAAATCATGTAATATCCTGGCTGAGATTCGCAGTGTTCTGTGGAAAGCCAACCTGTGCCTAGATCTCAGGTTCCAATGGCAACTTCATGCCTGGCCTCCTAAAATCCCAACACAATTCATGGCAATACTTCTCTCAGGTCAGTTCCAGAACTCAGTCTATAAGGAGAATCACACCAGAGTTCAAGTCCAGGTGGACCCAGACAACTCTTCCAACCGCGACTCAAATGAAAACAATTAAAACCAAAATACTCCCTCATGGCCCTATTCTTCTTCCATATAGACACTAATCATAACCTCTTCCTGGAGTTTTCCATGAGTTGTGCAGCCAAAGAGAATGTCCAAAATAAGCTTCTTGCACCTCTTTTGCCTAACTTCAGGGTGGCCTGGGCACCCTTCCTGTGAATCAGGAGTGATCAAATAGGCCTGCCCTTAATACTGCTCCACTTATCCAATTTGAGGCTCTCTGACTGTGGGGTCTAGATTCTTTATGTGAATTGGAGTCATGAGAAAAGCCAAGACAGTGTCCAAAATCAGCTCGCTTGCCCCTCATTTGCCTAAAGTCAGGGTGGCCTGGACACCGTTTCTGTGAACGAGGAGTGATCAAATAAGCCTGCCGTTAATACTTCTGTGTTTCTCCAATTTGACGCCTACTGATTTCAGGTATCAATTCTTTATGTGATTTGGAGTTATGCGAAAACCCAAGCACCTCTGCAGGGAATTGAAGAACTCATTTGACCCAAAGAATCCCTATTCTCACTTGATGGAGTTCAGGAAATTAACAGAGGAAGGCAAGAGACTTCATCCATAATGAATGATTTTTTTTTGCCATTATGGCTTTGGACGCACACATGGGACCATTCTTTAGATCCATCAGGTGCTGAGAATCTAAGTCATAGACACAAACATGGCCAAGAGACTAATTCAGACACATACCTTCCCAAAGCAATTAAGCAAAGAGCCACAGGTGATGACATTCATTTCCATTTGAAAACTGTTTACTTCAGGCTTCACAAAGTGGTGGATTGAGGCAAAGAACTTCCTGACATTCAGTGCAAAACAACAATAAGTAAGCAAAAGGCCCAAAGCAGGGTTTCTCCACTGAGACTTTCCTGGTCACACTGATATCTGCATTTTCTGAGATGCTCGCCATTCTCTTCAGCTATCCAGTACATGGCCATGTCACAGAGTTTGGAGGTGGTACATATTTTGGACACAAATCCATGAGCCTATTCTGGATAGTGGCCAGAATTCAGGAAGAAAACAGCAACTTAGAAAGATAGCAGGTGTTGCACATCAAAAAGACAAGCTGCACTCCATTCATATATTGGGCAGGTTGAATTATGGGAAGATTTACACTAGACAGTACACATCCATTAATGCATTCTCTTTTCCAATATCTACAACAACGGACACAGTGGGATACACAGACATAGAAACACTTGCCTTGTCAAATGACTTACTAGAAACTGTCCACTCCAAACCAAACTAACTGCCTTTCCCAATTATTCTCAGAACATGAGACAAAACAATAAACCCATACCCACTCCCACAAAGGCACCTCCTTCCCCCAATTAGGTCTGTGACTATCCAGATTGTCCTCTGACAGGTGGGCCATACTATGTTCCCCTGAAATGGTCCGTCTTCTCTAAGATCTGGTGAAATATAAGTATGAAAACAGAAATTTAGGCATGATTTGAAGCCCAGAAGGGTTTTTCTCTTGATTGGGATACTTAGCTTTGAATTATGCTCTGCAAAGTTGTCTCAGATAATTCGATATACAATGGCATAGGACCTTTTACATTGGATGATTGAATGTAGAAGAGAACATCCAATCAAAAAGGGATAGTCGGTAGGATTAGGAAGATAGTCGGTAGGTTTAGAAAGAAGAGTGATTAAAGGATTTGGACCAAAAGTTCTTTAGCAATAGGGTTTCGATTATAGAGTGAATGTAAATGTCAGCACATATGAAGTGTCAGTCACTAGGATCAACTTGGGAAAATATGTAAAAAAGCAGATATCAATAGAAACATTATGAAATCAGGCAAAGTATAAAGTGAGTGATAGGATTAGACATTTTCAACAGGGTTGAGTTTGAATATATAAATTAGGAAGAAACAAATATGTAGTCACCAATAGGATTGACAATTGACAGCATTAGGCAACCTGGACATGGATGTTTTTAGTAATCCATGTACACTTTACATTTAGGCTTTGGTACAATCATAAATGTGACCTTTACATTTTTTTGTCCAGAATATTACTTTGATTAAATGTATATGTACATCAGGTGACATGAGTATGTCTTCCACCATTTCTGCGAGCAATATATTGAAGATGTAAAATTAGAATCGGGGGTACAAAGAGGTGTACCCTGTGTCTATGAATATAGAGATAAAGCATGAATAGACCCTAATGTGAATAAATAATATAACTTTTTTCAACTTTAAAAAATGAATTGATCTAATATCTGAAAAATTAAAGGAAATCGTATATTGATATACAATCATTCATTCCAACCAGGTATATATGTAATGGAAATATTTGTGTTTTGGTTTATCATGAAGAGTGTGTGAGTTTTGCTTCAAAATGATTATGGAAATTCAAAATAATGTGTTTGGAAAGAAGTCTCATGAAAAGACCAGTCAAGAAACCCTGACAATACATGTGTTCTGAAGCAAGAAGTGGTGAAAGTTGAAACAAATGCATATTAATTTGTGAACTTGTGGATGAAATGTATATCCTATGATGTGCAAAAACTGAAGAAATAATAATGTACCAGTGTCGAATACAAATAAATAAAGAATTACATATCATGTCCCATAGGAATCTACTTGCATTGATGTTAGACTGTGTCAGTTACTGTAGAATAATTAGGATTTGTATGCATCATTCCCTGAAGTTAGTTTTCAGTACTAGGAAACAAATATGTATTTCAGGTGGATGAATATTTCTGAGAATAATCTTGTGAAATGTTGATTAAAAATCTACATACATGAACATGAATGAATTTAGAGAGTGTATATTAGACACATATATTTCATATTTTGAAAAATCTGGAGAGTGTATACACACACACACACACACACAAAAATAAAAAACACTCACAGACATTAAAAAGTAGCAATATAAATGCTAATCGAAATTCATCAGTAAATATATATCATCCACAGATGCAAAAATGTTTATTTTACTGAACATGAGTTTATGTATAATGTTGTTCTACTAGGACGCTCCCTATAGGTTGAATTTTCAGTTCCAACAGCGTTTAGGAGGAGTGATCTCTTCTCACAATTTGTATCTGCCAAGTCAGCCACCTCACAAAGATGTACATGTGATACCTGGTAGGATTCTATATATGCATATAAATATATAAGTGTGAATAGGCTAAAGAGAAAGGGAAACATGAATTCTCATATTTGTTAACTTTAAAAACACATGGAGATCTTTTTCTATTAAACATTGACCAGATTTATAACTCCTACCTTGTATAATGCAAAATGCAAGTCCAACTATACAACATGCCTCCAATGAACTGCTTGTATTTCTATAGGTTTGTGTTATTTTTCTCTATCATATTAGGATGAGTTGTCTGAGTCTAGTAGGTATGGGTTAGTGTCAGGGATTCAGTATTTCAAAAGGAAAATTGGAAATTGAATCCAATTTGTATGCAAATATATGCTGCACAAATATCCTCCCCTCTCATCCAGAACAATGCCTTGAAATTACCTTCACCCCAAGTAAGACACAGTTAGAGGAGAATAGATAGAAAATCAGTGAATACATATCTGGAATGGAAAATGCTCAGGAGTTCACAACCTTGGAGGTTGTAGAGGAGTTTCCAAAAGTAAGGGACAGGGTAAACACTCCACAAACATGGAGCTCTGCTGGCCTAAAAACTTTTAGAGCAACTGCCTCTGAGTTTGGGAACGTGAAAATTATGTTGTTGTTAGGAGAATTGGCTTCCTTTGTAGTGAGACCATCAAAGCTGGGTCTGCCTCTATGTGACGTGGAGGACATGGTATCTTATTTTCCAATGAACATGAGGTAGCAGTGTTGATTTTCTTCTTTTTAGGTAAACTGTGGCCTCTGGGGACTAAGTGTCTCCCCGTTGGACTGTGAAGCCATTTGGTCCTCCTCCACTTTTTGTGGGGTTTTTGCTGCTGAACTGGGAGTTTGGTATTTGCTTCATGAAATTCAAGGAGTTCAACTGAGACACAGTGCTGGAGGGAGTTCTGCCATGTGCGGTGGTTAAGAGTCTGCAGAAGAACGCACCAACCACGCTTCTATCCCTCAAAGCTTGCCACATTGCATCCTTGTCCATAGCAACCTGATTCTGAACATTGCCCTGAATCCTCTTCATATAACAAGATGCCTTTAATTCCAAGGGTCTGCTGGCTGCTTCATGTAATCCACAAGCCATTTGGAAGCCAATGGAAGATCCACATTGCTCCAACAGAGATGTTTTATCACACTCCTGCCCACCAAAGCTCTAGGCCCACTTCTCAGCAGGCTGCAACTTTCTGGCACCTCTGTTCTACACCATTTTCATGAAACCCAGTCAAGCAAGGCACTGTCTGGTACATCCATGATCAGCAACAGGACATCCAAAGGTTCTCCAGTGCCACCTGGTCATGGGAATTTCAAAAATTTCATGGTATTTATTTAGACATTTTTCAAGGATGAAGTTGGAGGCACTGTGGGTTTCAATTCATTCAGGAACCAGTAAATGGTGAGCAAGATTATTTCAATGAAAGCTCTGGAGAACCCTCACAGGCAAGGCTTCCCAAAGAATGGCCAAAAGGTCACATTAAGCCAGGCCCATTGAGGTCTACAATATGAGGTCCATGTGTGTTTTCACTCTCAACTATGGCTGCCAAGTCTTTCGAATGAAATCATGTGATATCTTGGCTGAAATTCCCAGAGCTCTGTGGAAAGCCACTCTGGGGCTAGATCTCAGTTTCCAAGGGTGACTCTCATACATGGCCTCTTAAATCACAACACAATACATGGCAATACTTCTCTGAGATCAGTTCCTGAACTCAGTCTATAAGGGGAATCACACCAGAGTTCAAGCCCAGGTAGACCTTGTTATGTCTTCCAACTGTCACACAAATATCCACAATTAAATCCAAAACACTTCCACATGGCACACATCTTCTTCCATTTACACAATCATCATAACCTCTGGCTGGAGGTTTCCATGAGGGGTGCAGCCCAAGACAGTGTCCAATATAACCTCCCTTGTCCCTCTTTTGCCTAAAATCAGGGTGGCCAGGACATCCTTCCAGTGAACCAAGAGTGATCAAATAGGCCTGCCATTAATATGGCACTGCTTCTCCAATTTGAGGCCTACTTACTGTGTGTTTTAGATTCTTTATGTGAATTGGAGTCTCGAGAAAAACCAAGCACTTATGGGCTAGCCTCTGCAGGGTTTTGAGGAACACATTTGAACCAAATGATCACTGTTCTCACATGATGGAGAACAGGACACTTACAGAGGAAGGCGAGAGACTTCATCCACACTGACTGCTCTTTTGTCCATTTTCGTTTTGGATGCACACATGGGATCCTTCTTTAGATCCATCAGGTGCTGAGAATCTAAGCCACAGTCTCACACAGGGCCAAAAGACTGAATCAGACACATCCCTTTCCAAAGCAATTAAGCAAAGAGCCACAGGTGATGCCCTTTCATTTCCATTTGAAAACTGTTTCTTTAGGCTCTACAATGGTGTGGCCTGAGGCAAAGGCCTTCCTGACATTCAGGGCAACAGAACAATTGATGAGCAAAAGGCCCAAAGCAGGGTTTCTTCACTTAGAATTTCCTGGTCAAACTGATATCTGAGTTTTCTGAGATGCTCCCATTTCTTTCAGCTATCCAGTACATGGCCATGTCACAGAGCTTGGAGTTGGTACATATTTTGGACACAAAACCATGAGCCTATTCTGGAGACTGGCCAGAATTCAGGAAGAAAACCGGAACTTAGGAAGATTGTTGGAGTTGTCCACCCATAAGTCAAGCCGCAGTCCATTCATAAATTGGGCAAGTTGAGTCTAGACAGGACACATCCAATGATTCATTCTCTTTTCTAATATCTAAAACCACGGACACAGTGGGATACACAGACAAAGAAACACTGGCCTTGTCAAACGACTTACCAGAAACAGTTCACTCCAAACCAAACAAACCGCCTTTCCTACCTATTCTCAGAACATGAGACAAAATCTCAAACCCACACCCACACACACAAAGGAAGCTCCTTCCCCCAAGTAGGTCTGTGACTATTGGGAGTGTCCTCTGACTGGTGGGCCAAACTATGTTCTGATGAAATCGCCTGTCCTGTGTCACATATGGTCTCCTTGGCCAAATCTGTGAAGTTGTCACTAGCCAGCGGTGAGCCACTACCTGCTTTCTCAGGAAAGGCCCCTCTTTAGAGCTTTCCTGACATTTGTTCATCCTCACCTCAGTAGGTACCAAGAAAGACTGACTCTGTCCTTGGTAAATCCAAAAAATACGACCACTGGGACTGGGACTGAGACTGGCTCTGGGTGCCTGGCTTCCCGGATTCCAAGTTCAGAGAGTTCCATCACCAAAGAAGTGAGGTGAGATTACTTCCTTCAGGAATTCTTTGAGGTCATTGCCTTGGCAACCACTTTGTCCTAACTGTTGCTTACAATACTCCTATGAGATGGAGGCTGCCCTTTCTTCCTGTGACACTTTTACAAGTTAGAATGGTATATCAACCATAGGGACCCCGGAATAGCTCTCCACACATGCCTGGTTTGGTCTATCTTCTCTACATTAACAAGAGAGAGGCTTATTCAGACACAACCCTTCATCCTGGGAAGGTTGTTTGCGATGGAAGATGACATTTGCTCTCTCAGGTCCTTCATAGCTGCCTACATCTTCTCCAGGGATCAAGTCTGCATGGACATTTGAGGTTCTCAGCAGGAGGAAGATACCCTACATTCCTGTATTGTAAGACGAACTCTGTCCCTGCTCTTCTGCAAAGTTAGATTAAGGTAAGAGTGTATGGTTAGGGTTAATAACATGTTCGATTTGGGTTATGAATCATTGCGAAGGATGATTAATAGTATTGGGAACCTGCAATATTTATAAGATTATAGAGGTGAAATATAAGTATGGAAACAGAAATCTAGGTAAGATTTGAAGCCCAGAAGGGCATTAGGCCCTTGATTGGGATACTTAGCTTATAATTACGTTCTGCACAGATGTCTCAGATAAATCGATAATCAAATGGCATAGGACCTTACACCTTGGATGATTGATTTTAGAAGAGAACATCCACTCAAATTGAGATAGTCGGTGGGATTAGGAAGGTAGTCAGTATCTTTAGGAAATAGAGTGAGTATAGGATTTGGGGCAAAAGTTCTGTAGCAATAGGGTTTTTGTTATAGAGTGAATGTAAATTTCAGCACATGTGAAGAGTCAGTCACATGATGAACTGGGGAAAATATGTAAAAAGGAAAATATCAATACAGACATTATGAAATGAGGCAATTATACAGTGAGTGATAGGATTAGACATTTTCAATAGGGTTGACATTGAATACATAATCTTAGGAAGAAACAAATATGTCATCACCAATAGGAATGACATTTGAAAGCATTAGGCAACCTGGACATTTATCGTTTTAGTAATCCATGTTCACTTTCCATTTAGGATTTGGTACAATCATAAGTGTGATCTTTGCATTTTGTGCCCAGAAAAATATTGTGATCAAATATGTATGTAGATCATATGACATGAGTATTTCTTCCACCATTACTGGGAGCAATATTTGAAGACATATAAATTAGTATTGGGGGTACAAAGTGGTGTACCCTGTGTCTTTGAATATAGAGATAATGCATGAATAGACCATACTGTGAATAAATATTATAACTGGTTCCACTTTAAATAATGGATTGAATTGATATCTGAAAATATATAGGAAATCATATATTGACATACAATCATTCACTCCAACCAGTTATATATCTAATGGTAATCTTAGGGTTATTGTTTATCATGAAGTGTGTGTGAGTTTTGTTTCAAAAGTGATTATGGAAATCGAAAATAATATGTTTGGAAAAAAGTCTCATAAAAAGACCAATCAAGAAATATGGTGGAATTCATGTGTTCTGAAGCAGGAAGTGATTGAAAGTGAAACAAGTGCCTATAAATTTTCTAAATTGTGAATGAAATATATATCCTGTTATGTGCATAAACTGATGAAATAGTAATGTACCAGTGTTGAATAAAAGTGAACGTCAAAATACACATCATGTCCATAGGAATCTACTTGCATTGATGTTAAACTGGGTCAGTTACTGTAGAAATATTAGAATTGCATGCATTATTCACCAAAGAGTGTTTTTTTTTTATTTTTATTTATGGTTGTTCAAAACATTACATAGTTCTTGATATATCATATTTTACACTTTGATTCAAGTGGGTTATGAACTCCCATTTTTACCCTGTATACAGATTGCAGAATCACATCAGTTACACATCCATTGATTCACATATTGCCATACTAGTGTCTGTTGTATTCTGCTGCCTTTCGTATCCTCTACTATTCCCCCTGGCCTCCCCGCCCCTCCCCACTTCTCTCTCTACTCCCTCTACTGTAATAAATTTCTCCCCCTTGTATTATTTTTCCCTTTCCCCTCAATTCCTCTTGTATGTAATTTTGTATAACCCAGAGGGTCTCCTTCCAATTCCATGCAATTTCCCTTCTCCCTCCCTTCCTCCTCTCATCCCTGTTTAATGTTAATCATCTTGTCATGCTCTTCATCCCTATCTGTTCTTAGTTACTCTCCTTATATCAAAGATGACATTTGGCATTTGTTTTATAGGAATTGTGTAGCTTCACTTAGCATAATCTAGTCTAATGCAATCCATTTCCCTGCAAATTCTATGATTTTTTATTTTTCAATGCAAAGTAATAATCCATTGTGTATAAATGCCACATTTCTTTTATCCATTTTTCTATTGAAGGGCATCTAAGTTGGTTCCACAGTCTTGCTGTTGTGAATTGTGCTGCTATGAACATTGATGTAGCAGTGTCCCTGTAGCATGCTCTTTTTAGGTCTTTAGTGAATAGACCAAGAAGGGCAATAGCTGGGTCAAATGGTGGTTCCATTCCAAGCTTTCCAAGAAATCTCCATACTGCTTTCCAAATTGGCTGCACCAATTTGCAGTCCCACCAGCAATGTACAAGTGTACCTCTTTTCCCACATCCTTGCCAGCACTTCTTGTTGTTTGACTTCATAATGGCTGCTAATCTTACTGGAGTGAGATGGTATCTTAGGGTGGTTTTGATTTGCATTTCTCTGACTGCTGGAGATGGTGAGCATTTTTTCATGTACTTGTTGATTGATTGTATGTCCTCATCTGAGAAGTGTCTGTTGAGGTCCTTGGCCCATTTGTTGATTGGGTTATTTGTTATCTTATTGTCTAATTTTTTGAGTTCTTTGTATACTCTGGATATTAGGACTCTATCTGAAGTGTGAGTAGTAAAGATTTCTTTCCAGTATGTAGGCTCCCTATTTACCTCTTATTGTTTCTTTTGCTGAGAAAAAACTTTTTTAGTTGAGTAAGTCCCATTTGTTGATTCTAGTTATTAACTCTTGTACTATAGGTGTCCTATTGAGGAATTTGGAGCCCAACCCCACAGTATGTACATCGTAACCAAATTTTTCTTCTATCAGACAGTGTGTCTCTGATTTGATATCAAGGTCCTTGATTCATTTTGAGTTAACTTTTGTGCATGGTGAGAAAAAGGGATTCAGTTTCATTTTGTTATATATGGATTTTCAGTTTTACCAACACCATTTGTTGAAGATGCTATCCTTCCTCCATTGCATGCTTTTAGCTCCTTTATCAAATATAAGATAGTTGTAGTTTTGTTGATTGGTTTCTGTGTCCTCTATTCTGTACCATTGGTCCACCTGCCTGTTTTGGTACCAGTACCATGCTATTTTTGTTACTATTGCTCTGTAGTATAGTTTGAAGTCTGGTATCGCTATACCGCCTGATTCACACTTCCTGCTTAGCATTGTTTTGCAATTCTGGGTCTTTTATTTTTTCATATGAATTTCATGATTGCTTTCTCTATTTCTACAAGAAATGCCTTTGGGATTTTGATTGGCATTGGATTAAACCTATAGAGAACTTTTGGTAATATCGCCATTTTGATGATGTTAGTTCTGCCTATCCATGAACAGGGTATATTTTTACATCTTCTAAGATCTTCTATTTCTCTCTTTAGGGTTCTGTAGTTTTCATTGTATAAGACTTTCACCTCTTTTGTTAGGTTGATTCCCATTTTTTTTTTTTTTAGGATATTGTGAATGGAGTGGTTGTCCTCATTTCCATTTCAGAGGATTTGTCACTGATATACAGGAATGCCTTTGATTTATGCGTGTTGATTTTATATCCTGCCACTTTGCTGAATTCATTTATTAGCTCTATTAGTTTCTTTGTAGAACCTTTTGGGTCTGCTAGGTATAGAATCATGTCATCTGCAATAGTGATAATTTAAGTTATTCTTTTCCTATTTATATGCCTTTAATTTCTTTCATCTGTCTAATTGCTCTGGCCAGTCTTTTGATAACTATATTGAACAAAAGTGGTGAGAGCAGGCATCCCTGTCTTGTTCCAGATTTTAGAGGGAATGTCTTCAATTTTTCTCCATTCAGAATGACGCTAGCCTGCGGTTTAGCATAGATTGTTTTTACAATATTGAGGAATGTTCCTGTTATTCCTAGTTTTTCGAGAGTTTTGAACATAAAGGGATGCTGTACTTTGTCGAATGCTTTTTCTGCATCTATCTAGATGATAATATGGTTTTTATTTTTAAGTCTATTGATGTGGTGAATAACACTTATTGATTTTCGTATATTGAACCCTCCTTGCATCCCAGGGATGAACCCTACTTGATCATGGTGCACATTTTTTTGATATGTTTTTTTATCTGATTTGCCAGAATTTAATTTAAGATTTTTGTATTTAGGTTCATTAGAGATATCGGTCTTTAGTCTTCTTTCTTTGAAGTGTCTATCTGGTGTAGGAATCAGGGTGATATTGGCCTCGTAGAATGAATTTGGAAGATCTCCCTCTTTTTCAATTTTCTGAAATAGCCTGAGTAATTTGTCTGCAACACAAAGGTGAATGGCATCCTGAAATTACCTGTTCTATAGCTGAATGAGCTACGATCAGTCAAAAACAGGGATGGTGACATCAGCTCTCCAAGATAGTGGCCGCTGGCTTCCTCTGTGGTCTGACCGGTGTGGAGAACCGAATTGGACCGCATCCTTACCCATCTCAAACAAAGAATTCAGCACTTAGCACAGTGATTGCATACCTGGCAGGAGCCCACAGAATCCACACCGCTGTATATTTGCATTGCTATCTCTTCGTTTCCCAGTGCGCGCCGCAGACTCTAGCCACAGACCAATTTCCTGAATAAGCAGCATGACGCTCCATGCGGACAAATCACTCGTGTTTGAGCTCGCGTAGCTGATCCTCATGAGATGGAAATATGTCCACTAGGTTTTGGAGCACCCCAATTTTGCTGGAAATTTCTAACAAGATATATTTTAGCCGTTATAACTCGTCATTCTCCCGCACAGTGACGCGGTACATGGGGGTGATGCACTCCCTTCACCACCATCATATGATCCCCCGAAGTTAGTTTTCAGTACTAAGAAACAAATATGTATTTCAGGTGGATGAATATTTCTGAGAATATTCTTGTGAAAACATGATTATAAATGCACATACATGAATATGAATGAATTTAGGGAGTGTATAATAAGAAAAATATACTTCATATTTTGAAAAATCTGGAGAGTGAATATATATATATATATATATATATATATATATATATATATATACACTCACAGACATTAAAAAGTAGCATTATGTATGCCAATCGAAATTCACATGAAATAATATATCATCCACAGATCCAAAAATATTCATTTTAATGAACATGGATTTATGTTGTTCAACTAAGAAGCTCACTCATATGTTGTATTTTCAGTTCCAACAGCGTTTAGTAGGAGTGATCTCTTCTCACAATTTGCAGCTGCCAAGCCAGCCACCTCACAAAATGTACGAGTGATACCAGGTAGAATTCTAAATGTGCATATGAAAATACATGTGATGAATAGGCTACAGAGAAAGGGAGACAGTTATTCACATATTTGTTAACTTTTAAAACACATGGAGAACTATTTCAATTAAAATTCGCTAGATTTATAACACCTACCATTTATCATACAAAAGGCAAGTCCAACTATACACCATGCCTCCTGTGAACCTCTTGTATTTCTATTCTGTTTGGGTTATTTTTCTCCACCATATTAGAATTAGAAGTCAAAGTCTAGTAGGGTATGTGTTAGTGTCAGGGATTCAGTATTTTGAATGGAAAATTGGAAAATGTATCCAATGTGTATGCAAATATGTGCTACACAAAAAATTCCCACTCTCATTCAGCACAATGCCTTGACATTACCTTCGCCCCACATAAGACACAATTAGAGGAGAAGAGTTAGAAAATCTGTGAATACATATGTGGAATGAAAAATGCTCAGGAGTTCACAAATTTGCAGGTGGTAGAGGAGTTTCCAAAAGTAAGGGACAGGGTAAAAACTCCACAAACATGAAGTTCTGCCAGCCTAACATCTGGAGAAACTGCCTCTGAGGTTGGGCAATGAAATATATGCTGTTGTCAGGAGCATTAGTTTCATTTGTTGTGAGACCATCATAGCTGAGTCATCATCTATGTGATCTGGATGACATGGATTCTTATTTTCCAATGAACATGAGGCAGCAGTGCTGAATTTTCTATTTGTAGGTAACCTGTGGCCACTGGGGTCTAAATGTCTCCCCTTGTGGACTGTAATTCCATTTGGTCATCCTCCACTATTCATGGTATTTCTTGCTGCTGAACTGGGAGTTTGGTATTTGCTTCATGAAATACAAGGAGTTCAACTGGGACACAGTGCTGAAGTGAGTTCTGTCAAGTGTGGTTGGTCAGGTTCGTCAGGAGAATGCACCAACCAGGCTTCTATCCCACATAGCTTGCCCCATTTTCCATAGCAACCTGATTCTGAACATTGCCCTAAAACCTCTCCATATAACAATATGCTTATACATATAAGGGTCTACTGGCTGCAAAATGTCAGTCACAATCCATTTGGAAGCCAATGGCAGATTCACATACCCCCACCACAGATGTTTTATTACACACCTGCCATCCACTACTCTAGTACAACTACTCAGCAGGATCCAACTTACTGGCATCTCTGTTAAACACCATTTTCATAAAACCCAGTCAATCAAGGCACTGTCTTGTATACTCATGATCAGCAACAGGACATTCAAATGTTCTCCAGAGCTACCCGGTGATGGGAATTTCAAAAATTTCATGGTATTGATCTAGCCAATTTTCAAGGATGAAGTTGGAGGCACTGTGGATTTCAATTCACTCAGAAACCATTAAATGGTGAGGAAGCACATTTCAATGAAAACTCTGGAGAATTCTTACAGGCAAGGCTTCCAAAAGTGCCCAAAAGTCAGATTAAGCCAGGCCCATTGAGGTCTACAACGTATGTTCCATGTGTGTTTTGACTCTCAAATATGGCTGCCAAGTCTTTAAGAATAATATCATGTGATATCCTGGCTGAGATTCCCTGAGCTCTGTGGAAAGTCACCTTGGGCCTAGATGTCACTTTCCAAGGACAACTCTCATGCATGGCCATCTAAAATTCCAACACAATTCCTGGCAATAATTCTCTGAGATCAGTAAAAGAACTCAGTCTCTAAGGGGAATCACACCAGAGTGCAAGCCTAGGTGGACCCAGTGATCTCTTCCAACCGCCAGACATATGTCCACAATTAAAACCAAACACTCTCACATGGCCCTCATCTTCTTCCATATAGACACTCATCATATCCTCTGGCTGGAGGTTTCCATAAGGGACGCAGCCCACGACAGTGTCTAAAATAAGCTCCCTGCCCCTCATTTGCCTAAAGTCAGGGTGGCCTGGACTCTCTTCCTGTGAACCAGTAGTGATCAAATAGGCCTGCCTTTAATATTGCTTGGCTTCTCCAACTTGAGGCCTTCTAGCTTTGGGGTTTAGATTCTTTAAGTGAATTGGAGTCATAAAAATCAAGCACCTATGGCCTAGCCTCTGCAGGGCTTTGAAGAACTCATTTGACCCAAAGGATCCCTATTCTCACTTGATGAATATCAGGAACCTACCAGAGAAAGGCAAGAGAGTTCATCAACAATATCTGATCTTTTTGCCATTTTGGTTTTGGATGCACGCATGGGATCTATCTTTAGATCCATCAGGTGCTGAGAATCTAAGCCACAGCCTCACACAGGGCCAACAGGCTGATTCAGACATATCCCAATCCTAAGCAATTAAGCAAAGAGCCACAGGTGATGCCCTTTCATTTCCATTTGAAAACTCTTTTCTTCAGGCTTCACAAAGTGGTGGCTTGAGGCAAAAAACTTCCTGACATTCAACAGAACAATAGGTAAGCAGAAGGACCAAAGCAGGGTTTCTCCACTGAGACTTTCCTGGTCAACAGATATCTGAGATTTCTGAGATGCTAGCCATTTCCTTCAGCTTCCAGTACATAACAATGTCACAGATCTTGGAGGCGGTACAAATCTTGGACACAAAACCATGATACTATTCTGGAGAGTCGCCAGAATTGAGAGAGAAAACAGGAAATTAGGAAGCTTGTAGGTGTTGCCCATCCATAAGGCAAGCCAGAGTCCACTCATGAATTGGGCAGGATGAATTCTGGGAAGCTTTCTACTAGACAGAACACATCCATTGATGCATTGTCTTTTCTAATGTCTACAACAATGGACTCAGTGGGATACACACACACATAGGAACACTCGCCTTGTCAAAGGACTTAATACAAATATTCCACTCCATACCAAACAAACCGCCTTTCCTACCTATCCTCAGAACATGAGACAAAACCACAAACTCACACCCACACCCACAAAGGCACCTCCTTCCCCCTAGTAGGTCTTTGACTCCCCGGAGTATCCTCTGACTAGTGAGCCATACTATGTTCCTCCAAAATGACCTCTCCTGTCTCACATCATGTCTGCTTGGCCAACTCTGTGAAGTTCTCAAGAGCCAGCGGTGAGGCACTACCTGCCTTCTCAGGAAAAGCCCCTCTTCAGAGGTTTCCTGGCATTTGGCCTTCCTCACATCTGTAGGTACCAAGAAAGACTGACTCTGTCCTTGGTAAATCCAAACATGTCAGACCACTGGGACTAGGACAGAGACTGTCTCTGGGTGCCTGGATTCCTGGATTTCAATTTCAGAGAGTTCCATCACCAAGGAAGTGAGGTGAGATCACTTCCTTCAGGATCTGAATTATGTCACTGCCTTGGCAACCACTTTGTCCTAACAGTTGCCTCCAAAATACTATGAGGTGGAGGCTGCCCTGATTTTCATGGGACACTTTCTCTAGTTAGAATGTTATATCAACCGTAAGCACCCGGGAACAGCTTCCACACAGGACTGGTTTGGTCCATGTTCTATACATTAAGAAGAGAGAGATTGATTCAGACACAACCCTTCATCCTGACCAGGATGATTGCCATGGAAGATGACTTTTGCTTTCTGAGGTAATTCATAGCTGCCTTCATCTTCACCAGGGATCACTTCTGCATGAACATTTGAGTTTCTCAGCAGGTGAACATCCCCTAGATTCCTGTAGTTTAATACACACACTGTTCCTGCTCTCCTGCAAAGTTAGTGTATGGTTAGGGTTAATAATATGTTCGATTTGGGTTAGGAATCATTCTGCAGGATGAATAATGAGATTGGGAACCTGCAATATTTATAAGAATATATAGGTAAAATATATGTATGAAAACGGGAATCTAAGAAGGATTTGAAGCCCAGAAGGGCATTGAGCCCTTGATTTGGATACTTAGTGTTGAATTATGTTCTGTACAATTGTCTCAGTTAAATCGAAATACAGTGGCATAGGACCTTGTACCTTGGATGATTGAATGTAGAAGAGAACATCCAGTCAAAAAGGAATAGTCAGTAGGATTAGGAAGATAGTCAGTAGGTTTAGGAAGAAGAGTGAGTATATGATTTGGAATATAAAGCTTCTTTAGCAATAGGGTTTCATTGGGAGAGTGAATGTAAATCTCAGCACATGTGAAGAGTTAGTCACAATGATGAACTGGGGAAAATGTGTAGGAAAGCAGGTGTCAATAGAGACATTACGAAATCAGGCAAAGTATAAAGTGAGTGATAGGATTAGACATTTTCAACAGGGTTGAGTTTGAATACATAATCATAGGAAAAAACAAATATGTCGTCACGAATGGGAATGACATTTGAGAGCATTAGGCAACCTGGACATGGATGTTATTAGTTATCCACGTTCACTTTCCTTTTAGGCTTTTGTACAATCATAAGTGTTACATTTTTATGTTTTTTTTTTGTTCAGAATATTACTGTGATAAAATGTATATGTAGATCAGGTGACATGAGTATTTCTTTCACCATTTTTGGGGGCAATATTTTGAAGACGTATACATTAGTATTAGGGGTACAAAGAGGTGTACCCTGTGTCTATTAATATAGAGATAATGCATGAATAGACCATACTATGAATAAATAACGAAACTGATTCCACTTTAAATAATGGATTGAATTGATATGTGAAAATATATAAGAAATCTTATATTGATATACAATCATTCATTCCAACCAGTTATATATCTAATGGTAATATTAGGATTATGGTTTATGAAGAATGGTGTTTGAGTTTTGCTTTATACGTGATGATGTTAAACAAAAATAATGTGTTTGGAAAGAAGTCTCATGAAAAGACCAGTCAAGAAACATGGAGGGATACATGTGTTCTGAATCAGGAAGTGATTGATCGTGAAACAAATGCCTATAAATTTTCTAATTTGTGACAGAAATATATATCCCATGATTTGCATAAACTGAAGACATAGTAACGTACAAGTGTTGAATAAAAATGAAAGTCAAAATACACATCATGTCCCCTAGAAATCAACTTGCATTGATTTTAAACTGGCTAAGTAACTGTAGAAATATTAGGGTTTGTATGCACCATTCACTGAATTTAGTTTTCAGTACTAGGAAACAATATGTATTTCAGGTGGATGATTATTTCTGAAAATAATCTTGTGGAAAGTTGATTATAAATCCACAGATATGAATATGAATGAATTTAGGGAGTGCACAATAAGACACATATATTTCATATTTTGAAAAATCTAAAGAGTATATATATATATATATATATATATATATATATATATATATATATATATATACATATACATATATATATACACACACACGCAAAAGCACAGATATTGAAAAGTAGCAATACAGGAGATCCATTATGAAGGCAGGCATGGAGAAATCAAGTCTCTGATCTCTTCAGCTGCGCGGGCATAGGGAGTCGTAAACTGTCTAAATGCTGTTTGCTCAGAATCACTAGGCAATATTGACCTGTTGTGAATCTGGGGTGAACAGTCTGGGCCCCTCAGAACACACACAAAGCCCGGATTGGCTGCATTCAAGCTTAGATTCGTCTGGTTTTTGTGACTCAGCACTAACATTCCCGCTGAAATAACTGGTCGGGCTTTCTGAATTGAGAGTTAAAAGCCAACTGAGCCTTCATAGGCAGTGGCCACAGGATTGAAATGGGGCTTGGGAGAGATAGTCAGGACCAACCTGTTGCATTGGTCACCCAGCAAAGGGAACGAACGGTCACCATTTGAATGGGATACCACCATGGCAGAGAACTGACGTCACAGGCGGAGGAGATAACTTCATTGAAACCAGCGCGACAAGTGTGTAATCCCATTGCCATATCTCTCAACAACGCAGGGAAACCTCAAGGGCCCTTCCCACCTCTGCTGTAATGGCCCCTCCCAGCTCTCCAAGGAGCGCGATACCCAGACCTAGGGAATCAAGATTGGCTCGGGACTCGCGGCGTGGAATTCCCTGCTACCGCTCCCACCAGTGCTGACAATTGAGGTCTCTTACACCACCTACCGGGGCCATGGCTCCTGAAGGGCAAGCAAATTCGCTGGAGGTTCTCAGCCCCAAGCTCTACAAACTTATTGTCTGAGGAAGGCAAACAAGGAGAGTGTGCCCAGGCGTTCATGGAAATAGGGCTACCAGGAGCAGAGGCCTGGTTTGTAACCAGTATTGTGGTGAGCATCACAGGTGAGTGGGGCCTGGCTTGAGGAAGCACAAGAGAAAGCCCTAGGCACTCAGAATTGGAGACCCGCCCAGTCTGGGAGGAAGAGCTGCTGCACAGTGATTGGTTCTCACTTTTTGAGAGGAGAAGCTTGGCCCAGTGTGCACAGCTCCACCTACTGGAAGAGAAGTTATTTGAACTCTAGGACTGCATGTATTATTATTATTTTTTTATTTGTTTTTTTTTCTTTCATTTTCATTTTTGTTATTGTTGTTCTTTAACTTTTTTAAATGTTTTTATTTTTTAATTTTTTAATTTTATTATTATTATTATTATTTTAAATTTTAATTTTCAATTTTTTAATCATCATCATTACTTAAAACTTTCTTTCTTTATTTTCTATTTTTTTTCTTTTGTCTTTTCATTTCTTTTCATTTTTCTTATTCCCCCTTCCTTGAATTCTACCTGCCTACTCTCATTCTCTTTAGTGACTTCTCCCTTCCCTTCTAATATCTTTCCTCCCAAGCATCAAATGAATTTATAAGAGTAAGCAGTAACTCAGTAGTCAAACAGAAGAAGAAGTAACATGAGCAGCATATAAAAACAAAGAAGAAAAGGATTACGAACAATGAAGGACAGCCTAAATATTCAAGAGCACCTAGAGTCATCAGAAAAATGGTCATATAAAGAACTCAAGTAATACCTTAGACAGATGGAATGGAACCTTAAAGAGGATACGAGACAGCAAAAACAAACAGTGATAAAACGCATTGAAAATGAATTACATAAACAGATAAAATGAGAAATTAAGCATCTTTATCAGGAGATAGAGATTATTAGAAAAATCAAACAATAATTCTAGAAATCAAGGAAATGATAAACCAAATTAAAAACTCAATTGAGAGTATCACTAACAGAGTAGAGCAAGTAGAAGACAGAATGTCAGATAATGAAGACAAAATATATCATCTTGAAAAAAGTCTAGCCAACAAAGAAATGCTGTAAAAAATTATGAGAAAACATTCAAGAGATATGGGATAACATAAAAAAAACAAACTAATGAGTCATATGGATAGAGGAAGGTACAGAAATTAAAACCAAGGGAATGAGAAACCTGGTGAATGAAATAAATTACAGAAAACTTTCCAGAAATAAAAATGGAAACGGATAAACAAATTGTAGATGCTTACAGGACACCGAGCACACAAAATCACAGTAGACCAATGCCAAGACACATTGTTATAAAGATATCCAATATACAGAACAAAGAGAAAATATTAAAAGCTACCAGAGAAAGGAGGCAGATTACAATCATTACAATCAGGGGTAAACCAAAAAGTTTAACAATGGATTTTTCATCATAGACGCTGGAAGTGAGAAGATCCTGGAACAACGTACTTCAAACACTGAAAGACAATGGATGCCAACCAAGAATTATGTATCCAGCAAAATTAAGCTTAAGATAAGACAATGAGATAAAAATATTTCATGATAAACAAAAGCTAAAAGAATTTCAGCCAGATAACCAGCATTGCAAAGCATCTTGAGCAAAACACTACACGAGGAAGAAATGAAAATCAACAACGAAAACCATCAGTGAGAAGTGCCTCAGTAATGACAGAGGGAAGGGGAAAAGCAAATCATGGAGAATCAAACTAATTAAAAAATATATATATAAAAACATGGGTGGCAGTACAAACCATATATCAATAGTAACTCTAAATGATAATGGCTTAAACTCTCGAATAAAGTGACATTGGCTTGTAACTTGAAATAAAAAAAAAAATCCAACAATATGTTGCCTCCAAGGGACACATCTGAATGGAAAAGACATACACAGGCTGAAGGTGAAAGATTGGGAAAATTTATACCATGCACACGGTCCTCGAAAGCAAGCAGGGGTGGCCATCCTCCTATCGAATAAAATCGACCTCAAGACTAATTTAATCAAAGGGATAAGGAAGGGCTTTATATATTGTTAAAAGAAACCATTCACCGACAAGACATAACAATTATCAATATTCACGCAGCAAATAATGTTGCTGCGACGTTCATAAAACAATTTATCCTCAAGTTCAAGAATCAAATAGACCACAATACAATAATTATGGGTGACTTCAACTCACCTCTCTCACCATTGGACAGATCCTCCAAACAAAAGTTGAATAAAGAAACTATAGAACTCAATATCACAATCAATACCCTATACTTAACTGACATATATAGAATATATCAACCATCATCAAGTGGATATACTTTTTTCTCACCAGCACATGGATCCTTCTCAAAAATAGACCATATGTTATGCCATAGGGCAACCCTCAGTAAATATAAAGGGGTGGAGATAATACCATGAATTTTTTGTGATCATAATGGAATGAACCTGGAAACCAATGATAAAGAAGGAAGAAAAATCATACATCACATGCAAAATGAAGAATATGTTACTGAATGATCAATGGGTTACAGAAGACATAAAGGAGGAAATCAAAAAATTCTTAGAGATAAATGAAAATACAGACACAACATATCAGATTCTATAGGACACAATGAAAAGAAGTTTTAAGAGGTAAATTCATCGCCTGGAGGTCATTCCTCAAAATAGAAAAACAAACAAACAAACAAATGAGCTCACACTTCATCTCAAAGCCCTAGAAGAAGAAGAGCAAAACAACAGAAAATGTAGCAGAAGGAAAGAAATAATTAAAATCATAGCGAAATTGAAACAAAAGAAACTATTGAAAAAATTAACAAAACTAAAAGGTGCTTCTTCAAAAAGATAAATAAGATCGACAGACTCTTAGCCATGCTAACGAAGAGAAGAAGAGAGAGAACTCAAATTACTAACATACGGGATGAAAAAGGCAATATCACAACAGATGCTACATAAATACAGAAGAAAATTAGAAATTATTTTGAAAAACTGTATTCCAATAAAATAGAAAATAGTGAAGACATCGATAAATTTCTTAAGTCATATGATTTGACCAGACTGAGTCAGGAGGAAACACACAATTTAAACTGACCAATATCAATGGATGAAGTAGAAGAAGCAATCAAAAGACTACCAACCAAGAAAAGCCCAGGAACGGATGGGTATACAGCAGAGTTTTACAAAACCTTTAAAGAAGAATTAATACCAATACTTTTCAAGTTATTCAGGAAATAGAAAAACTGGAAGCTCTGCCGAATTCATTCTATGAGGCCAACATCACCCAGATTCTGAAACCAGACAAAGACACCTCAAAGAAAGAAAACTACAGACCAATATCTCTGATGAACCTAGATGCAAAAATCCTCATTAAAATTCTGGCGAATTGAATACAAAGGCACATCAAAAAAATTGTGCACCATGATCAACTTGAATTCATCCCTGGGATGCAAGGAGGCTTCAATATATGGAAATCAATAAATGTTATTCACAACATCAATAGACTTAAAGATAAGAACCATATGATCATCTTGATAGATGCAGAAAAACCATTCAACAAAGTAGAGCATTCCTTTATGTTCAAAACATTTTAAAAACTAGGGATAACAGGAACTTACCTCGACATTGTAAAAGATAACTATGTTAAGCCTCAGGCTAGCATCATTCTGAATGGAGAAAAATTGAAGGCATTCACTTTAAAATCTGGAACAAGGCAGAGATATCCTCTATCACCACTTCTATTCAATATAGTTCTCGAAAAACTGGCCAGAGCAATTAGAGAGATGAAAGACATTAAAAGCATAAAAATAGGAAAAGAAGAACTTAAATTATCACTATTTGTAGATGACATGATTCTATACATAGAAGACCCAAAAGGGTCTACAGAAAAAACTACTAGAACTAATAAATGAATGCAGCAATGTGGCAGGATATAAAATCAACATGCATAAATCAAAGGCATTTCTGTATATCAGCGACAAAACTTCTGAAACAAAAATGAGTCAAAACACTGCATTCCCAATTTCCTCAAAATAATTAAATACTTGGGAATCAACCTAACAAAAGAGGTGAAAGATTTATATAATGCAAACTACAGAACCCTAAAAAGAGAAATAGAATAAGATCTTAGAAGATGGAAAAATATAACCTGTTCATGGATAGGCAGAACTAACATCATCAAAATTGCTATATTACCAAAAGTTCTCTATAGGTTTAATACAATGCCAATCAAAATCCCAAAGGATTTTTTTTTGTAGAAATAGATAAAGCAATCATGAAATTCAAATGGAAAAATAAAAGACCCAGAATAGCAAAAGCAATTCTAAGCAGGAAGTGTGAATCAGGCAGTATAGTGATACCAGATTTCAAACTATATTACAGAGCATTCATAACAAAAACAGCATGGTACTGGTACCAAAACAGGCGGGTGGATCAATGGTACAGAATGGAGGACACAGAGACTAATCAAAAAATCTACAACTGTCTTATATTTGATAAAGGAGCTAATGGCCTGCAATGGAGGAAGGATAGCATCTTCATCAAATAGAGTTGGGTAAACTGGAAATCCATATGCAACAAAATGAAACTGAATCCCCTCCTCTCGCCATGCACAAAAGTTAACTCAATGTGGATCAAGGAGCTAGATTCAAATCAGAGTCTCTGCGTCTGATACAATAAAAAGTTGGCTCCTATCTACATATTGTGTGGTCAGGCTCCAAATTCCTTAATAGGACACCCATAGAATAAGAGTTAATAATAAGAATCAACAAATGGGACTTACTTAAACTGATTTTTTTTCTTAAAGAGAGAAACAATAAGAGAGGTAAATATGGAGCCTACATCATGGGAACAAATTTTTAGTCCTCACCCTTCACATGGAGCCCTAATATCCAGAGTATACAAAGTATACAAAGAACTCAGAAAATTAGACAATAAGATAACCAATAACCCAATGGGCCAAGGACCTGAACAGAAACTTCTCAGAGGAGGACATAGAATCAATTAACAAGTACATGAAAAAATGCTCTCCATTTCTAGCAGTAAGAGAAATGCAAATAAAAACCACCCTAAAATACCATCTCAATCCAGTGAGATTGGCAGCCATAATAAAGTCAAACAACAACAAGTGCTGGCGAGGATGTGGGGAAAAGGGTACTCTTGTACATTGCTGGTGGGACTGAAAACTGGTGCGGCCAATTTGGAAAGCAGTATGGAGATTCCTGGGAAATCTGGGAATGGAAGCACCATTTGATCCAGCTATTGCCCTTCTCGGACTATTCCCTGAAGACCTTAAAAGAGCGTACTACATGGATACTGCCACATCGATTTTCATAGCAGCACAATTCACAATTGCTACACTGTGGAACCAACCCAGATGCCCTTCAATAGATGAATGGATAAAAAAATGTGACTTTTATATACTATGGAGAATTACGCAGCACTAAAAAATGACCAAATCTTGGAATTTGCAGGGAAATGCATGGCACTGAGCAGATTATGGTTAGTGAAGCTAGCCAATCCCTAAAAAACAAATGCCAAATGTCTTGTTTGATATAATGAGAGCACCTAAGAACAGAGCAGGGAGGAAGAGCATGAAGAAAAGATTAACATTAAGCAGAAACATGAGGTGGGATGGAAAGGGAGAGAAGAGGGAAATTGCATGGTAATGGAGAGAGACACTTATTGTTACACAAAATTACATATAAGAGGTTGTGGGAAAATAAACAAGGAGAGAAATGATTTAGAGTAGGTATGGTAGAGAGAGAAGATGGGAAGATAGGGGAGTGGGGATAGTAGAGTATAGGAAAGGTAGCAGAATACAACAGTAACTAATAGGGCATTATTTAAAAATATGGATGTGTAACTAATGTGATTCTGCAATCTGTATTTGGAGTAAAAATGGGAGTTCATAACCCACTTGAATCTAATGTATGAAATATGATATGTCAAGAGCTTTGTAATGTTTTGAGCAACCAATAAAAGAAAAAAAAAGTAGCAATATATATGCCAATAGAAATTCATCATGAAATGTATATAATCCACAGATCGAAAAATATTCATTTTACTGAACATGGATTCATGTATAATGTTTTTCAACTAGGAAGCTCACCTATAGGTTGAATTTTCAGTTCCAACAGCGTTTAGGATGAGTGATCTCTTCTCTCAATTTGCATCTACCAATTCAGCCACCTCACAAGTGTATACGAGTGATATCAGGTAGAATTCTATATGTGCATATAAACATACATGTGCTGAATAGGCTACAGAGAAAGGGAGATAGGGATTCACATATTTGCTAATTTTAAAAACACATGTAGAACTATTTCAACAAAAAATTGACTAGACTTATAACTCCTACATTATATAATGCAAAAGGCAATTCCAACTATACACCATGCGTCCTTTGAACTGCTTGTGTTTCTTCTCTTTTTGGCTTATTTTTCACCATCATATTAGGATTATTAGTCAGAGACTAGTAGGGTATGGGTTATAGTGTCAGGGATTCAGTATTTCAAATGGAAATTGAAAAATGAATCCAATGTGTATGTAAATATGTGCTACACAAAAATCTTCCCACTCACATCCAGAACAATGCCTTGACATTACCTACGCCCCAAGTAAAACACAATTAGAGTAGAAAAGTGTGAAAATCTATGAATACAAATATGGAATGGAATATGCTCGGGAGTTCACAACCTTGGAGGTGGTAGAGGAGTTTCCAAAAGTAAAGGACAGGGTAAACACTCCACAAACAAGGAACTCTGCTGGCCTAAGAATTCTTGGGAAACGGCTTCTGAGGTTGGGCACTTGAAATATATGTTGTTGTCATGAGCTTTAGCTTCCTTTGTAGTGAGACCATCAAAGCTGGGTCTGCATCTATGTGACCGAAAGACATGGTTTCTTATATTCCAATGAACATGAGGCAGCAGTGCTCAATTCTCTCTTTGTAGCTAAACTGTGTCCATTGGAAGCTAAGTGTCTCCCGGTGGGGACTGTGAAGACATTTGGTCATCCTCCACTTTTCGTGGTATTTCTTGCTTCTGCACTGGGAATTTGGTATTTTCTTCACAAAACATAAAAAGTTCATCTGGGATACAGTGCTGGAGGGAGTTCTGTCACATGTGGTGGGTCAGGGTCTGCAGGAGAATGCACCAACCAGGCTTCTATCCCACATAGCTTGCACCAATAACCATAGCAACCTGATTCTGAATATTGCCCTGAAAACTCTCCATTTAACAAGATGCCTTTACATATAAGGGTCTGATGTCTGCACTATATCAGTCACAAAAAATTTGGAAGCCAATGGCAGATTCACATGGCCCCAACATGATGTTTTATCACACACCTGCCCACCACTGCTCTAGCCCCCCTACTCAGCAGGCTCCAAATTACGGGCTTCTCTTGTTCTAAACCATTTTAACGAAACCCAGTCAAAAACAAAGCACTGTCTGGTATACACATGATCAGCAACAGGACATCAAAAGTTTCTGCAGTGCCACCTGGTCATGGGAATTTCAAAAATTTCATGGTATTTATCTAGCAATTTTTCAAGGGTGAAGTTAGAGGCACTGTGGGTTTCAATTCATTCAGGAACCATTAAGAGTTGAGAAAGTTCATTTCAATGAAAGCTCTGGAGAACTCTCACAGTCAATGCTTCTCAAACAGTTGCCAAAAGGTCTCCTAAAGCCAGGCCAATTGACATCTACAATGTGAGGTCCATGTGTGTTTTGACTCTCAAATATGGCTGCTAAGTCTTTCAGAATAAAATCATGTGATATCCTGGCTGAGATTCTCAGGCCTCTGTGGAAACCACCCTGGGCCTAGATCTCAGTTTCCAAGAGTGAGTCTCATGCGTGGCCTCCTAAAATCCCAACACAATTCATGGCAATACTTCTCTGAGGTCAGTTTCAGAACTCAGTCTCTAAGGGGAATCACACCAGAGTTCAAGCCCAGGTGGCCCCATCATCCCTTCCATCCGCCAAAAAATGACCACAATTAAAATCAAAACACTACCACAGGGCCATCATCTTCTTCCATGTAGACACTCATCATAACCTCTAGCTGGAGGTTTCTATGAGCCCAAGGTAGTGTCCGAATAAGCTCACTTGCCCCTCATTTGCCTAAAATCATGATGGCCTGGACACTCTTCCTGTGAACCAGGAATGATCAAATATTCCTGCTGTTATAGTGTTCCACTTCTCCAATTTGAGGCCTACTGGCTGTAGGGTATAGATTCTTTATATGATTTGGAGTCATGAGAAAACCCAAGCAAATATGGGCTAGCCTCTGCAGGGATTTCAAGAACTCATTTGACCAAAAGGATCCCTATTCTCACTTCATGGAGGTCAGGAACCTAAAACAAGAGGGCAAAAATATTCACCCACAATGACTGCTCTTTTGGCCATTTTAGTTTTGGAAACACATGGGATCTTTCTTTAGATCCATCAGGTGCTGAGAATCTAAGCCACAACCTCATACAAGGACAAGAGGCTGATTCAGACACATCCCAATCCAAATCAATTAAGCAAAGAGCCACTGGTGATGTCCATACATTTCCATATGAAAACAGTTTTCTTCAGGCTACACAAAGGGGTGGCCTGAGGCAAAGACCTTCCTGACATTCAGGGTAATAGAAATAGAAGTAAGCAAATGGCCCAAAGAAGGGATTCTCCACTGAGACTTTACTGGTCACACTGAAATCTGAGTTTTCTTAGATGCTCCCATTCCCTTCAGCTATCCAGTACATGGCCATGTCACAGAACCTTGTGGAGTTACATATTTGGGAAACAAAACCATGAGTCTATTCTGGAGAGTGGCCAGAATTCACGAAGAAAACAGGAACTTTAGAAGATAATAGATGTTGCCCATCCATAAGGCAAGCTGCAGTCCATTCATTAATTGGGCAGTATGAATGCGGGGAAGCTTTCAACTAGAGACAACACATCCATTGATGCATTCTCTTTTCTAATGTCTACAACCACGGATACAGTGGGATACACAGACTTAGAAACACTCACCATGTCAAACGACTTACTAGAAACAGTCCACTCCAAACCAAACAAACCACCTTTCCTACCTATTCTCAGAACATGAGAAAAAACCACAAACTCACACCTACAACGGCAAAGGCACTTCCTTCCCCCAAATAGGTCTGTGACTATCCGGAGTGTCTTCTGACTGGTGGGCCATATTATGTTCCCCCAAAATGGCCTGTCCTGTTTCAGATCTGGTCTCCTTGGCCAACTCTGTGAAGTTGTCAGGAGCCAAAGGTGAGCCACTACCTGCTTACTCAGGAAAGGCCCCTCTTCAGAGCTCTGCTGGCATTTGGCCATCCTCACATCAGTGGGTACCAAGAAAGACTGACTATGTCTTTGGGAAAAGCAAACAAGTTAGCCCACTGGAACTGGGAGTGGGACTGGCTCTGCGTGCCTTCCTTCCTGGATCCCAGGTTCAGAGAATTCCATCACCAAGGAAGTGAAGTGAGGTCACTTCTTTCAGGAACAGAATATGCTCACTGCCTTGGTAACCACTTTGTGCTAACAGTTGCTTCCAGGGTTCCCATGAGATGGAGGCTGCCCCAACATCCTGGGACACATTCAGAAGTTAGAATGGTATATCAACCATAGGCACCAGGGAACAGCTCTCCACAGAGGCCTGGTTCAGTCCATCTTCTCTTTATTAAGAAGAGAGAGGCTGATTCAGACCATCAATTAATCCTGAAGAGGTTGTTTGCCATGGAAGATGACTATTGCTCTCTCAGGTCCTACATAGCTGCCTATATCTTCTGCAAGGATCATTTCTCCATGGATCTTTGATGTTCTCAGCAGGTGGAAGATCATCTACATTCCTATATTGTAAGACCCACACTGTCCCTGCTCTTAAGTAAGTTATACTGAGGGAACAGTGTATGGTTAGGGTTAATAACTTGTTCAATTTGGGTTACAAATAATTCTGCGGGATGAATAATGGTATTGGCAAAATGCGATGTTTACAAGAGTATATACGTGAAACATAAGAATGAAAGCAGAAATCTAGGTAAGATTTGAAGCCCAGAAGGGCATTGGGGACTTGAGTGGGATACTTAGCTTTGAGTAATGTGCAGCACAGATGTCTCAGATAAATCAATATACACTGGCATCATACCTTGTACCTTGGATATTGAATGTTGAAGAGAACATCCAGTCAAAAACCGATAGTCGGCAGGATTAGGAAGGTAGTTGGTAGGTTTAGAAAAAAGAGTGAGTATAGGATTTGGACCAAAAGTTCTTTAGCAATAGAATTTAGTGTAGAGAGTGTATGTAAATGTAAGCACATGTGAAGAGTCAGTCACAATGATGAACTGGGGAAAAATATAGGAAATCAGATATCAATAGAGACATTAGGAAATCAAGCAAAGTATAAATTGTGTGATAGGGTTAGACATTTTCAACAGGTTTGAAGTTGAATATATAATCTTAGGAAGAAACAAATATGTAGTCAAAAATAGAATTGATATTTGAGAGCATTAGGCAACCTGGACATGGATGTTTTTAGTAATCCATGCTCACTTTCCATTTACGCTTTGGTACAATTGTAAGTGTGACCTATGCTTTTTGTGTCCAGAATATTTCTGTAATAAAATGTGTATGTAGATCAGGTGACAATCGTATTTCTTCCACCAATTCTGGGAGCAATATTTTGAAGACTTACAAATTAGTATGGGGGTACAAATAGGTGTACCCTGTTTCTATGAATATAGACATAATGCATGAATAGACCATATTGTGAATAAATAATATAACTGGATCCACTTTAAATAATGAATTGAATAAATATCTGAAAATTTATAAGAAATTTTATATTGATATGCAATCATTCATTCCAACCAGTTATATATCTAACGATCATCTTAGGGTTACGGTTTATCATGAAGGGTGTGTGAGTTTTGGTTCAAAATTGATTATGGAAATAGAAAATAATATATTTGGAAAAAAGTCTCATGAATAGACCAGTCAAGAGACATAGAGGAATACATGTGTTCTGGAGCAGGAAGTGATTGAAAGTGAAACAAATGCCTATAAATTTGCTAACTAGTGAATAAAATATATATCCTATGATGTGCATAAACTGATGAAATAGTAATGTACCAGTGTGGAATAAAAATTAACGTCAAAATACACATCATGTCCCATAGGAACCTACATGCATTAATGTTAAACTGGGTCAGTTAATGTACACATATTAGGATTTGTATGCACCTTTTACTGAAGTTAGTTTTCAGTACTAGGAAACAAATATGTATTTCGGGTGGATGAATATTTCTAAGAATAATCTTGTGAAAAGTTGATTATTAATCCACATACATGAACATGAATGAATTTAGGGAGTGTATATAAGACACATATATTTCATATTTTTAAAAATATGGAGAGTATATATATATATATATATATATATATATATATATATATATATATATATACACACACACACACACACACACAAACACAGACATTAAAAAGTAGCAATATATATGCCAATCAAAATTCATCATAAAATATATATCATAAAGATGCAAAAACATTCATTTTAGTGAACATGGGTTTATGTATAATGTTGTTCCACTGGGAAGCTCACCCATAGGTTGAATTTTCAGTTCCAACAGCGTTTAGGAGGAGTGATCACTTCTCACAGTTTGTATCTGCTAAGTCATATATCTTACAAGGATGTACGTGTGATACCTTGTAGGATTCTATTTGTGCATATAAAAATACATGTGCTGAATAGGCTCCAGAGAATGGGAGACCGTAATTCACATATTTGTTAACTTTAAAACACATTGAGAACTATTTCAATTAAATATTGAATAGATTTATAACACCTACCCTTTATCATGCAAAAGGCAAGTCCAACTCTGAACTGCAAGTATTTATGTACTGTTTGGGTTAGTTTCTTCCATCATATTAGGATTAGTAGTCAGAGTCTAGTAGAATATGGGTTAGTGTCAGGGATTCAGAATTTCAAATGGAAAAAAGGAAAATTAATCTTCCAACTCTCATCCAGAACAATGCCTTGTCATTACCTTCGCCCCAAGGAAGACACAATTAGAGTAGAAGAGTTACAAAATCTGTGATTACATTTCTGGAATCGAAAATGCTCAGGAGTGCACAAACTTGGAGGTGGTATAGGAGTTTCCAAAAGTAAGGACAGGGTACACACTCCACAAACATGAAGCTCTGCTTGCCTAAAACTTTTTGAGAAACTGCCAGTGAAGTTGGGCACTGAAATATAGGTTGTTGTCAGGAGTTAAGCTTCCTTTGTAGTGAGACCCTCAAAGCTGGGTCTTCATCTATGTGACCTGGAGGACATCGTTTCCTATTTTCCAATGAACACGAGGCAGCAGTGCTCAATTCTCTCTTTGTAGGTAAACTGTGTCTCCCTGTGTGGACTGTGAAACAATTTGGTCATCCTCCACTTTTCGTGGTGTTTCTTGCTGCTGCACTTGGAGTTTGGTTCATGCTTCACAAAATACAAGGAGTTCAACTGGGAAACAGTGCTTGAGGTATTTCTGTCACGTGTGGTGGGTCAGGGTCTGCAAGAAAATTCACCAACCAGGCTTCTATCTCTCAAAGATTGCCCCCTTGTCCATAGCAACCTGATTCTGAACATTGCCCTGAAACTACGCCATATAACAAGATGCCTTTACATATAAGGGTCTGATGTCTGCACTCTGTCAGTTACAAGCCATTTGGAAGCCAATGGCAGATCCAAATGGCCCCACCATGATGTTTTATCACACACCTGTCCACCACTGCTCTAGGCCCACTACTCAGCAGGCTCCAAAATACTGGCATCTCTGTTCTAAACAATTTTCATGAAACCCTGTCAATCAAGGCACTGTCTGGTACACTCATGGTAAGCAACAGGACATCGAAAGTTTCTGCAGTTCCACCTGGTCATGGAAAATTCAAAAATTTCGTGGTATTTATCTAGCCATTTTTCAAGGATGACTTTGGATGCACAATTATTCAGGAACCATTAAATGTTGAGAAAGTTCATTTCAAAGAAAATTCTAGAGAACTCTCACAGGCAAGGCTTTCCAAAGAGTGGACAAAAGGTCACTTGAAGCCAGGACCATTGAGATCTACAATGTGAGGTCCTATGTCTTTTGACTCTCAACTATGGCTGCCAAGTCTTTCAGAATAAAATCATGTGATATCCAGGCTGAGATTCCCAGTTCTTTGTGGAAAGCCACCCTGGTCCTAGATCTCAGGTTCCAAGGGCGACTCTCATGTGTGGCCTCCTAAAATCCCAACACAATTCATGGCAATTCTTCTCTGAGATCAGTTTCAGATCTCAGTCTCTAAGTGGAAACACACCAGAGTTCAAGCCCAGTTGACCCAGTCATCTCTTCCAACCGCCACACCAATGACCAGAATTAAAACCAAAACACTCCTACATGGCCCTCATTTTCTTCCATATAGACACTCATCATAACCTTGGCTGGAAGTTTTTATGAGGCACACAGCCCAAGACAAAGTCAAAATAAGTTCCCTTGCCCTTCATTTGTCTAAAGTCAGTGTTTCCTGGACAACGTTCCTGTGAACCAGGACTGATCAAAGAGGTCTGCCATTAATACTGTTCTCCTTTTCCAATTTGAGGCATACAGACTGTCGGGTATAGTTTCTTTATGTGATTTGCAGTCATGAGAAAACCCAAGCACCTATGGGCTAGCCTCTGCATGGCTTGAAGAACTCAGTTGACCCAAAGATCCCTGTTATCACTTGATGGAGATCAGGAACCTTACAGAGGAAGGCAAGAGACTTCATCACAATGACTTCCCTTTTGGCCATTTTGGATTTGGATGCACACATGGGATCTTTCTTTAGATCCATCAGGTGCTGAGAATCTAAGCGATAATTTCACACTGCACTAAGAGGCTGATTCAGACATATCCCTTTGCAAAGCAATTAAGCCAGGAGCCACAGGTGATGCCCATTTATTTCCATTTGAAAACTGTTTTTTTCAGGCTTTGGAAATGTGTGGCTTTAGGCAAAGTCCTTCCTTTCATTCAGGGCAACAGAACAATAGGTAAGCAAAATACCAAAGCAGATTTTCTCCACTGAGACTTTCCTGGTCACACTGATATCTGAGTTTTCTGAGATATTCACCATTCTCTTCAGCTATCCAGTACATGGCCATGTCCCAGATTGTGGAGGAGATACATATCTTGAACACAAAACCATGAGCCTATGGGAGAGTGACCAGATTCAGGAAGATATCAGGAATGTAGGAAGGTAATAGGTGTTGCCCATCCATAAGGTAACCTGCAGTCCATTCATAAATTGGACAGGATGAATTCTGCGAAGAATTCTACTAGACAGGACACATCTATTGATGCATTCTCTTTTCTATTGTCTACAACCACAAATACAGTGGGATACCCAGACATAGAAACACTCACCTTCTCAAAGGACTTACTAGAAACAGTCCACTCCAAACCAAACAAACCGACTTTCCTACATTTTCTCAAAACTTGAGACAAAAATCACAAACACACAAACACACACACACACACCCACAAAGGCACCTTCTTTCCCCAAAAAGGTCTGTGACTATCCGGAGCGTCCTCTGACTGGTGGGCCATACTATGTTTCCCCGAAATGGGCTGTCCTATGTCAGATCTGGTCTTCTTGGCCAAAACTGTGAAGTTATCAGGAGCCAGCGGTGAGCCACTGCCTGTTTTCTCAGGTAAAGCCCCTATTCAGAGCTTTCCTGGCATTTGTCCATCTTCAATTTAGTAGTTGCCAAGAAAGACTTACTCTATCCTTCTTAAATCCAAAAATTTGAGACCACTGGGACTTACACTGAGACTGCTTCAGGGTGCCTGGCTTCCTGGATTCCAAGTTCAGAGTGTTCCATCAACAAGAAAGTGACATGGGTCACTTCGTCTAGAACTGAATGAGGTCACTGCCTTGGCAACCACTTTGTCCTAACAGTTGCTTCCAAGGGTCCATGAGATGGATCCTGCCCCTACTTCCTATGACACTTTCACAAGTTAGAATGGAATATCAACCATAGGCACCCGGGAACAGCTCTCCACACAAGCCTGGTTTGGTCCATCTTCTCTACATTAACAAGAGAGAGACTGCTTCAGACACACCCCTTCATCCTGACCTGTTTGGTTTTTTTTGTCATGAAAGATGACTTTCGCACTCTCAGGTCCATCATAGCTGCCTACATCTTCTTTAGGGATCATTTCTGCATGGACCTTTGAAGTTCTCCGGAAGTTGAAGATCTCCTACATTCCTGTATTGTAAGACCAACTCTGTCCCTGCTCTTCTGTAAAGTTAGATTGAGGGAACAGTGTTGGGTTACAGTTAATAACATGTTTGATTTGGGTTAGGATCATTCTGCTGGATGAATAATGGTATTGGGAACCTGCAATATTTATAAGATTATATAGGTGAAATATATGAATGAAAACAGAAATCTCGGTAACATTTGAAGCCCAGAAGGGCATTGGGTCCTTGATTGGGATACTTAGCTTTTAATTATGTTCTGCACAGATGTCTCAGATAAATCTATACACAATGGCATAAGATCTGATACCTTGGATGATTGAATGTTGAGGAGAACAACCATTCAAAGAGGGAGAGTCGGTAGGATTAGGAAGATAGTTGGTAGGATTATAAAAAAGTGTGAGTATAGCATTTGGACAAATAGTTCTTTAGCAATAGGTTTTCAGGTAGACAGAAAATGTAAATGTCAGCATATGTGAAGAGTCAGTCACAGTGATGAACTGGGGAAAATATGTAGGAAAGCAGATATCAATAGAGACATTAGGAAATCAGGCAAAGTATAAAGTGAGTGATAGCAAAAGACATTTTCAACAGGCTTGAGATTGAATATATAATCTTAGGAAGTAACAAATATGTAGTCACCAATAGGATTGACATTTGAGAGCATTAGGCAACCTGGACATGGGTTATTTTCATAATCCATACTCACATTCCATTTAGGCTTTGGTACAATCGTAAGTGTGACTTTGCATTTTGTGGCCAGAATATTACTGTGATAATACGTATATGTAGATCAGGTGACATGAGTATTTCTTGCACCATTTCTTGGAGCAACATTTTGAAGGGGTATAAATTAGTATTGGGGGTACATATAGGTGTACCATGTATGTATGAATATAGAGATAATGCATGAATAGACCATACTGCGAATAAATAATATAACTTGTTCCAACTTTAAATAATGGATTGAATTGATATCTGAAAATACACAGGAATCATATATTGATATACATACATTCATTCCAACCAGTAATACATCTAATGGTAATATTATGGTTGTGGTTTATCACCAAGAGTGTGTGAATTTTGCTTCAAATTTGATTATGGAAATCGAAAATAATGTGTTTGGAAAGAAATCTCATGAAATGACCACTCAAAAACAAGGAGGAATACATATGTTCTGAAGCAGGAAGTGATTGAATATGTTACAAATTTCTTTAAATTTGTGAACTTGTGGATGAAATGTATATTCTATAATGTATAAAAACTGCAGAAATAGTAATGTACCAGTGTTTAATAAAAATGAACGTCAAAATACACATCATGTTCCATAGGAATCTACTTGCATTGATGTTAAAGTGGGTCAGCTACTGTAAAAATATAAGGATTTGTTTGCACCATTCATTGAAGTAACTTTTTAGTACTAGAAAACAAATATGTATTTCAGGTGGATGAATATTTTTAAAATAATCTTATGAAAAGTTTAATATAAAACCACATACATGAACAAGAATGAATTTAGGGAGTGTATAATAGGACACATATATTTTATATTTTGAAAAATCTAGAGAGTATATATATATATATATATATATATATATATATATATATATACACACACACACACAAAACACACACAGAGACATTAAATAGTAGCAATATATATGCCAATTAAAATTCATTGTGAAATATATATCATCCACAGATCCAAAATATTAATTTTACTGAACATGGATTTATGTATAATGTTCTTGAACTAAGAAGCTCACTCATAGTCTGAATTATCAGTTCCAAATGTATTAATGAGGAGTGATCTCTTCTCACACTTTGTATCTGCCAAGTTAGCCACCTCTCAAGAATATACGTGTGATACCAGGTAGGATTCTATATGTGCATATAAAAATACATGTGCTGAATAGGCTACAGAAAAATGGAGACAGGAATTCACATATGTGTTAACTTTAAAAACACATGCAGAACTATTTCAACAAAAAATTGACAAGATTTATAACTCCTACCCTATATCATGCAAAAGGCAAACCAACTATCCACCATGCCTCCTCTGAAGTGCTAGTATTTCTATTCTGTTTGGGTTACTTTTCTCCATCATATTAGAATTAGTAGTCAGAGTCTAGTAGGGTATGGGTTAGTGTCAAAGATTCAGCATTTCGAATGGAAAATTGAACAATGAATCCAATGTGTATGTAAATATGTGCTACACAAAATTATTCCCACTCTCATCCAGAACAATGCCTTGACAATTCCTTCACCCCAAGTAAGACACAATTAGAGGAGAAGATTTAGAAAATCTGTGAATAAATTTGTGGAATGCAATATGCTCAGGAGCTCACAACCTTTGAAGTGGTAGAGTAGTTTCCAAAAGTATGGGACAGGGTAAAAACTCCACAAACATGGAGGTCTGCTGGCCTAGAGATTTCTAGAGAAACTGCCTGTGAGTTTGGGCACTTGAAAAATATGTTGTTGTCAGGAGCTTTAGCTTTCTTTCTAGGGAGACCATAAAAGCTTGGTCTGGATCTATGAGACCTGGAGGACATGGTTTCTTATTTCCCAATGTACATGAGGCAGCAGTGCTGAATTCTCTTTTTAGGTAAACTGTGGCCACTGGGGAATAAATGTGTGCCAGTGTGCACTGTGAAGCCATATGGTCATCTTCCATTTTCGTGGTGTTTCTTCCTGCTGCACTGGGTGTTTGGTATTTGCTTCACGAAATACAAAGAGTTCAACTGGGTCACAGTGCAAGAGGAAGTTCTGTCATGTATGGTTGGTCAGGTTTTGCAGGAGGATCCAAGAACTAGGATCCTATCCTACATATCTTGCCCCCTTGACCATAGCACCCTGATTCTGAACAATGTCCTGAAACCTCTCCAAATAACAACTTGCCTTTACATGGAAGGTTCTGCTGGCTGCACCATGTCAGTCACAAGGCATTTGAAACCAATGGAAGATACACATGGCCCCACCACAGATGTTTTATCACATACCTGCCCACCACTGCTCTAACCTACTACTCAACAGAGTCCAACTTACTGGCATCTCTGTTCTACACCATTTACATGAAACCCAGTCAATCAAGGCACTGTCTGGTATATTCATGATCAGCAACAGGACATCAAAAGGTTTTCCAGTGCCACCTGGTGATGGGAAATTCAAAAATTTCATGGTATTTATCTAGCCATTTTTCAAGGATGAAGTTGGAGGCACTGTGAGTTTCAATTCTTTCAGGAACCATTAAATGGTTAGGAAGCTCATTTCAATGAAATCTCTGGAGAACACTCACAGGTAAGGCTTCCCAAAGAGTGGCCAAAAGATCATATGATGTTATGCCCATTTAGGTCTACAATGTGAGGTCCATATGAGTTTTGACTCTCAACTATGGGTGCCAAGTCTTTCAGAATAAAATTTGTGGTATCCTGGCTGAGAGGCTCAGTGCTCTGTGGAAAGCCACCCTGGGCCTAGAACTCAGTTTCCAAGGGCAACGCTCATGCCTGGCTTCCTAAAATCTCAACACTATTTATGGCAATACTTCTCTGAGGTCAGTTCCAGAACTCAGACTCTAAGGGAATCACACCAGAGTTCAAGAACATGTGGACCAAGTCATCTCTTCCAACCACCACCCAAATGACCACAATTTAAACCAAAACACTCCAACGTGGCGCTCATCTTCTTCCTTATAGACACTCACAATAACCTATGGCTGGAGTTTTCCATGAGGGGCACACCCCAAGACCGTGTCCAAAATAAGCTCTCTTACACCTAATTTGCCTAAATTCAGGGTGGCCTGGACACCCTTCTTGTGAACCAGGAGAGATTAAGTATGCCTCCCGTTAATACTGCTCCGCTTCTTCAATTTGAGGCCAAATGACTGTGGGGTTTGGATTCTTTATGTGAATTGGAGTCTTGAGAAAACCCAAGCAAATATGGGCTAGCCTCTGCAGGGCTTTGAAGAACTCATTTGACCCAAAGGATCCCTAATCTGACTTGATGGAGGTCAGGAAAGTTACAGAGGAAGGCGAGAGACTTCATCCACAAGGACTGCTCTTTTGGCCATTTTGTTTTTGGATGTAAACATGGGATCTTTCTTTAGATCCATCAGGAGCTGAGAATCTAAGTCACAGCCTCACACAGGGTAAATAGGCTGATTCAGACACATCCTTTCCAAAGCAATTAAGCAAAGAGCCACAGGTAATGCCCATTCATTTCCATTTGAAAACTGTTTTCTTCAGGCTTCAAAAAGTGGTGGACTGAGGAAAAGACCTTCCTGACATTCAGGGCAACAGAAGAATAGGTAAACAAAAGGCCCCAAGCAGGGTTTCTCCACTGAGACTTTCCTGGTCACACTGATATCTGAGTTTTCTGAGATGCTCACCATTCCCTTCAGTACATGGTCATGTCACAGAGCTTCGAGGTTGTACATATCTTAAACAGAAAACCATGAACCTATTCTGGAGAGTGGCCAGAATTCAGGAATAAAACAGGAACTAAGGAAGATAGCAGGTGTTGCACATCAATAAGGCAAGCTGCAGTCCATTCATAAATAGGGCAGGATGAATGCTGTGAAGCTTTCTACTAGACAGGACATATTCATTGATGCATTCTCTTTTCTAATGTCTACAACCACGGACACAGTGGGATACACAGACATAGAAATTCTCGCCTTGTCAAACGACTTACAAGAAACAGTTCACTCCAAACAAAACAAACTGCCTTTCATACCTATTCTCAGAACATGAGACAAAACCACAAACCCACACCCACACAACAAAGGCAGCTCCTTTCCCCAAGTAGGTCTGTGACTATCCGGAGTGTCCTCTGACTGGTGGGCCTTACTATGTTCCCAGGAAATAGCCTGTTCTGTCTCAGATCTGGTCTTTTTGGCCAACTCTGTGAAGTTGTCAGGAGCCAGCGGTGAGCCACTGCCTGCTTTCTCAGGAAAGGCCCCTCTTCATAGCTTTCCTTGCATTTGGCCATCCTTACATCAGTAGGTCCCAAGAAAGACTGAGTCTGTCCTTGGTAAATCAAAATAAGTTTGACCACTGGGACTGGGACTGGGACTGGCTCTGGGTGCCTGGCTTCCTGGATTCCAAGTTCAGAGAGTTCCATCACCAAGGAAGTTAGGTGTGGTCACTTCCTTTTGGAACTGAATGAGGTCACTGCCTTGGCAACAACTTTGTCTTAACAGTTGCTTCCAAGGTCACCATGAGAAGGATGCTGCTCCTACTTCCTGTGACACTTTCACAGGTCAGAGTGGTATGTCAACCATAGGCATGCAGGAGCAGCTCTCAACACATGCCTGCTTTGGTACACCTTCTCTACATTAAGAAGAGAGTGGCTGATTCAGACACATCCCTTCATCCTGAGCAGGTTGTTTGCCATGGAAGACTTTTGCTCTCTCAGGTCCTTCGTACTTGCCTACATCTTCTCCAGGGATCATTTCTGCGTGGACCTTTGAGGTTTTCAGCAGGTGGAAGATCCTCTATAATTCTGTATTTTAATACCAATTCTGTCCCTGCTCTTCTGTAAAATTAGATTGAGAGAACAGTGTATGGTTAGGATTAATAACAGGTTCGATTTGGTTTAGAAAGGAAACTACACGGTTGAGCAAACAGGGTCCTAACGTTAGCAATAATATGAGGATTTTTAATGGACCGGCCATGGAAGATAAAAGCGTAGTTAATCAGGTCACTATGTGAACCAAGACTCAAAGCTCCCTTTTGGGGCCTCTGTCTCTCTTTGACGCTCTTCAAGTCGTTTTCTTAATTTACTCATAGATTCTTTTACAACTCCAGTATTGTCGGCATAAAAACAACATTCTTCCCTCAATGCAAGCAAAAAGGCACCTTTCTCTCATAAAGAGGAGGTCCAACACTCGCCTGCTTTGTAAAACAACTTCAGAAAGAGAGAGGTTAAAATTCCTGTAAAGCTGTGATGTCGGTTTTTAATGTCTTTAAACTTTGGCATATTTCTGCTTCTAATTGTGTCTTTGTTGTGTCTCATGGACTAGCCCACCCCTTCAGCAACTATTATTTCTAATAGGATGGCTAAAGTGAGGGATACAGGTTCCCAGTGGAACCGGGTTGATTGCCCCCCTAGTTGATCTTTAAATGAACCTAAGTCATGATAGAGAACTCTGGAAAACATCTGCATCATTACATAATTAATCACATATATTGACCATTTTATGAAAACATAAATAATGTTAAAGTGTATAGAATTATACTGTTGTAGGGACGGACAAGGAAAGGGACCTAAGATAGCACCAAACACAGGAAAACAGTCTTATTTGGTTGCATCCGGATTTAGAGGGCATTGCTTCTGTTGTAATCAATTAATCCCCTGAAGCCCAAGTTTCGGTAGTTTTAGAATTTGTACCCAACATGTAAGGGAAGTGGCTCAGAAGTTCACAGTCTGTAGAAATTCACAGAAATCAGTTTTTGTTTTTGTTTTTGTTCCTCTGTTCTGGGCAAGTTAACTTTTCAAAGACACCTTGGAAAGGGAGAGCTTTTTTGTCTCTTTTTTTCTCCCTGCCAGCTGTCACCATGAAGCCCAATTGGTAACTTTTTTATCTTAGAAATCTAGCCATCTCTGTGAATCCCCAGCTCAAGGCCAGAGGCCTTGTTCACATATTTTGTGAAAATCTAGTAAGGCGGTGTCAAGCTTAGGGGTGGTGATTTTTTCAGCGAGTGGCCAAGTAGAACAGGGCAACACGAAAAGTGGAAGTTCATCTACATTGAACTCTTTCAGAGGGACTCTTTTGCTGAAAGACCTAATGTAAGCCTCGGTGAAGACTTCTGGAGAAGGTTATTTAAGACATATCTATGGACCTGGTACAGAGGGGGAAGACGGGGAAGGCGAGGCTGAGAGCAGCTCCGTGGATCTGAGAATGAGGAAGATGAGATGTAAAAGAATAATGGAAAAGGGGTTTGGGATTTTCCTAGAACAAAACTTGAGCAGTAGAACAGGTAGAGCAGAGGTGAAGATGGGAGTGAGTATTCCAAAAAGCCTGTGAGGGACTTTAAATTCTTAGTAACCTGTTTTCAGTGATGACAAAGCAACTTTAAAGGCTATTTTTATTACATCTTGGATAGGGGTCTGAGGGCTCTTCTCAGCTGGTTTGAGCTTTGGTTTAGCTTCTTAGAGGACTTGGTGGGACCTAGTGCAGGCACAGACAGAAAAAGAGAGGAGTGAGTGAGTGGAGGGGTACCTCGGTACCTGCTACCTCAGCAAGGGGGCAATGGTCTGAGAACTGGCGGAGGTTTGGGTTTTTGATGTAGTAATTGGAGGGAAGAAATCAGGTTGCTGAGGTGGGAGTGACAGCAGAGAGTCTAGAGCAGAAGGCTGAGGGTGAGGAACTATTGGAGAAGCATAGTACAGGATGTGAGTGAAGGAGGGAAAAGGATTCCACATAGGGGAATTTTCCCCTTTTGAGCACTTGCCGAAGTTAAAAATGTCACGCAGAATTTGAGGATCTAGAGAACCCTCTGGGGGCCATAGTTTTTGGTTGTCTAATTGGTTATATGGCCAATGCTGTGTACTGAATTTGATGAGGAGTTTGGGTTCCACCAGGCAGCCCCGGTATGCTCACATCCCCATGAATTACACAAGAAGTTGGCTTTCCCCCCACACAGCCATGGCTGTTTGTGGCTTTGATAGTCCGTCGGGCATATATAGTAATCTAGGCTAACCAACCTGAATCTGGCTCGCGTTTCCGTGCATCCATAATGTTTGTTTCAATTATCTATGGTATGGAAGGGATTTAATGGAACTTTAGTGGGATCCTCTTCATTGGGGTTATCTCAATAGGAAAGACCTATACCAAGCTGAAAAATGTCTGGGTGGAGAGATAGCCACCAGGTCCCTAAGGGGGCTGTATGCGAGATAGACCATACTTCTTGTCTAGTAGGATTTCAGATCAGCCTTCACTGCTGAACAGGCTGATGAGGGTTAGGAGTACTGGTGGCCAAGGGGAGAGTCTATAGTCTTGTCCACATAGCGAATACGCAATTTGAAATGGTTACCAGTTTTTTCCAGTTTCCAACCAGAGTCTGGACACAGCGAAGGCTTGAGATGAGAGGCATGGATCCAAAAAGTGATTCTGTCTACTTTCATGCCTGTAGGTGTTATAAGTAGCACCTGGTATGTTCCTTTCCAGCGGGGTTCTAGGGATAACACCTGATGTTGTCTTATGTTGACGAAGTCTCTTACTTGATATTGATGTGGAATCCCCTCATCCCCAGGTTGGTAGGCAGTGGCCAGCTGTTTCCACAGTTATCACTGAGTTCTTTCAATGGCTTTAAGTCTGTCAAGCAAGGGGTGTGGAAGGGATTGTTAGGCCTTAGAGTTGGGGATTAGGTCCCTTACTGGATGATGGGCATCATAGAGAATTTCATAGGGGGTGAGGTTACACAAAGAAACTGAGGGAGTATTTCTCGCATGAAACAGTGCATAAGGCAGGAGCATAGTCCAATCTTTTATGCCGGTCTCTAAGCTTAATTTTGTTAAGGTCTGTTTAATGGTTCTATTTATTTTTTCTACCTCTCCTGAGCTCTGGGGTATATAAGCATAATGTAACTTACAATTAATCCACACCTGACTTACCTGGGCCATGAACACAAGTCCATTATTAGACCCTATTATCTTAAACAGACCGTATCTTGGAAAAATATCTTCCAGGATCTTCTTGAGAACCATTTGCGCCGTTTTTTTTTTTTCTGTGTGTGTGTGTGTGTGTGTGTGTGTGTGTGTGTGTGTGTGTGTAAGGCTTCAATCCATCCTGAGAATGTATCCACAAAGACTAGGAGATATTTAAGTCCATACCTTGCTGGCTTAATTTCAGTAATGTCCACTTCCCAGAATTGTCCTGGTCTGGTTCCTCGTAGGTGCTTTCGTCTAAGAAACTTGGAAGGGTAAGCATTAAACAATTGACTGACCCGACAGGCTTTTGTTACCAGTTCAATTATTTCCTTTCGCTGTGCGTCAGTTAGTGGAAAACTCTGTTCTTAATCCTACAGGAATGCCTGCAGTTTCTTTGAACCAAGGTGAGTGAGTTGATGTACATTTTTAACGTAGTGTAGGGCTTTCTGTAATTGCAGGCTGAGCTCAGTAAAGTTGAGGCGTTCAAGTCAGTGTCCTTAGATGTTATCTAAAACTTCCTGGTACTTAGGGGTCCATTGGAATTGGGCATCTCCCTTTAACAGCGGGTATAAAGGAGCAGCTAAGGACTCAAACCCATTTATCCATAACCTGCAAAACCCAGCAATCCCAAGAAACTCTTAGTTGTCTGCTGTAAGATGGGCTTGGTATCTGCTCAATGGTTTGTTTTCTGGGCTCAGTGAGCCATCGTTTACCGCCCCTAAGGAAATAGTCGAGGAAGATTACTTCTTGCTGGCAAATTGGGCAATTTTGGCCGAAGCTCTATACCCGAGTTGAGCAAGCTCGGATAATAGTGCTTGGGTCCCAGTTCAGTTTTCCTTGGTGTTGGATGCCAGTAGCAGGTGATCCACATATTGAAGCTGGGTGAATTCGGGGTGTGTAGTTCTGAAATTGTTGAGATCTCTGTGAAGGGCTTCATCAAAGAGAGTGGGGGAGTTTTTGAACCCCTCTGCGAGTCTAGTCCAAGTTAGTTGACTAGACTTTCCGGTTTCTGGGTCTACCCACCCAAAAGCAAACAGCAACTGACTATCTTTATGCAGAGGCAAGCAAAAGAAAGCTTGTTTTAAGTCCAGAACAGTATACCATTTCTGCTCAGGGTTCAGAGTGCAAAGCAGATTGAACAGATTAGGTACCGTGGGGTAAATGTCCTGCACTCTGTTGTTGATCTCTCTTAGGTCTTTAACAGGGTGATAGTCCCTGGTTCCTGGCTTTTTCTTCTAATAGCAGGGGAGTGTTCCAGGCCAATTGACAGGGCCTTAGGACCCCTAAGGCCAGATATTTCTGAATATAGGGCCTTATCCCATCTTTAGCTTTTTATGCTTAGAAGATATTATTAGACATTGATTGGGGAGGCTGAGGTTTTTAAATCCACTGTTATTGGAGGTTGTTTCACGGCCAGGCCTAACACAGCAGTTTTTGCCCATGCATCTCGGTAATCTGTTATCCATTTCTGGGGTAGCTTGCCTGTTTGATCAGTCTTGGGGGGTGTGAAGAGTGGACGTTCATCTTCTACTAATATAGTGAAAGCCGTGACTATAGGAGTTTTTACTGAAGGATTTAGAAATTTCATTTGGGGGCCTTCAGGGTTAAAAGTTATTTTGGCCCAGAGCTTGGTGAGCAGATCTCTGCCCATCAATGGGTGCGGGCATTCTGGGATTACTAGGAAGGAGTGATGGATTTTTCCTTTCCCCAGGTCCATGGTCCTCTTAGAAATCTAAGCCCGATATTTACTGCCGTTAGCCCTTTGAACTACAGACCTTTTATTTGATAGACGGCCCAATGGGGCCTTAAGGGCTGAGTATACTGCTCCTGTATTCACTTCAAAGTTTACTGGGGTCCCCTACACTTCAAATCTTACCCTGAGCTAGGGGAAAGAATCTGAGCCCCAACTTTCTTAGTCATCCCCCAGAGTCAGAATGGCTGGCTGGCATGTCTGTCTCTTTATAGGGCACTCTTTGGCCCAGTGTCCTTTTTTTTACAGTAGGCACATTGATCTGAGGCCAGGGTGGCCTGTGGCACGGGCCCAGGTATCGCTTCCTGTCACCTTATGTCTTAATTTCTGGCCTCTTTCTTGTTGTGACCAGGATCTTAGTCAATGCCTTAGTCTTTCTTTTGCTTCTCTCATCCTCCCTCTGCTCCCTTTCTTTTTCCCTGTTTCTCTCTTATAGTATACTTTTTCGGCTTCTCTGACTAAATCTCTCTTTTAACTTTTTTTTTTTTAATATCCATGGCAGCTTCAACAATTAAGGCCATCGTGACAGATGCCTTTTGATCTGCTGCCTGAGGATCGAAAGGAGTATATCTCTTATATGCCTCCATAATTCTCTCTAGAAACATAGAGGAAGATTCATCAGGCCTTTAAATAATTTCTCTTACCATGGCCAAATTAGTTGGTCACCTAGCGGCCCCTTGGATACCCGCAATTAGAGCCTGGCAATAATTGGACAGATGCTCCCTATCTTCAAAGGTGTTGGGGTCCCAGTTGGGTTGGTTAAAGGGGAAGGCAGCTTTTATTATGTTGGGAAGTTGTGTTGGTCGCCCATCAGGTCCGAGGATATTTTTTTCTAGCTTCCAGGAGGTTTTTCTCTCATTCCTCTGTCATGAAGAGAGTCCCTAGGAGTTGTTGGCAGTCATTCCAAGTAGGCAGGTGTGAAAACGTTGGCGAGTTCTCTGAGTTTTTTTAGCCGGGCCAGCTTCCTCCAGGGAAGGAGGCGCTGTGTGTGTCATGGGACAGTCATCTGGAGGGCGCTGGGCCATTCTGGCTTCCTCGAATGGTGGAGAGGCTGAGTCAGCAGCAGGGGAATTACTTACAGGGTTTTGGGGGTTGGGGGACAAGGGCAGAGGATAAGGACGAGTAGAGTCTTGAGACTCAGGGAGAACAGAGGGTGGAGGTTGAGGAACAGAGAGTTTGAGAGATAGAATCATAGGGGAAGGAGTAGGAGTGGGTGCAGGGACAAGGAAAGGCTTCACCCATGGAGGAGGAGATTTGCAGAGGTCCTGACAAGTTAAGATATATGGCTATTGATCTGGATGTCTATGTGGCCCCGGCTGAAAGACAATATCTCAGACTTTTCAAATTAGTGCGAAGTAGAAACATCCTTCTAGAGGCCATCCGACTACAAAGGTGGGTTATTCTGAGACACAGAATCTGCCAGGTCTGGTGTTTTAATGAAAAAGAAAGATTGTGAGCCCTTAAGCAGACTTTGGTCCAGTGATTAAGGGTCAGGGACAGAGGCATTGAAGTGCTCTGTCCCATAATAAAATATACACAGACAGTGAAAGCAACAACACATGACACAGACAAGACAAGACAATAAAGACAGGCAATGGACGTCCAATACTGAGACCAGGACTGAGTAGCCGGCAAAACCTGATGGGCTGGCAATTCCAAATCTGAAAGAAAATATCACTGAGTCGAGGAGACTATGGTTCCTTGATTTCCCGAGTCCATCCCCCAGGGACATGGCCTGTGGCTCTGTGACATGTGTGTCAGCCACCGTGGGAGAGAGCTCACGCTCTTTACCAATAGCCATTTTGTCAAACCCTAACCTGAATCCTGAAACCAGAAAGAGGGGCCTTATTTACCCCCAGAGCATCCCGTTGGGGGTCTTTCATCTGCAGCTGCCGGATCTCGCTGGGGCCACCAGAAGTAAAGGTCGGGTGAGCATCGATGAAAGAGACCACCAAGAGACTGTCTAATGCAACAGCAAAGGGTTTATTGGGAGTCCGGCATGCAAGGGCTCAGAGCTCGCTTGAACAGAGCAGAGAGCCCTGAGAACAGCTTAAGAAGTGCTTATATATTTTCCTTGGAGAGGGCAGGGAGGGAAGTTTATTGATGGGTAAGGGCGAGTGGGCGGTTTGCGTGCAAATGGTTGATGGAGTACATTCTGCAGTTTGGCAGTTGGGGGCAGCACATTCTGGGAACAAGAAGAGCAAACAGTTCTCAAGATTTCAACAGTGTTTTATTAAGCATACAGAAAAACAGCAAGTGACAAGTACCTATTTTATTAACCTTTCAATATAAGTATGAAAACAGAAATCTAGGTTAGATTTGAAGCCCAGAAGTTCATTTGGCCCTTGATTGGTATACTTAGCTTTGAATTACGTTCCGTAGAGATGTCCCAGAAATATGGATATACAATGACACAGGACCTTGTACCTTCTCAGAGGTCAGTTCCAAAACACAGTCTCTAAGGGGAATCACACCAAAGTTCAAGACAAGATGGACTCAATTATCTCTACCAACCACCACACAAATGACCACAATTAAAACCAAAACACTCCCAAATGGCACTCATCTTCTTCCAAATAGACACACATCATAACTTCTGGCAGGAGGATTCCATGAGAGGCGCAGCACAAGACAGTGTCCCAAATAATCTCCCTTTCCCCTCATTTGCCAAAAGTCAGAGTGGCCTGGACACCCTTCCTGTGAACCAGGAGTGATCAAATATGCCTGCCATTAATACAGCTCTGTTCTTCAATTTGAGGCCTACTGACGGTGGGGTTTAGATTCTTTATTTGAATTGGATTCATAAGAAAACCCAAGAACCTATGGGCTAGCCTCTGCAAGGCTTTGAAGAACTCAATTGACAAAATGGATCCCTTTTCTCACTTGATTGAGGTCAGGAACCTTACAGAGGAATGCGAGAGACTTCATCAACAATGACTGATTTTTTGGCCATTTTGATTTTGGATCCACACATGGGATCTTTCTTTAGATCCATCAGGTGCTGATAATCTAAGCCACAGGCTCACACAGAGCCAAGAGGCTGATTCAGACACATCCCTTTACAATGCATTTAAGCAAAGAACCACAGGTGATGCCCATTCATTTCCGTTTGAAAACTGTTTTCTTCAGGCTTCACAAAAGCGTGGCCTGAGGCAAAGACCTTCCTGACATTCAGGGCAACAGAACAATAGGTAATCAAAAGGCCCTTCGCAGGGTTTCTCTACTGAGACTTTCTGGGTCACAGTGATATCTGACTTTTCTGAGATGCTTGCCATTCTCTTCAGCTATCCAGTACATGTCCATGTCACAGTGCTTGGAGGTGGTACATATCGTGGATGCAAATGCATGAACCTATTCTGGAGAGTGGCTAGATTTCAGGAAGAAAACAGGAACTTAGGAAAATAGCAGGTGTTGCCCATCGATAAGGCAAGCCCTAGTGCATTCATAAATTGGGCAGGATGAATGCTGGGAAGCTTTCTACTTGACAGGAAACATCCATTGATGCATTCTCTTTTCTAATGTCTACAAGCACGGACACAGTGGGATACACAGACATAGAAACACTCGCCTTGTGAAACAACTTACTAGAAACAGTTCACTCCAAACCAAACAAACCGACTTTCCTGCCTATTCTCAGAACATGAGACAAAACCACAAACACACATCCACACCCACAAAGGCACCTCCTTCCCCAAGTAGGTCTCTCACTCTCCAGAGTATCCTCTTACTGCTGGGCCATACTATGTTCCCCCGATATGGCGTTTCCTGTATCAGATCTGGTCTCCTTGTCCAACTCTGTGAAGTGGTCAGAAGCCAGCTGTGAGCCACTACCTACTTTTTCAGGAAAGGCCCCTCTTCAGAGAACTCCTGGCATTTGGCCATCCTCACATCAGTAGGTACCAAGAAAGACTGACTCTGTCCTTGCTAAATCGAAGCAAGTGAGACACTGGGACTGGGACTGAGACTGACTCTGTGTGCCTGGCTTCCTGGATCCCAAGTTCAGAGAGTTCCATTACCAAGGGATTGAAGTGAGGTCACATCCTTCAGGAACTGAATGAGGTCACTGCCTTGGCAACCACTTTGTCCAAACAGTTGCTTTCAAGCGTACCATGAGAAGGAGGCTTACCCTATTTTCTGTAGCACTTTCACAAATTAGAATGGTATATCAACCATAGGCACCAAGGAACCGCTCTCCACACAGGCCTGATTTGGTCCATCTTCTTTATATTTGGAAGAGAGCCTTTAGTCCAGGGAGCACTGCAGTGAACCTCTGCACTAAAACTATTAGCAAGCACCTGATGGAGGATGCCTCCATAGGTAAGTGGCTCCTTTATAACATCTGATATCTGGTTAAGGGAGATCTCTTCTGATGACAGAGATGTGGCACGGGGAGGCTCACATATACTTCTGTCCAGGACAGTAACGAGAATCTTTCTGTCCTCTGTTCTGTTCTGTAGGGAATTCCTCTGGAACTGTAGAGAGGTGCCGACGGGCACGCATGCGCTCCTACCCTGGAGCTTTAGCAAGATGTTGCACTCTTGCCCTGTTTCTGTGTTTAGGCGCTGGGTTTCTGTTTTTTTGTGTTCTGTGTTCTATTTTTTGGGTTTTTGTTTGTTTGTTTTTGTTCGTTTTGTTGTGTGATATTGGTGGTAAACTTAAGTATATTGGACATGAAAATCAGAAATAAAGAGATTAAGCCTGACACCCCTTTGGACTGTGTTTTAAGGAACTGCAATGAACTTTATCCCCCATTGTAAAGCAGGATGATAGAAGCCCCTAGCTGGCTGCCTGGAGCACACCCATTGCAGAGGGCTATGCCTGCTGGGGACCTAAGAACTGAGTATCTCCCAGGTTAACAAGTGAAACTCCTTTAAAACCCCTTATCCCTCCAGATAAAGAGAGTCACAACTTTGGCAGAGTCCCCTGTGTTTCTCCTTTGTTAGCCAAGCAATAAAACTCCTTTTTTCTTTTTCTCAAAACCCAGTCCTCATTATTAAATTTGTATTAATTGGCTTCAAGGTCAGGAACCAAACTTTAAGTTACAAATCTTGTACCCCCCCTCCGCCCCGGAACTTTGTGAGAGCTATCTACTGAAATGTTAGGAGATAGAGCATGCTTGATGTGGAACTGAATCAGAGGAGCTAATCCTGTATGTAAAAGGGGAAACTCAGGGACTCCCAGCAGCTGCCAAAGCCCTGTTGATTCAGGGAATTACCTCCTTCCTTCCCTGCACTGTAAGGATTATGCCACCTCTGTCTTGTTAAAAAAAGAGAAAAAGAAAAAGGTGACACTAAATGCAGTAAAGTCACCATGGAGACACTATATTTTACATTTCAGGTTGCCCTTCGGTGAAAACATCTGGTCCCCTTGTGGGGACATCTATGGTGCCACTGCTGTAGGAGATTTTTCTCTTATCTGCTCTGGTTTAAAGGGTTCTGTCTGACAGCCATAGTCTGGACCTCCTTTCTGTCTGTATTGTGTCTTAGTTTCTGGCCCTTTAAGACATCTGCAATAATGTGTTGATATTATAAATTGTTTTTGGGGAATGATCTTAGCTGAATGTGTGTCTAAATGATGATGTTTTATTTTAACAATCTGGTAACTGAATGGTTTTTTGAAGCATTGCACAATCTTGGAGTAAAAAGTCGGGTTTAGGTAATTGTTTAGTTTATGATTTCAGATAATTCATGCCAGAGAACTTAAATACTTAGGATGGATAACTGAAGAACTCTACTTCCAAGTTGGCAAGAAACTTCCCAATCATACGGTCTTTTTTTTTTTTTTCACCAATTTTGAATTGGGTAGCCTGGGAAAATGTCACTGTGTGTACCAGTGCATTAATTTGGACATAAATAGTAAATCATAGTATGGTGTCTGTTGACAAAACAAGATGTAAAGATATAAAATTTTGTGAATTGTATCTTAAACTTGTATCATAATTTTCAACATCTGAACCTGAAAATTATGGTTAAAATGCCTTAGTCCTGAGATGTCTGTTCAGAATAGCAGTTTTTTTGCTGCTCCTTCCAGACCTCAGCCATGACTTATGTTGAAATGCAAATGAAAGAAGCCTGCAAGCTTTGTAGGAGAGTGATTTGAGGTCTAAGGGAAAAAAAGGTAAATTGTATGTTATTTACTAATTACTGGCAAGTCATTTTTTCTAGGACTCTTATTTTTTTTCTTAGATACTTTATGTTTTTTGACCTCATGATTTTGAGCATACAGACCTAGGTTAATGTTTTTCTGATCAGTTCTATCTTTGACCAACTGTGGACTTTTTGAAACATTGCAATAAAGATTTCAACTACGAAAAGCTACAAGGCCTTTACTATTATTATGTGTGCACAAATTGTTATGTGTTGTATGTCTATATATACATATATCCGTATATCATATATATGATACACAAATTAACATATATAAGGAGCGCTCATAAAAAAATAGCGCTCGTAAAAACAAATTTTAAAAAAGTGGATCCAAAGATCTTTAATTCACGTGATTTTAATGTTTCAATTTAAATTGGATAAAGAGATAAAAACAAATGTCTTTAAATTTAAGCTTACAAAGTTTTCTAGGTGTTCAAACATCTAACAAAATATTAACATCTACAAAATGTCTAATATGCCTTGGCTCTAGTACCTTTCCTTCAACATAAAAATGGTTTACACTGTTCAATACATTTCTCTAACTTTTTGATAAATAAGTAAAGTAAATTTGATATGGGATTACTCATTCATGAGTACTTTTGTTAGATATCTGATTGATTTACTAAGATCTGTATTTTTTTTAGTAAACTCTGTATAAGATTGTAAAAATCAGTCATGTGTTAATGAGACAAAAATTTCTTAAAACATAAGTTTACCCATAACATTGAGTTTATTAAGATTTATGTTTTCTAGAGCAAGCAACCATAAAAATTAAACAACTGATTAAATAAAAACTGTTATTTTAGAGCACCGTACTGCCATTTCTTTAAAAGCCAAACTTGATTAATGTAGAAACATAAATGTAATTGTTATGCTATTAATGTTTTCATATCTTACAGGTATGGAAGTCTGTAAGGTAGAAACGTTTAAAGAGTATTATATCAAGCTGGTGCTCTGAAGTTGTGTGGTAAAAAATATATTGTGGATTTATTTACCTGTTATCAATAAGATATGTAAATTTTTATGTTACTTTTTACATTGGGGAACAATTTAAATGTATTTTTAAGTTAATTAGAGCCTAATCTTTGTAAAGGTTAAAAACTTTCAGCCTTTCTTTAATTCATGTTTTAAATGTGATATCATATGGTGTTAGCTAATGTTCATGTGACCTCAAACAATTTATTTAAACATTGTCAAATGATATTTAAAAATAAAGATCAGCTTTAGAACTAAAATAGTTAAGATTTATAAAGAGCCCTGCCTTTCCTGAGATAAGGCTGTGTGTCCCATCTTACTACATGTGAGAATGACTATGAAACGATTAGGTCAGATAATATTTCTTTAAAGTTATGTTAAAAAGTTTTTTTTTTATTGTCAATATTCCTAGGATCTCAAACAGGGGATATAATGTATAACTCAGCCAAAAAATTCAGGGAAGATATTACACGAACTAAGTATTTTTACTTTTGTTAATTTTAGTTTGAAATTTTCTTATAAGTGATCTAAAGATTCCCTGTTAGTGTTTTACAAATGCGTTGCTATAAGAACACAACATGGGTTTATTCAAGATAATAAGTCATCAACTACAATACAGACAGAATAATACAGATCCCAATTAATAAAAAGGTAATTATAAAGTTATAGACATTAAAGCCCAGTACTCTTAATGTAAGGCTGTTAAAATTTATTTGCTGGATTTTTAAGATTAGGATTTAAAATGAATGTTAAATGAAAAGGGCCAAGAAAACCAATATTTGGCTCTTGCCCTCTGAGTCAGTCTGAATCCAGGGAACAGGGGACTTCTCTAAAGAGCTTTGCAACTCTGGGCCACATAACCTCCTGATCAGGGAGATTAATGAGACCACTGGAGAACAGAAAGCCAATCAGTGCATTTGTTACAAAGAGGAGAGTCATCAGAGAAAGGAGACATCCCTGATGCTTCTGAGGGAAGCCAAATGGTCAAGCAAGACCTGGACCCACCTAGCGCAAATGGCACTAGCAGAACTGAGAATCTAATCTCAAGTTTCCCCAGAATTGATTCCCACAAAAGCTCAGCTGACTGTTAACAATAGATAGAAACAAAAGTCAGTTTGACTGCTTCATCTTAAACACTTAGCAAAGACAGTTAAGACCAAAATACAGCCACTCCTGGGCATTTTAAATAATAATAATAATAATAATAATAATAATAATAATAAAATTTTAAGGTATGCACTTTATCTTATCCTCCCAAAATAAGTAAGACTGGAGGCTACAAAGAAGGATTCTCACACAGGAATGCCTAATACTTATAAAAAGAGACTATCAAGAAGAGCTGCCACAGGCAGAAGTTTTCAGTTTAAGACCTACAGATATTCCTAACCTACACAGGTAGGCTTGGTGTTTGCTAGTACGATTATCCAGCCCTGAGTAACAGAATTAAAGGTTTCTCTATTAGACGCAGAGGTCATACTAGTAAAAGGATTTTTACAAGATCAGATGACATTAAATTATTAAACTGTGTCTTATTGGGAGGGCCAACTGTAACACTTAAAGTTAAATATTAAGTTGACAGTCCTGATAATTGGGGATATTAAAGACTGGTGAGGGAATTTCTATACAGTGACATGTTCCAGCTGCTGCAACATTTATTCAGTACTCATGGTTTTTGTTTCACTCATAGAAGAATCCATTCACAGATGACTTTACAACCTGTTCTTCCCCAACCTGACTTCAAACCGAACTGACTTCTAAAGGGCAACTCATGTCTCTCAACTGACTTCTAATAGTCAACTCATGTCCCTCACGACGAGCCCACTCACGTCACCCTGTCTCAGGAGAGAAGAAGAAAAAATTAGTGATGCCACTCTTTTTACAACAATGGAGAGAAAGATAAATAGACTATCAATATAAATAATTAATTAAGTCAGGTAAAATCAGGGAGATCGGTTTTGGGTGAGTTGTAAAATTTTGGAGACTCTTATCTGAGGGATAAAAATTTCCTCAGTGTTCTTCCCATAATCTATCAAAGATTTGAAAGGGACACAGAGAAAAGGGGGAAATTGTAGACCCAACCTGATCTTTTATTAAAATTGGGAGCCATCATGCCACAAAGCCATGAAAAGATAATTTTGGCTTTACCATAAATTACTTCAAATTCTGAACCTGCGTGGAATGCCTGCCCACGTCTTGAATTCACGCATGCCCAGCTCTCTGACCAGATAGCAGCCCTCTCTGAAACTTTAGTGACACATCATAAATATTTGCCTTCTCTGGCCAGACAACAACCCTCTCTGAGGCTCTAATGGTCCTCATGAATTCTGATGTAGGGACAGCAAAAAAATTGTAAACTACCTTTAATGTGATGTTTATCAGAGTTCTGTTATCTGTAACCCCCCTTTTGTGTAACTTTCTGGGCTATAAAACTGGGCTGTAGGAAAGCTGGGGATGCTGTCTTGTTCCCACCATTTTGGGAGGGAGAGGCAGCACGGCCGGTGGAAATAATAAGGTTAATTTTATTTGATTTTAATTTGAGTCAGTGGTCTTTTCTAGCGTCCTGGTCTAACAGGTAAACACTCCAAAGACGTGGAGCTCTGCCGGCCTAAAGACTTCTTGAGAAACTTCCTCTGAGGTTGGGCACTTGAAATATATGTTGTTGTAAGGAGATTTAGCTTCCTTTCTAGTGACACCATAAAAGCTGGGTCTGCATCTACGTGACCTGGAGGACATGGTTTTTTGTATTCTAATGAACATGAGGCAGCAGTGCTGAATTTTGTATTTATAGGTAAACTGTGGCCACTTGGTGCTCAGTGTCTCCCCGTGTGAACTGTGAAGCCATTTGGTCATCCTCCACTTTTTGTGGTGTTTCTTGCTGCTGCACTGGGAGTTTGGTATTTGCTTCATGAAATACAACGAGTTCAACTGGGACCCAGTATTGGAGGGAGTTCTGTCACTTGTGGTGACAGAGAATGCACCAACCAGGCTTCTATCTCACAAAGCTTGCCCATTTGTCCATAGAAATCTGACTCTGAACTTTGCCCAGAAACCTCTCCATGTAACAAGAAGGGTCTGCTGGCTGCACCATATCAGTCACAAGCCATTTTGAAGGCAATGGAAAATCCTCCTGGCCACACCACAGATGTATTATCACACACCTGCCCACCACTGCAATAGGCCCACTACTCAGCAGGGTCCAACTTACTGGCATCTTTGTTCTACACCATTTTCATGAAACCCCGTCAATCATGGCATTCTCTTGTACACTCATGATCAGGAAAAAGACATCCAAAGGTTCTCCAGTGCCACCTGGTTAAGGGAATTTCAAAAATTTTATTGTATTTATTTAGCCATTTTTCATGGATGAAGTTGGAGGCATTGTGGGTTTCAGTTCATTCAGGAACCATTAAATGGTGAGGAAACTCATTTCAATGAAATCTCTGGAGAAATCTCACAGGCAAGTCATCCCATAGAGTGGTCAAAAGGTCACATGAAGCCAGGCCCATTGAGGTCTTCAATGTGACGTCCATGGGTGTTCTGACTGTCAACTATGGCTGCCACATCTTTCAGAATAAAATCATGTGATATCTTAGCTGAGATTCCAAGGCTCTGTGGAAAGTCACCCTTCTTTTTTGATCTCAGTTTCCAAGGGGAAATCCAATGTGTGGCCTCCTAAAATCTGAACACAGTTCATGGCAATATTTCTCTGAGATCAGTTCCAGAACTCAGACTCTAAGGGGAATCACACCAGAGTTCAAGCCCAGGTAGACCCTGTCATCACTTCCAAGCACTACACAAATGATCACAATTAAAACCAAAACACTCCCACAAGGCCCTCATCTTCTTCCATATAGACACTCATCATAACCTTTGGCTGGAGGTTTCCATGAGGGGCTCAGCCCAAGACAGTGTACAAAATAAACTCCCTTGCCCATAATTTGCCTAAAGTCAGGGTTGCCTGGATACCCTTCCTGAGAACCAGGAGTGATCAAATAAGCCTGCCATAAATACTGCTCTGCTTCTCCAATTTGAGGCCTACTGACTCTCGGGTATAGACTCTTTATGTGAATTGGAATCATGAGAAAACCCAAGCACATATGGGCTATCATCTGCAGTGTTTTGAGAACTCATTTGACACAAAGGATCCCTATTTTCACTTGATGGAGGTTAGGAACGTTACAGAGGAAGGCGAGAGACTTCGTCCACAATGACTGCTTTTTTGGCCATTTTGGTTTTGGAAGCACACGTGGGAACTTTCTTTAGATCCATCAGGTGCTGAGAATCTATGCAACAGCCTCACACATGGCCAAGAGTCTGATGCAGACACATTCCTTTCCAAAGCAATTAAGCAAAGAGCAACAGATGATGCCCATTAATTCCCCTTGAAAACCGTTTCCTTCAGGCTTCACAAAGGAGTGGCCTGAGGCAAAGACCTTTCTGACATTCAGGGCAACAGAACAATAGATAAGCAAATGGCCCATTGCAGGGTTTCTGGAATGATATCTGAGTTTTCTGAGATGATCCCATTCCCTTCAGCTATCCAGTACATGGCCATGTCACAGAGCTTGGAGGTGGTACATATCGTGGACACAAAACCCTGAACCTATTCTGGAGAGTGGCCAGAATTCAAGAAGACATACAGGAACTTAGGAAGATAGTAGTTGTTGCCCATCCATTAGGAAAGCCACAGTCCATTCATAAATTGGGCAGGATGAATGCTGTGAAGTTTTCTACTAGACAGGACACATCCATTGATGCATTCTCTTTTCTAATGTCTACAACCACGGACACAGTGGGATAAACAGACATAGAAACACTCGCATTGTCAAAAGACTTACTAGAAACAGTCCACTCCAAATCAAACAAACCGACTTTCCTATATATTCTAAGATCATGAGACAAAACCACAAACTCACACGCACACCCACAAAGTCAACTCCTTGCCCCAAGTAGGTCTGTGACTATCCGGAGTGTCCTCTGACTGATGGGACATACTACGTTTCCCCGAAATGGGCTGTCCTATGTCATATCTGGTCTCCTTGGCCAACACTGTGAAGTTGTCAGGTGCCAGTAGTGAGACACTACCTGCTTTCTCAGGAAAGGCCCCTCTTCAGAGCTCTCCTGGAATTTGGCTATCCTCACATCAGTAGTTACACAGAAAGACCGATTCTGTCCTTGGTAAATCCAAACATGTGTGGCCACTGGGACTGGGACTGGGAATGACTCTGGGTACCTGGCTTCCTGGATCCCAAGTTCAGAGAGTTCCATCACCAAGAAAGTTATATAGGTCACTTCCTTCAGGAACTGAATGAGGTCACTGCCTTGGCAACATCTTTGTCCTAACAGTTGCTTCCAAGTGTCCCAATAGATGGAGGCTGCCCCTACTTCCTGTGACACTTTCACAAGTAAGAATGGTATATCAAACATAGGCACCCGTAAACAGCTCTCCACACAAGCCTGGTTTGGTCCATCTTCTCTACATTAAGAAGAGAGAGACTGCTTCAGACACACCCCTTCATCCTGACCTGTTTTTTTTTTTTTTTTGTCATGAAAGATGACTTTCGCTCTCTCAGGTCCTTCATAGCTTTCTATATCTTCCCCAGGGTTCACTTCTGCATGGACCTTTGAGGTTCTCAGCAGGTGGAAGATCTCTTACATTTCTATATAAGAACAACTTTGTCCTTGCTTTTCTGTAAAGTTAGGTTGAGGAAACAAAGTATGGTTAGGATTAATAACATGATTGATTTGGGTTAGGAATCATTCTGCTGCATGAATAATGGTATTGGGAACCTGCAATATTTATAAGGATATATAGAGGTGAAATATATGTATGAAAACACAAATCTAGGTAAGATTTGAAGCCCAAAAGGGCATTGGATCCTTGATTGGGATACTTTACTCTGAATTATGTTGTGCACATGTGTCTCAGATAAATCTATACATAATGGCATAGGACCTTGTACCTTGGATAATTGAATGTTGAAGAGAACATCCAGTCAAAAAAGGATAGTTGGTAGGATTAGGAAGATACTTGATAGGATTAGAAAAAAGAGTCAGTATAGGTTTTGGACAAAAACTTCCTTAGCAATAGGGTTTCAGGTAGACAGAAAATGTAAATGTCAGCACATTTGAAGAGTCAGTCACAATGATGAACTGGGGAAAATATGTAGGAAAGCAGATATCATTAGAGACATTAGGAAATCAGGCAAAGGATGAAGTGATTGATAGGATTAGACATTTTCAACAGGCTTGAGGTTGAATACATAATCTTAGGAAGAAACAAATATGTAGTCACCAATAGGATTGACATTTGAGAGCATTAGGCAACATGGACATGGGTGATTTTCATAATCCATACTCACATTCCATTTAGGCTTTGGTACAATTGTAAGTGTGACTTTGCATTTTGTGGCCAGAATATTACTGTGATAAAATGTATATGTAGATCAGGTGACATGAGTCTTTCTTGCACCATTTCTGGGAGCAATATTTAGAAGAGATATAAATTAGTTTTGGGGGCACAAATAGGTGTACCATGTGTGAATATATAATATAACAGATTCCAACTTTAGAAATTGGAATAAATTGATATCTGAAAATACACAGGAAATGTCATATTGACATACATACATTCATTCCAACCAGTTATACATCTAATGGTAATATTAGGGTTGTGGTTTATCATAAAGTGTGTGTGAGTTTTGCTTCAAAATTGATTATGGAAATCGAAAATAATGTGTTTGGAAAGAAGTCTCAATAAATAACCAGTCAAAAGCAAGGAGGAATACATGTGTACTGAAGCAGGAAGTGATTGAATGTGTTTCAAATGTCTTTAAATTTGTGAACTTGTGGATGAAATGTATATACTATGATGTACAAAAACTGAAGAAATAGTAATGTACCAGTGTTAAATAAAAATGAACGTCAAAATACACATCATGCCCCTTTGGAATCTACTTGCATTGATGTTAAATTGGGTCAGTTACAGTAGAAATATAAGGATTTGTTTGCACCATTCAGTGAAGTGAGTTTTCAGTACTAGAAAACAAATATGTATTTCAGGTGGATGAATATTTCTGAAAATAATCGTATGAAAATTTGATTATAAAACCACATACATGAGCATGAGTGAATTATTTAGGGAGTGTATAATAGGACACATATATTTTATATTTGGAAAAATCTAGAGAATATATATATATATATCTCACAGAGAAACATTAGAAAGTAGCAATATATATGCCAATCAAAATTCATCGTGAAATATATATCATCCACCGATCCAAAAATATTAATTTTACTGAACATGGATTTATGTATAATGTTGTTCAACTAAAAATCTCACTCATAGTTTGAATTTTCAGTTCCAAAAGCGTTTAGGAGGGGTGATCTCTTCTCATACTTTGTTTCTGCCAAGTTAGCCACCTCACAAAAATGTACGTGTGATACCAGGTATGATTTTATATGTGCATATAAAAATACATGTGCTGAATTGGCTACAGAAAAAAGGAGACAGAAATTCACATATGTGTTAACTTTAAAAACACATGGAGTACTATTTCAACAAACAATTGACAAGATTTATAACTCCTACACTATATCATGCAAAAGGCAAGACCAACTATACACCATGCCTCCTCTGAACTGCTTGTATTAATATTATGTTTGGGTTATTTGTCTCCATCATATTAGGATTAGTAGTCAGAGTCTATTAGGGTATGGGTTACTGACAGGGATTCAGTATTTCGAATGGAAAATTGGAAAATGAATCCAATGTGTATGTAAATATGTGCTACACAAAAATCTTCCCACTCTCATCCAGAACAATACCTTGACAACACCTTCACCCCATGTAAGACACAATTAGAGGAGAAGAGTTAGAAAATCCATGAATACATATCTGGAATGGAATGCGATCAGAAGTTCACAACCTTGGAAGTGTTAGAGGAGTTTCCAAAAGTAAGGGACAGGGTAAACACTTCAAAAACATGGAGGTCTGTTGTCCTAGAGACTTCTTGAGATACTGCCTGTGAGGTTGGGCACTTGAAATATATGTTGTTGTCACGTGCTTTAGCTTCCTTTCTAGTGAAACCATAAACCTGGGCATCTATGTGACCTGGAGGACATGGTTTCTTATTTTCCAATGAACATGAGACACCAGTGCTGAATTCTCCCTTTGAAGGTAAACTGTGGCCCCCTGGGGCTAAATGTCTCTAGTGTGGACTATGAAGCCATATGGTCATCCTCTATTTTCGTGGTGTTTCTTGGTGCTGCACTGGAAGTTTGGTATTTGCTTCATGAAATACAAGGAGTTCAACGGGGACACAGTGTGTGAGGGATTTCTGTCACATGTGGTGGGTCAGGGTCTGTAGGAGAATAAAAGAACCAGGCTTCTATTCCACATAGCTTGCCCTCTTGAACATAGCAACCTGATTCTGAACAATGTCCTGAATCCTCTCCATGTAACAAGATGCCTTTACATATAAGGGTCTGCTGGCTTCACCATGTCAGTCACAAGCCATTTGGAAGCCAATGGCATATCCACATGGTCCCACCACTGATGTTTTATCACACACATGCCCACCTTTGCTCTTGGCCCACTAATCAGCAGGATCCAACTTTCTGGCATCTCTGTTAAACACCATTTTCATAAAAACCAGTCAATCAAGGCACTGTCTGGTATACTCATTGTTGGGAAAAGTATAAACGGCAGCCATACCCCAGAAAAAAAAAACCAACATGGCGCCTAAGCACTTCTTCTTCCTACATTCTTCTTTTCTGCAGTGGTGCGAAATGTTCCCGCCCGTGTGAACTCTTCTGCTGGCGCCAATTTCAAACCTTGCTGGCCGGGAATCTTAGCCCCAATAAGAACTAATTCCTAGGCTCCGGAGCTGATATCTGAAAGAACTTGCCAATAAACGGATTGCCTGCCATTTATCTAAGCCCTCCAATCTCCTCCTTAGTTCTATATAAGCACACAGCTTTTTGCAATAAAATTGGAATTCTCCCGGTGAAGTGCCTTTGCGTGGGGAGTTCTTTCATTCTGGTGCCCCGTGTGAGGATATGGGTGAGCTCTTTCCAACAAGAGCCCCGTCCACTGCTCCACCGTGGCACTCTGCAATGGTCTGCTCTTTTCAGACGCAGGCTTCCTGCACTCACCACTGATTTGTTGTATGTAAGCCTCCCCTGACCCCGGCTCGCCAACTCCCTTCGGGCTACCGCTGGCTTTGTGACCATGATCGTCTGTCACACTCTAGACGCCTGGTAGGGGGGAGGGAATTCCTCCCACTAAGACCTTTACTGGTTGCAGTGGACCCTCTGGTGATCCGTTTCCCTTTGGGGTGTGAGGCTTCTGAGTTTACATGAGAGGCTCTGTGGTTTTTCCTCCTCTGCTGCTGCTGCCGCTGCTGGCTAGAGTTGCTGTTTCCTGCGGGCCTGCTGTGTCTGGCTGAAGCTGCCTCTCTGCTCGGGGAAAACTGAACTCCCATCCTGGAACTGCATTCTGCTGGAGCCGGAGTTCTGTTTTCATTACTTACTTCTTCTGCTGCGTTCGAAAACTTTCCTGATGTCAGGTTGCCCGTGGCTCCGAACCCATTGGGTCTCACAGATCGCACTTCACTGGTGACGATCAGGTAGTGCCCTCTGTATTTCCTCATGATGGCTGGTCATTTTGGGGATGCCCACCTGACCCCCATTCGCCCTGAGCGCTTCCCGGAGTCCGTTCCAGGCCGGGTTTTCTCTTTGTCTCTCTTGCTTACACTTATTCTCTCTCTCTCTCTCTCTCTCTCTCTCTCTCTCTTCCATCTCTCCCTGTGACTGTGGACACCTCTTTATCTGTACCTGAAACCTCACCTCTCTAAAGTTTAATAAAAAATCTGGCCACACTCTCCCTCACACCAGACATCAAGCCCAAACTTCTAATCAAATTCTGTACCCAAGATTGGCCTACATATCCACTGGATAATGGCAATCATTGGCCTCCAGAAGGCTCCTTAGATCCAAACCTCCTCTTGGACCTTTTTAATTACTGCCAGCATCTGAAAAAGTGGAGTGAGATTCCCTGTATTGAATGTTTTAGCCTTCTCGCACAGCACCCTGTCTCTGCTCCTCCTGCCCTCCCTCTCAGGTCCTTCTTGCTTGCAAACCCCTCTCTTCCCCTTGTTCTACTCCTGACTTCGCAGATTCTTCCTCATTCGACCCAGCAGATCAACCCCCACCTTATCCCCCAGCCCCAACTGACCCTTCTCTCCCGCAAAATCCTCCTCTTCCTCTGCCTGATTCCACGGATCCTCAACCTTCCATTTCATCCCCCTCCCTTCCCCACTCTTCTGCCTGCTCCACCTCCTCCTCTTCCACAGAGACATTCCCTTCCCCTCCCTCTCCTTCCTGTCCACCGCCTGCCTCTTTCAGTCCTCCTGTTATCAGGTCTAAGGGACTCCTTCCCACGCCCAAGACAATCGCACCCCTTCGTGAGGTAGCTGGTCCCAAGGGTGTCATCAGAGTCCACGTGAACTTCTCCATGTCGGACATTACTCAGCTAGAGAGGAAGTTAGGCTCTTTCACCACTGACCCCACCACTTACATTCGGGAGTTTCAATGGGTACTGCAAGCATATAGCCTCACTCATCATGACATCTACATGCTCTTGGCCAATAAACTTCTCCCCAAAGAAAGGCAATGGTTCTGGGAGCTAGCCCAAGCCCATGCTGATGAAAATCATAGGACCAATCATAACCACCCACAGGCCCTCATGCTGTCCCAGAGCAGGATCCCCTATGGGCTTACAGTCTAGTGAACTTTTTACATCCTGCCTCTTGGCGGGACTGAAAAAGTCCACCCGCAAGGCTGTTAACTTTCAAAAGATGCAGGAGGTCATTCAAAGGAAGGAGGAAACACCTTCAGAATTCCTGGATAGACTAACCAAGTCCCTTCAGCAGTACACAAACCTCGACCCAGAAACCCCTGATGGCCGTCATGTCTTAATGACATATATTCTGGCCCAAAGCTACCCTTACATTAAAGCCAAGCTTAAAAACTTTGAACAGGGCCCTGCTACTCCTCAGACCAAAATCCTCGCTGTCACTTTCAAGGTTTTTCATGGTAGAGAGGATGAAAGTGAATTCCGTAGGCAGAGGGCTGAAAATGCCAAATTCCAAATGTTGGCCCAGCTCATTCAGAGAAGGCCATCACCATGCCGTCCCAATATGACCCCCCCTGGAGCTTGCTTCAAATGAGGTAAGGAGGGACATTGGACGAGGAATTGTCCTTCGCCGAGGACACCCTACAACCCCTGCGCAAAATGCCATCAAAGTGGACACTGGGGGGCAGACTGCCCAACAACCCAGAAGGAAGGTTGGTCTGCTGCCCAGCAACCCCAGCCTCACCTGGGCTTGGCAGAGGAGGATTGATGGAGTCCTGGGCCTTCCCTCCAGACTATTACCATCAAGAATCAAGAGCCTAGGGTCACCTTCCTGGTGGATGGACGCTTCATTAACTTCCTCTTGGATACTGGTGCCGCTTTTTCGATTTTGAGGGAGTATTAGGGTCCTACCACACCCTCAAAAACTCCTATTGTCAGGGTAGGAGGTAAAAAGATTTTTCCTCAAACCCCCCCCCAATCATGTTATATGCAGCGATCCCTTTTGTCCTTCACTCACTCCTTTCTTGTTATGAGCCATTGCCCCATTCCCTTTCTGGGAAGGGACATACTCTCACTATTAAAAGTCACCATTCACTTATCAACCCACACCTCTCCTACCTCTCATTTCCTCATGATATTCCTAGGGGCAGATACACCTCCTTCATGCACTCTCCCACGACTATCTAAACCATTTAACCCTGAGGTTTGGGACACAATTACACCCTTTATGGCTAAATGCAGTTCTATTCATATTGTCTTACGGGACCCTTCAAGATATGTTAGTCAACCACAATATCCACTCACAACCACATTTCTCCTTGGATTAGAACCCATCATCCAGGATTTATTATGAAAGGGGTATCTTAGGCCTACACACTCTCCTTTCAACACACCCATTCTGGCAGTTAAGAAACCTAACGTGTCCTACAGGCTGGTTCAAGAACTTCGCCTTGTCAACTCCTCTGTGGACCCCATCCACCAGCTAGTGCCCAACCCTTACACCCTCCTCTCTCAGATCCATGCCACTACTACTCACTTCTCAGTCCTAGATTTAAAAGATGCATTCTTTTCTATTCCCCTGTTCTCAGAATCTCAGGATATCTTTGCTTTTTCATGGACTGACTCTCACACCCGCCATTCTCATCAGCTTACCTGGACTGTCCTCCCACAGGGATTCAGGGATAGCCCCCATCTCTTTGGCCAATTTCTTGCCCAGGACCTCACATCCTTTCACCTGACCTGTCCTGACTCTACTCTACTTCAATATGTCTATGACCTTCTTCTATGTAGTCTTTCTGGAACACTCTCAATCCCACACCGCTCAGCTTCATAAATTCCTAGAAGACAAGGGATATAGGGAGTCTCCCCACAAGGCCCAGGTTTCCCAGTCTTCGGTCACCTATCTTGGTTTTTGCCTTACACCCGGGAAAAAGGAAATAACACTGGATAGGAGGCAACTCCTCTGTGATCTTTCAGTGCCCTATACGAAAGCCAAAATACTATCATTCCTAGGATTAGCAGGTAATTTTAGGGCCTGGATCCCAAATTATTCTCTTCTCTCCAAACCCCTGTATGACCTAGCAAAGGGACCCCCTAGTGAATCTCTTGCCTCCTTTCCCATCTACCACTTCCGCAGGCTTCAGCAACTCCTCTTAAAGGCACCTGCCCTTCACCTTCCAGATCTTTCAAGAACATTTCATCTATATGTCCATGAAAAAGGGGGGCAAGCACTTGGGGTCTTAGGTCAAAACTATGGGCGTACATTTGCACCTGTGTCATATTTGTCCAAGCAACTAGACCCTACCATCCGTGGGTGGGCCCCTTGCTTAAGAGCTCTGGCTACTGGACAAATTTTACACAAAGAAGCCTCTAATCTGACTTTTGGGGCCCCTTGAACTATCCACTCCCCACATCACTTGAAGGATCTTTTAGCTTAAAAGGGCCTTCAAACTCTCCCTACATCCAGATTTCTGTCGCCCCTCACTTCCTTTCTGGAAAACCCTAATATTATTTTCCTCCCCTGCTCTGCACTGAACCCTGCCTCACTGCTCCCAATGACTCCCATGTCTCACATACCAACTCATAATTGCTTGGAAACCTTAGATGATTTCCTCCCCTGTCATTCTTCCATTTCTGAGAGACCACTCAGCAAGCCTGACCTTATCTGGTTTACTGACAGCAGTTCCTTTAGGGAGAACGGAACTCATTACTCTGGATACGCTGTATTTTCAGCCACTGAGATTATAGAGGCCAAAGTTTTGCCTTCAGGAACTACAGACAAGTAGGCTGAACTTATAGCATCCACTCGTGCCTGCCTTCTAGCACAAGGCAAATCCCTCACCCTCTAAACTGATTCAAAATATGTCTTCCATATCTTATTATCCCATGCTGATATTTGAAAGTAGCGAGGCCTACTTACCACCAAAGGTAATGCGATCACTAATTCAGCTTTTATAACCAATCTAATAGAGGCCACTTACCCACCCAGTTGGGAGTTGTCCATTGTAGGTCCCATCAGAAGGACGGCTTTCTTATCACTGAGGGCAATGCCAAAGCTGACCAGGCGGCACGAATGGCTGCTACCACTTTCAATTATGGCCTCCATGGGGGACATATAATGGCCACTTTAGACAGCTCATCTGAAGCCCCTACGTCTTTCAGTAAGAACAAGAATCTTTTCAAGTTCCTTCATACTCTATTCCTTTCCAATTCTCAGTCTTTGACCCTCTTTTTACAGAGTTTCTTTTCCCTCACCCCCTCTGACAAGCCATGCTACAGAATATAGCCTCTAATTGTCAGATCTGTCAGCGGACCAACCCTCATACTCCTTTAAGGCCCAAACCTTTCCCTTTCCACCAAGCCTGGGGACACATTCCCGCTGCTGACTGGCAGGTAGACTTCACCAACATGCCCACAGTATGGCGCACTAAATACCTCCTTGTCTTTGTGGACACTTTCTCTGGTTGGGTTGAGGCATTTCCCACTTCCAATAAAAAGGCTTCCACTGTAGCTTCAATCTTACTGACAGACATCATCCCCAGGTTTGGTATGCCCACTTCCCTACAATATGACAATGGCCCTGAGTTTACTTCTAGGATCACACAAAAGGTCTCTCAAGCCCTCTCCTTCAAGTGGCATTTCAACTGTCCATATTTCCCCCAGGCTTCAGGGAAAGTGGAAAGGGTAAATCGTACTCTAAAGGAAGTCCTTACCAAATTGACAATGGAATTAAACATAGACTGTTTCAAACTCCTTCCCTTGGCTTTGCTTCGAATCAGAGCTCTCCCTAAGAAACCATCTTTACTGTCTCCTTTTGAGATAATGTATGGAAGACCTCTTATAACCCCTGGGTTGGTCATTTCACAAGGACCTCTCACCCGAGATTTGTCTTTGCCTCTCTTGCTCCATCTCCGCTCGGAACTCTGGAAATATCAGGACTGGCTTCTTCCGGACCCAGTCTCCTCTCCAAACACTCCTCCCTTAACACCTGTTAGTCTAGTCTATTATAATACCCCAGAGGAGAAAGGGACTCTTGCCGCAAAATGGGAAGGCCCCTATCCTGTCATTCTCTTTACCCTTACCGCCGCCAAACTCTCCTTACCAGACAACTGTCTCACTCCCTGGATTCACATGTCTAGGTTGAAGCCACAACACCAGGAGGCCCCACCTGCTGAAGACAGGGCCACCCCAGAGGAACTCCAAGAATCACCTCCTGAACCTCCCCTTTACTCCTGCTCTCCACACCCATCTCACCCATTTAAGTTGCGGCTCACACGGTTTTCCTTGCAGCCCAATTCCTCTTAAAGAAGGCACAATGAGCTCTCCCAACACCCTAGTCTTCTCTAACTGCTTGTTTTTTGTGCTCTGCTTATTTTCTGTGCTCTGTCAGGACTGGTCTTTACCCTCCTCACCTACCATGCATTTATTCACTCTTCGGGAACGATACTCAGAACATGGCATGCAGACGGTCCGCGGAGTGGATGCAACTACTTGCTTCATCCACAACTGCACCTCTATTTCCCTAAAATTGTCACCTTCAAGGACCTTCATCCCTGGTAGCTGGAACTGGCCTTTCATTTGCTTCCTTTTTGATCAAACAAAAGATTATTGTCATTGGTGGCCTGAGATATATAATGGGTGCCCCTATTGGTCATGCAGGTTCCATGATGAACGTGGTAGCTATTCTTACCACTCACTCGGTTACCCTGAAGGGTGGACTTCTAGTTACATAAAGTGGCATAAAGGCTCTTCATCCAATAACAATGCATGGTATACTTTAGATAAACCTGACCCCAAGGCCAAACGTTGGGGCTATGTTGAGTTTGCTGTCTATGCTCAGACAACCTCAGTCAGACCCACAGGGTGGATGACTATTGGCCGCACCCTGATTACGCCACCTAAGGCAACCATCCAGGTAGTCGAACACATTAAGGACTCAGGATCAAAACTTCGAGATCGTATCCATAGCTCATCCAAAGAGGATTCAGAGCCTTCAACCCCCTCAGGTCCCTCTCCCACATGGCTCAATTTGCTACACCAAACGTTTTGATTATTAAACTCCACCCGTCTTTCTTTGCCTACTTCTCAGTGCTTTCTCTGTGCTTCACTTAGTCGTCCACTTCTAGCAGCAGTCCCATTAGCGGCAGAAAATATTCCAGCAAAACCCTACAATTTCTCTAAAAAGGACAAACCCTACATGTGACACGTAACCCACTGTGGGAAAGTTATTCCACCAATACTTTATTTCCTTTCATCTGTTTCCACCTGCCAATAATGAATCCTTTACCCGTTTGTTCCTTGAGCTACAACACCCCATAGAGCCCTGTGTTTAGGCAACCTGAACATTTCCTCTGGTGTAATGGGTCTTTAAGTACCTCAACCATCAATGTCTCTGGCACCTGTTTCTTGGTTACTGTAGTTCCTCAGCTATCTTTGTACACTCCCACCGAATTCCGACAGTTGGCCCTACCTTCCCGCACCCGTAAGGTAGTCTTTCTGCCGGTTCTGGTAGGCCTCATTTTAACAACCTCAGTGACGAGTCTCGGACTCTCTGGTGGAGCTATAGGTCATGCTCTATGGGCATCCAATGACCTTCAACAAAAACTGCAGGAAACACTCAATACCATGGCTGAGTCTCTGGGTTCCTTGCAGCGGCAGGTTACATCATTGGCACAAGTGGCTTTACAGAACCAAAGGGCAATTGATCTTCTCACTGCAGAAAAAGGGGTTACATGCCTATTCCTCAGAGACGAATTTTGCTATTATGTTAATGAATCTGGGCTAATAAAAAAAAATGTTGTTAAATTGCAGGAATTATCGACCGAATTTCTCAAACATACCTCCTCCAATCCCATCATAGGGTTCTTCCAATCCTATCTTGCCATGTACTTACTACATATCTTGGGGCCCCTTATTGGGATGCTCCTTTTTGTGCTCTCTTGCCCTGCAAAATGAAGTGCCTTCAAACCCAACTGCAAAAAATTCCTAATCAAACTTTCAACCAGCTTTTGCTTAGGCACTACCAGCCTCTGATGACCGATGAACCCCCAACATCTCCAAGAGAACAGTAACTCAGTGATGAAGCTCACTACCAGGCATGATGGAATGCAATGGGTATCAGACAGCGGGAGACAACGAGCTCTGAGAACCTCTTAATCTGCCATCCTGGATTCATGAGTCTTTACCACCTTCTAAGATTTCTCATGTCCCTTGGCCTCTTCTATGTCAGTCCCCCAACATGGAACTTCTGCCAAAAAATGACATTTCCTTTAATTTTTATCTTCATTCTGTTTTTATTTGCTCTGATCTTCTTCAGGTGCTGGTGACGCCATGTCCAGGCAACGCTTCCAGTATTTCCTAGAGTCTCTGTTACAGGACCAGTGGCTGATACCAACAATCTCTTCCATCCAGGACTAGTTCCATGCCATCGACAACTTTGGCTTCAGGGAACATTCATTGACTTCACCCCTACGAAAGTAGCTGTCTATAGCCACTGGGTTTTATTTCTGGCTGCCATGATAATCCCAAACCTGCTCCATGAGCATTCCTCCACTTCTCTTTCTAGGCCCCACACCACCCCCACACAGCAGGAAGCAGCCAGATCTGACAAATGACGCCACACTTCCTAAGAAAACAAAAAGGGTGGAATGTTGGGAAAAGAATAAATGGCAGCCATACCCCAGAGAAAAACCTCAACATGGCGCCTAAGGACTTCTTCTTCCTACCTTCTTCATTTCTGCAGTGGCGCAAAAAGTTCCCACCCTTGTGAACTCTCACGTCAGCGCCAATTTCAAATCTCACTTGTGGGGAACCTTAGCCCCAATGAGAACTAATTCCTGGGCTCTGGAGCTGATATCTGAAAGAACTTGCCAATAAACGGGTTGCTGCCATTTATCTAAGCCCTACCATCTCCCCCTTAGTTCTATATAAGCACACAGCTTTGAGCAATAAAATTGGAATTCTCCCGGTGAAGTGTCATTGCGTGGGGAATTATTTCACTCATGATCAGCAACAGGATATCCAAAGGTTCTCCAGTGCCACCTGGTCATGGGAATTTCAGAAATTTGAATGTATTTATTTAGCCATTTTTGAAGGATGAAGTTGGAGTCACTGTACGTTTCAATTAATGCAGGAACCATTATGTGGTGAGGAAGCTCATTTAAATTAAAACTCTGGAGAAATCTCACAGGCAAGGCTTCCCAAAGAGTGGCCAAAAGGTCACATGAAGCCAGGATCATTGAGGTCTACAATATGAGTTCCATATGTGTTTAGATTCTCAACTATGGCTGCCAAGTCTTTCAGAATAAAATCATGTGATATCCTGGCTGAGATTCTCACTGCACTGTGGAAAGACACCCTGGCACTCGATCTCAGTTTTCAAGGGAGGCTTCTCATGCGTGGCCTCCTAAAATCCCAACACATTTCATGGCAATACTTCTTTGAGGTAAATTCCAGAACTCAGTCTCTAAGAGGAATCATGCCAGAGTTCAAGCCCAGGTGGATCCAGTTATCTCTTCCAACCGCCAAACAAATGACCACAATTAAAACCAAACACTCCCACATGTCCCTCATCTTCTTCCATATAGACACTTATCATAACCTCTGGCTGGAGTTTTTCATGAGGGGTGCAGCCCAAGACAGTGTCAAAAATAAGCTCCCTTGCCCCTCATTTGCCTAAAGTCAAGGTGGCCTGGACACCCATCCGGTGAACCAGGAGTGATCAGATAGGCTAGCTGTTAATACTGCTCTGCATCTCCAATTTGAGGCCTACTGACTGTCAGGTATAGATTCTTTATATGATTTGGAGCCATGAGAAAACCCAAAAACCTATGGGCTAGCCTCTGCAGGGCTGTGCATAACTCATTTGACCCAAAGGATCCGTATTCTCACTTGATGGTGGTCAGGAACTTTACAAATGAATGCGAGAGACTTCATTCACAATAATTGCTCTTTTGGCCATTTTGGTTTTGGATGCACACATGGGATCTCTCTTTATATCCATCAGGTGCTGAGAATCTAAGCCACAACCTCACACAGGGCCAAGAGGCTGATTTAGACACATCCCTTTCCAAAGCAATTAAGCAAAGAGCCACAGGTGGTGCCCATTCATTTTCATTTGAAAACTGTTTTCTTCAGGCTTCACAAAGGGGTGGCCTGAGGCAAAGACCTTCCTGACATTCAGGGAAACAGAACAATTGATAAGCAAAAGGCCGAAAGCATGGTTTCTCAACTGAGACTTTCTTGGTCACACTGATATCTGTGTTTTCTGAGATGCTCGCCATTCCCTTCAGCTATCCAGGACATGGCAATGTCACAGAGCTTGGAGGTGGTACATATTTTGGACACAAAACCATGAGAATATTCTGGAGAGTGGTGAGAATTCTGGAAGAAACAGGAACTTAGGAAGGTAGCAGGTGTTGCCCATGGATAAGGCAAGCTGCAGTCCATTCATAAATTGGGCAGGATGAATGCCGGGAATCTTTCTACTATACAGGACATATCAATTGTTGCATTCTATTTTCTAATGTCTACAACCACGGACACAGTGGGATACACAGACATAGAAACACTTGCCTTGTCCAACGACTTACTAGAAGAAGACCACTCCAAATCAAACAAACCGTCTTTCCTACCTATTCTCAGATCATGAGACAAAACCACAAAATCACACCCACACCCACAAAGACACCTCCTTCCCCCATGTAACTCTGTGACTATCCGGAGTTTTCTCTGAGTGGTGGGCCATACTATGTTCCCCCAAAATGGCCTGTCCTATCTCAGATCTGGTCTCCTTGGCCAACTCTGTGAAGTTGTCAGGAGCCTGCGGTGAACCACTACCTACTTTCTCAGGAAAGGCCCCTATGCAGAGCTCTCCTGGTATTTGGCCATCCTCACATCTGTAGGTACCAAGAAAGACTGACACTCTCCTTGGTAAATTCAAACAAGTGAGCCTACTGGGTCTGGGACTGGACTGGCTCCGGGTGCCTGTCTTCCTGGATCCCAAGTTAAGAGAGTTCCATCACCAAGGAAGTGAGGTAGATCACTTCTTCAGGAACTGAATGAGGTCATTGCCTTGACAACCACTTTGTCCTAACAGTTGCTTTCAAGAGTCCCATGAGATGGAGGCTGCCCCTACTTCCTGTGACACTTTCACAAGTTAGAATGGTATATAAACCATGGGCACCCGGGAACAGCTCTCCACCTAGCACTGTTTTGGTCCATCTTCTCTACATTAAGAAGAGAGAGGCTGATTCATACACATCCCTTCATGCTGACAAGGTTGTTTGCCATAGAAGATGACTTTTCTCTCTCAAGTCTTTCGTATCTGCCTACATCTTCTCAAGGGATCATTTCTGCATGGACCTTTGATGTTCTCAACAGCTGGAACATGCCCTACATTCCTGTATTTTAAGAGCAACCCTGTCCCTGCTGTTCTGTAAAGTTCGATTGAGAGAACAATGTATGGTTTTGGGTTAGTAACATGTTCAATTTGGGGTTAGGAATCCTTCTGCATGACGAATAATGGTATTGGGAAACTATGATATTTACAAGAATATATAGGTGAAATATAAGTATAAAAACAGAAATCTATGGAAGATATGAAGTCCAGAAGGGCATTGGGCCCTTAATTGGTACACTTAGCTTTGAATTATTTAAGGGAAATTGCTTGGAAATGAAAGGAGACCCTCAGATAAATCTATATACAATGGCATAGGAGCTTGTACCTTGGATGATTGAATGTCGAAGAGAACATCCACTCAAAAAGGGATAGTCGGTAGGATTAGGAAGATAGTCAGTAGGTTTACAAAGAACAGTGAGAATAGGATTTAGACCAAAAGTTCTTAAGCAATAGGGTTTCAGGTAGACAGTGAATGTAAATGTCAGCACAAGTGAAGAGTCAGTCACAATGATGAACAGGGGAAAATATGTAGGAAAATAGATATAAATAGAGACATTACTAAATCAGGCAAAGTATAAAGTGAGTGATAGGATTAGACATTTTCAACAGGCTTGAGGTTGAATATATAATCTTAGGAAGAAACAAAAATGTAGTCACCAATAAGATTGACATTTGAGAGCATTAGGCCACCTGGACATGGAAGGTTTTAGTAATCCATGCTCACTTTCCATTTAGGCTTTGGTACAAACTTAAGGGTGACCTTTGATTTTTTTGTACAGAATATTACTGTGATAAAATGTATATATAGATCAGGTGACATGAGTATTTCTTCCACCATTTTTTGAGGAATATTTTGAAAACGTATAAATTAGTATTGAGGGTAAAAATAGGTGTACCCTGTGTCTATGAATATAGAGATAATGCATGAATAGATCATACAGTTAATAAATAATATAACTGGTTCCCGTTTAAATAATGTATTGAATTGATATCTGAAAATATATAAGAAATCATATATTTTTTTTAATTAATTTTTATTGTAGGTTGTTCAAAACATTACATAGTTCTTGATATATCATATTTCACACTTTGATTCAAGTGGGATATGAGCTCCCATTTTTACCCCATATACAGATTGCAGAATCACATCAGTTGCAGAACCATTGATTTACATATTGCCATTCTGGTGTCTGTTGTATTCTGCTGCCTTTTCTATCCTCTACTATCCCCCCTCCCCCCTCCCCTCCCCTCTTCTCTCTCTACCCCCTCTACTGTAGTTCATTTCTCCCCCTTATATTTTCCTCCTTTCCCCTCACATCCTCTTGTATGTAATTTTGTATACCCCTAAGGGTCTCCTTCCATTTACATGCAATTTCCCTTCTCTCTCCCTTTCCCTCCCACCTCTCATCCCTCTTTAACGTTAATCTTCTTCTCATGCTCTTCGTCCCTACTCTGTTCTTAGTTACTCTCCTTATATCAAAGAAGACATTTGGCATTTGTTTTTAAGGGATTGGCTAGCTTCACTTAGCATAATCTGCTCTAATGCCATCCATTTCCCTCCAAATTCTATGATTTTGTCATTTCTTAATGCAGAGTAATACTCCATTGTGTATAAATGCCACATTTTTTTTATCCATTCGTCTATTGAAGGGCATCTAGGTTGGTTCCACAGTCTTGCTATTGTGAATTGTGCTGCTATGAACATGGATGTAGCAGTGTCCCTATAGTGTGCTCTTTTTAGGTCTTTAGGGAATAGACCGAGTAGGGGAATAGCTGGATCAAATGGTGGTTCCATTCCGAGCTTTCCAAGAAATCTCCATACTGCTTTCCAAATTGGCCGCACCAATTTGCAGTCCCACCAGCAATGTACAAGAGTACCCTTTTCCCCACATCCTCGCCAGCACTTGATGCTGTTTGACTTCCTAATGGCTGCCAATCTTACTGGAGTGAGATGGTATCTTAGGGTGGTTTTGATTTGCATTTCTCTGACTGCTAGAGATGGTGAGCATTTTTTCATATACTTGTTGATTGATTGTATGTCCTCCTCTGAGAAATTTCTGTTCAGGTCCTAGGCCCATTTGTTGATTGGGTTATTCGTTATCTCATTGTCTAATTTTTTTAGTTCTTTGTATATTCTGGATATTATGGCTCTGTCTGAAGTGTGAGGAGTAAAGATTTGTTCCCAGGACGTAGGCTCCCTATTTACCTCTCTTATTGTTTCTTTTGCTGAGAAAGAACTTTTTAGTTTGAATAAGTCCCATTTGTTGATTCTAGTTATTAACTGTTGTGCTATGGGTGTCCTATTGAGGAATTTGGAGCCCGACCCCACAGTATGTAGATCATAGCCAACTTTTTCTTCTATCAAATGCCATGTCTCTGATTTGATATCAAGTTCCTTGATCCACTTTGAGTTAATTTTGTGCATGGCGAGAGAAAGGGATTCAGTTTCATTTTGTTGCAAATGGATTTCCAGTTTTCCCAACACCATTTGTTGAAGATGCTATCCTTCTTCCATTGCATGCTTTTAGCCCCTTTATCGAATATAAGATAGTTGTAGTTTTGTGGATTGGCTTCTGTGTCCTCTATTCTGTACCATTGGTCCACCCGCCGGTTTTGTTACCAGTACCATGGTGTTTTTGTTACTATTGCTCTGTAGTATAGTTTGAAGTCTGGTATAGCTATCCCGCCTGATTCACACTTCCTGCTTAGCATTGTTTTTGCTATTCTGGGTCTTTTATTTTTCCATATGAATTTCATGATTGCTTTCTCTATTTCTACAAGAAATGCCGTTGGGATTTTGATTGGCATTGGATTAAACCTATAGAGAACTTTTGGTATTATCGCCATTTTGATGTTGTTACTTCTACCTATCCATGAACAGGGTATATTTTTCCATCTTCTAAGATCTTCTTCTATTTCTTTCTTTAGGGTTCTGTAGTTTTCATTGTATAAGTCTTTCACCTCTTTTGTTAGGTTGATTCCCAAGTATTTTACTTTTATTGAGGATATTGTGACTGGGGTGGTTGTCCTCATTTCCATTTCAGAGGATTTGTCGCTGATATACAGGAATGCCTTTGATTTATGCGTGTTGATTTTATAGCCTGCCACTTTGCTGAATTCATTTATTAGCTCTAATAGTTTCTTTGTAGACCCTTTTGGGTCTGCTAGGTATCGAATCATGTCATCTGCAAATAGTGATAATTTGAGTTCTTCTTTTCTATTTTTATGCCTTTATTTTTTTTCGTCTGTCTAATTGCTCTGGCCAGTGATTCGAGAACTATGTTGAACAGAAGTGGTGAGAGAGGGCATCCCTGTCTTGTTCCAGATTTTAGAGGGAATGCCTTCAGTTTTTCTCCATTCAGAATGATGCTAGCCTGAGGCTTAGCATAGATTGCTTTTACAATATTGAGGTATGTTCCTGTTATCCCTAGTTTTTCTAGAGTTTTGAATATAAAGGGATGCTCTACTTTGTCGAATGCTTTTTCCACATCTATCGAGATGATCATATGGTTCTTATTTTTAAGCCTATTGATGTGGTGAATAACATTTATTGATTTCCGTATATTGAACCAACCTTGCATCCCAGGGATAAATCCTACCAGATAATGTTGCACAATTTTTTTGATATGTTTTTGTATCCGGTTCGCCAGAAGTTTATTGAGGATTTTTGCATCTAGGTTCATTAGAGATATTGGTCTGTAGTTTTCTTTCTTTGAAGTGTCTTTGTCTGATTTAGGAATCCGGGTGATGTTGGCCTCATAGAATGAATTTGGAAGTTCTCCCTCTTTTTCTATTTTCTGAAATAGCTTGAAAAGTATTGGTATTAGTTCCTCTTTAAAGGTTTTGTAAAACTCTGCTGTATACCCATCCGGTCCTGGGCTTTTCTTAGTTGGTAGTCTTTTGATGGTATCTTCTATTTCCTCAATTGATATTGGTCTGTTAAGGTTGTCAATATCCTCCTGACTCAATCTGGGCAAATCATATAACTTAAGAAATTTATCGATGCCTTCACTATCTTCTATTTTGTTGGAGTATAAGGATTCAAAATAATTTCTGATAATCTTCTGTATTTCTGAAGTGTCTGTTGTGATATTGCCTTTTTCATCCCGTATGCTGGTAATATGAGTTCTCTCTCTTCTTCTCTTCGTTAGCGTGGCTAAGGGTCTGTCGATTTTTTTTATTTTTTCAAAGAACCAACTTTTAGTTTTGTCAATTTTTTCTATTGTTTCTTTCGTTTCGATTTCATTAATTTCAGCTCTGATTTTAATTATTTCTTGTCTTCTACTTCTTTTGCTGTTGTTTTTCTCTTCTTTTTCTAGGATTTTGAGTTGAAGTATTAGATCATTTATTTGTTGTTTTTTTCTTTTTTTAAGGAATGAACTCCAAGCAATAAATTTTCCTCTTAGAACTGCTTTCAATGTGTCCCATAGATTCCAATATGTTGTGTCTGTGTTTTCATTTATCTTTAAGAATTTTTTAATTTCCTCCTTGATGTCTTCTAAAACCCATTGATCATTCAGTAACCTATTGTTCATTCTCCAAGTGATGCATGATTTTTCCTTATTTCTTTTATCGTTAATTTTCAATTTCATTCCATTATGATCAGTTAAGATGCATAGTATTATCTCTACTCCTTTATATTGTCTAAGAGTTGCCCTGTGACATAATATATGATCTATTTTTGAGAAGGATCCATGTGCTGCTGAGAAAAAATTGTAACTGCTTGATGTTGGGTGGTATATTCTATATATGTCAATTAAGTCTAGGTTATTAATTGTGTTATTGAGCTCTATAGTTTCCTTATTCAACTTTTGTTTGGAAGATCTGTCCAGTGGTGAGAGAGGTGTGTTGAAGTCTCCCATGATTATTGTATGGTGGTCTATTAGACTCTTGAACTTGAGAAGTGTTTGTTTGATGAACATAGCTGCACCATTGTTTGGGGCATATATATTTATGATTGTTATGTCTTGTTGGTGTATGGTTCCCTTGAGAAGTATGTAGTGTCCATCTTCATCCCTTTTGATTAACTTTGGCTTGAAATCTATTTTATTTGATATGAATATGGACACTCCTGCTTGTTTCCGAAGTCCATATGAGTGATATGATTTTTCCCAACCTTTCACCTTCAGTCTAAGTATGTCTTTTCCTATCAAATGCGTCTCCTGAAGGCAGCATATTGTTGGGTCTTGTTTTGTGATCCATTCTACTAGCCTGTGTCTCTTAATTGGTGAGTTTAAGCCATTAACATTTAGGGTTATTATTGAGATATGGGTGTTCTTCCAGCCATATTGGTTTATTTATGTTACTAAACATGGTTTGTTTTCCTCTTTGATTATTCCCCCCCCTTCACTGTACTACGTCCCGCTGTTGGTTTTCATTGACATTTTCCATTTCCTCTTCCTGTAATATTTTGCTGAGGATGTTTTGAAGAGATGGTTTTCTAGCTGCAAATTCTTTTAACTTTTGTTTATCATGAAAGGTTTTAATTTCATCTTCCATCCTGAAGCTTAATTTCACGGGATACACAATTCTTGGTTGTAACCCATTTTCTTTTAGTGTATGAAATATGTTATTCCAGGATCTTCTAGCTTTCAGAGTCTGTGTTAAAAGATCAGCTGTTATCCTGATTGGTTTACCCCTAAATGTAATCTGCTTCCTTTCTCTTGTAGCTTTTAAAATTCTCTACTTATTCTGTATGTTGGGCATCTTCATTATAATGTGTCTAGGTGTGGATCTCTTATGATTTTGCACATTCGGCGTCCTGTAGGCTTCTAGGATTTGGGATTCTGTCTCATTCTTCAAGTCTGGGAAGTTTTCTCGTATTATTTCGTTGAATAGATTGCTCATTCCTTTGGTTTGGACCTCAATACCTTCCTGTATCCCAATGACTCTTAAGTTTGGTCTCTTTATGTTATCCCATATTTCTTGAATGTTCTGCTCATGGTTTCTTAACAGCTTTGCTGAGCTGTCTATGTTCTTCTCCAGTTGAAATACTTTGTCTTCATTGTCTGATGTTCTATCTTCTAAGTGTTCTACTCTGCTGGTAGTATTCTCAATTGAGTTTTTATGTTGGTTTATTGTTTCCTGAATTTCCAGGATTTCTGTTTGTTTGTTTTTTATAACCTCTATCTCCCTGAATAATTGATCTTTTGCTTCTTGGATTTGTTTATGTAATTCATTGTCGAAGTGGTCGAAGTGGTCTTTCATTGTCTGATTTTGCTGTCTAATATCTTCCTTGAGACTCCAGATCATCTGAAGCATGTATATCCTGAATTCTTTATCTGACATTCCATCTGCTGCAGATATTACCTCTTCTAAAGTTGAATTGACCTGCATTGCTTGTGGTCCTTTTTTTCCTTGTCTTTTCATACTGATCGCGTTTCTTTCTGCTTGGTGAAACTGTTGTGTTATTGATTTTTCCCCCTATATATTTATATTGCTTTTGTATAGCTGCATCGTCTCCCTTGCAGGCTTTGGCGGTGGTTCTGCCCCTCCTTCAATTGAGGCAATGTGCCTACCACGCCGGGAGGCCGCTGTGCCTCTACTTTCGATGGGCCTGTTCTTTCGGTGGTCACAGGTCCGCCTACCTTGCAGGAGTGCGCAGCGGTTTTGCCCCTCCGCTGGCCACTAGGCCTGTTCTGTCTGTCGGTTGCAGGTATGTCTACCTAAAAGGCGCTGGTGGCGGCTCTGCCCCTCCCCCAACCGGGGTGATGTATCTGGCGGGCCACTGGGCCTGTTTTGTCGGTGGTCATGGTTCCGCCTACATTGCACGTGCGTGGAGCAGCTGTGTCCCTCTGAGAGTTGCTGAGCCTGACCTGCCGGTGGATCGCAAGTCTGCCTACCTTGCAGGCGCAGGGGTGGCTCTGCCGCTCCGCGGGTCACTGGGCCTGATCTGCTGGTGAGTTGCAGGTCTGCCTAACTTGCAGGCGCCCGGCGGCTCTGCCCCTCCCCCAACCGGGGCGGGGCGATGTGTCTGGCCGGCCGCTGGGCCTGTTCCATTGGTGGTCATGGTTCAGCCTACCTAGCAGGCACGTGGGGCAGCTGTGTCCCTCCGCAGTTTTTTGGGCCTGACCTTTCGGTGGGTCGCAGGTCTGCCTACCTTGTAGGCTCGGGGGGTGGCTCTGCCGCTCTGTGGATTGCTGTGCCTGTTCTGCTGGTGGGTCGCGGGTCCGCCTACCTTGCAGGCACCCGGCGCCTCTGCCCCTCCACAACCGGAGCTATGTGTCTGGCGGTCCACTGGGCCTCTTTTGTCGGTGGTCACGGTTCCGCCTACCCTGCACGCGCATGGAGCAGCTGGGTCTTTCTGAGAGTTGCTAGGCCTGACCTGTCGGTGGGTGGCAAGTGCGCCTACCTTGCAGGCCCGGGGGTGGCTCTGCCGCTCCGCGGGTTGCTGGGCCTGATATGCTGGTGAGATGCAGGTCTGCCTAACTTGCAGGCGCCCGGCGGCTCTGCCCCTCCCCCAACCGGGGTGGGGCAATGTGTCTGGCCGGCCTCTGAGCCTGTTCTGTTGGTGGTCAGCGTTCTGCCTACCTAGCAGGCTCGTGGGGCAGCTGTGCCCCTCCGCAGTTTCTTGGGCCTGACCTGCCGGTGGGTGGCAAGTGCGCCTATCTTGCAGGCCCGGGGGTGGCTCTGCCGCTCCACAGTTTCTGGGCCTGATCTGCTGGTGATTCGCAGGTCTGCCTACCTTGCAGGCGCCCGGCTGCTCTGCCCCTCCCCCAACCGGGGCGGGGCGATGTATCTGGCCGGCCTCTGGGCCTGTTGTGTCGGTGGTCAGGGTTCTGCCTACCTAGCAGGCTCGTGGGGCAGCTGTGCCCCTCCGCAGTTTGTTGGGCCTGACCTGCCGGTGGGTGGCAAGTGTGCCTACCTTGCAGGCCCGGGGGTGGCTCTGCCGCTCCGCGGTTGCTGGGCCTGATCTGCTGGTGATTCGCAGGTATGCCTAACTTGCAGGCGCCCGGCTGCTCTGCCCCTCCCCCAACCTGGGCGGGGCGATGTGTCTGGCCGGCCGCTGGGCCTGTTCTGTTGGTGGTCACGGTTCAGCCTACCTAGCAGGCACGTGGGGCAGCTGTGCCCCTCCGCAGGTTTTTGGGCATGACCTGCCTGTAGGTCACAGGTCTGCCTACCTTGTAGGCTCGGGGGGTGGCTATGCCGCTTTGTGGATTGCTGTGCATTTTCTGCTGGTGGGTCGCGGGTCCGCCTACCTTGCAGGCGCCCGGTGGCTCTGCCCCTCCCCCAACCGGAGGGATGTGTCTGGCGGTTCACTGGGCCTGTTTTGTCGGTGTTCACAGTTCCACCTACCTTGCACACGCGTGGAGCAGCTGTTTCATTAGTGCCTGGGCACACTCTTCTTGTTGGCCTCCCTCAGGCCCTAAGTTTGTAGAGGTTGGGGCTGAGAAACCCCAGCCAATTTGCTTACCTTCTGGTAGCCACGCCCCCGTATCTGGTGCAAGAGACCTCAGTTGTCAGCACTGGTGGGAGCGGTAGCCGTGAGTCCCACGCCGAGGCGAGTCGGTGCAAGAGACCTCAGTTGTCAGCACTGGTGGGAGCGGTAGCTGGGAGACCCGCGCCGCGCAGCTACCGCCTGCTCCTGTGCCAGTGCTGCCTCCGGGTTTTCTTGACTACCACGCCGGCAGGTCGCTGGACCTGTTACGGGCCCGGGCGGCGGCTCTGTTCGGCCCCTCTGGCCTCCACAGTATTCAGCAGGACCCGGACCGAGAAACAGTTTCCGCGGGTTCTTTATCACCGAGCCAAAACAGTTCCGGGAGCCAGAATTCGGCCTCTCCGGACTTGGTGCATGCTCCGACAGGAGCAGGCTCCAAGAAGCAGTTTCAGCGGGTTCTATAGCCCTGGGCCAGAGCAGCTCCGGGAGCCGGAACTCCGACACTCCGGGCTCGGTGCGTGTTCTGATAGGAGCAGGCTCCAAGAAGCAGTTTCCGCGGGTTATTTAGCACATTAATCTGAGCAATTTGTCTGCGAGATGCAGACAATTGTCAGCCTGAAATTACCTGTTCTATAGCTGAAAGAGCTGCAATCAGTCGAAAACAAGGATGGTGACGTCAGCTCTCCAAGATGGTGACCGCTGGCTTCCTCCGTGGTCTGACCGGTGTGGAGAACCAACCTGGACCGTTTCCTTTCCCTGTCTCCAACCCAGAATTCAGCTCCGAGCTCAGCAAATGCCTAGCTGGCAGGAGCCCACAGAATCAGCATTGCTGTATCTCTGCGCCACCAGCCTGTCATTTCCCAGCGCGCGCCACAGACTCCAGCCATGGGGTGATCTGCCGAACAAGCAGCGCTCCATACAGACGGACAGATCGCTTGCATTTGAGCCCCTGAAGCTGATCCTCGTGCGATGAAAATCCTTCCACTAGGTTTTGGAGCACCCCAATTTTGCTGGAAATTCCTAACAAGATAGCTTTTAGCCGTTCTAACTCGTCATTTTCCCTCACAGTGACGCAGTACACGGAGTTACTGCACTCCCTTTGCGGCCATCTTGCCTCTCAAGAAATCATATATTGATATAGAATCATTCATAACAACTAGTTATACATCTAATTGTAATCCTAGGCTTATGGTTTATCATGAAGAGTGTGTGAGTTTTGCTTCAAAAGTGATTATGGAAATCAAAAATAATGTGTTTTGAAAGAAGTCTCATGAAAAGACCAGTTTGAAACATGGCGGAACACGTGTTTTCTGAAGCAGAAAGTGATTGAAAGTGAAATATATGCCTATAAATTTGTGAACTTGTGGATGAAATATATATCCTATAATGTGCATAAACTGAAGAAATAGTAATGTACCAGTGTTGAAATAAAAATGACCTTCAAAATACTTATCATGTCCCATAGGAATCTACTTGCATTGATGTGAAACTGGATCAGTTACTGTAGAAATATTAGGATTCATATGCACCATTCACTGAAGTTAGTTTTCAATACTAGGAAAAAAATACGTATATCAGGTGAATGAATATTTCTGAGAATAATCTTGTGAAAAGTTTTTTATAAATCCACATACATATTCATGAATGAATTTAGGGAGTGTATAATAAGACACATATATTAAATATTTTGAAATATCTGGAGAGAATATATATATATATATATATATATAAATATATATATATATATATATATATATATATATATATATATATATATATATATATATATATAACCACACACAGATTTTAAAAATTAGCAATATATATGCCAATCAAATTACACCGTGAAATACATATCATCCACAGATCCAAAAATATTCATTTTACTGGATATGGATTTATGTATAACTTTTTTCAACTAGGAAGCTCACCCATAGTTTGAATTTTCAGTTCAAACAGCGTTTAGGAGGAGTGATCTCTTCTCACACTTTGTATCTGCCAAGTTATGTAACTCACAAGAATGTACGTGTGATACCAGGTAGGATTCTAAATGTGCATATAAAAATACATGTGCTGAATAGAATACAGAGAAAGGGAGACAGGAATTCACATATTTGTTAACTGTAAAAGCACATGGAAAACAATTTCAACAAAAAATTTACTAGATTTATAACTCCTACCCTATATAATGCAAAAGGCAAGTCCAAGTATACAACGTGCCTCCTCTGAACTGCTTGTATTTCTATTCTGTTTCGGTTATTTTTCTCCATCATATTAGGATTAGTATTCAGAATCTAGTAGGGTATGTGTTAGTGTCAGGGATTCAGTATATCAAATGTAAAATAGAAAAATGAAACCAATGTGTATGCAAATATGTGCTAAACAAAATCTTCCCACTCTCATCCAGAACAATTCCTTGACATTTCCTTCCCCCAAAGTAAGACACAATTAGAGGAGTAGAGTAATGAAATCTGTGAATAATATGCTCAGGAGTTTACAACCTTGGAAGTGGTAGAGGAGTTTTCCTAGTATGGGACAGGATAAAAACTCCATATATATGGAGCTCTGCTGGCCTAAATACTTCTTGAGAAACTGCCTCTGAGTTTGGGCACTTGAAATATATGTTTTTGTCAGGAGCTTTAGCTTCTTTCTAGTTAGACCATCAAAGCTGTGTCTGCATCTATGTGACCTGGAGGACATGATTTCTTATTTTCCAATGAACATGAGGCAGCAGTGCTGAATTCTCTCTTTGTAAGTAAACTGTGGCCACTGGGGGCTAAGTGTATTCCCATGTGGACTGGGAAGCGATTTGGTCATCCTCCACTTTTCGTGGTGTTTCTTGCTGCTGCACTGGGACTTTGGCATTTGCTTCATGAAATAAAAGAAGTTCAACTGGGACACAGTTCTGGAGGCAATTCTTTCATGTGTGGTTGGTCAGGGTCTGCAGGAGAATGCACCAACCAGGCTTCTATCCCACATAGCTTGGCCACATGTCTATAGCAACCTGATTCTGAACATTGCCCGGAAATATCTCCATATAACAAGAAGCCTTTACATGGAAGGGTCTGCTGGCTGCACCATGTCAGTCACAAGCCATTTGGAAGCCAATGGCAGATCCACATGGCCCCACCACAAATTTTTTATCACACATCTGCCTACCACTGCTCTAGGCCCACTACTCAGCAGGTTCCAACATACTGGCATCTCTGTTCTACACCATTTTCATGAAACCCACTCAATCAAGGCACTGTCTTGCATATTTACGATCAGCAACAGGACATCCAAAGTTTCTCCAGTGCCACCTGGTCATGGGAATTTCAAAAATTTCATGGTATTATCTAGGCATTTTTCAAGGATGACGTTGCAGGCACTGTGGGTTTCAATTCATTCAGGAACCATTAAATGGTGAGGAAGCTCATTTCAATGAATGCTCTGTAGAACTCTCACAGGCAAGGCTTCCCAAAGAGTGGCCAAAATGTCACATGAAGCCAGGCCCATTGAGGTCTACAATGTGACGTCCATGGGTGTTGTGACTCTCAACTATGGCTGCCAAGTCTTTCAGAATTAAATCATGTGATATCCTGGCTGAGATACCCAGGGCTCTGTGGAAAGCCAACCTGGGCCTAGATCTCAGTTTCCAAGGGTGATTCTCATGGGTGGACTCCTAAAATCCCAGCAAAATTCATGGCAATACTTCTCTGAATTCAGTCTCTAAGGGGAATCACACCAGAGTTCAAGCCCAGGTGGTCCAGGTCATGTCTTCATACTGGACACAAATGACCAAATTTAAAACCAAAACCCTCCCATATGGCCCTCATCTTCTTCCATATAGACACTAATCACAAGCTCTGGCGGAAGGTTTCCATGAGTGGCGGAGTCCAAGAGAGTGTCCAAAATAACTCCCTTGCCCCTCATTGGCGTAAATTCAGGGTGGTCTGGACACCCTTCATGTGAAACAGGAGTGATCAAATATGCTAGACGTTAATACTTCTATGCTTCTCCAATTTGTGGAAAACTGAGTGTCAGGTATATATTTTTATGTGATTTGCAGTCATGAGAAATCACAAGCACCCCTGCAGGTTTTTGAAGAACCCATTTGACCCAAAGGATCCCTATTCTCACTTGATGGAGTTCAAGAACTTTAAAGAGGAAGGCGACAGACTTCATCCACAAGGACTGCTTTTTGGCCGTTTTGGTTTTGGATGCACACATGGGATCTCTCTTTACATCCACCAGGTGCTGAGAATCTAAGCCACAACCTCACACAGGGCCAAGAGGCTGATTCAGACACATCCCTTTCCAAACCAATTAAGCAAAGAGCCACAGGTGATGCCCATTCATTTCCATTTGAAAACTGTTTTCTTTATACTTCACAAAGGGGTGGCCTGAGGCAAAGACCTTCCTGACATTCAGGGGAACAGAACAATAGGTTAGCAAATGGCCCAAAGCAGTGTTTCTCCACTGAGACTTTCCTGGTCACACTGATATCTGAATTTTCTGAGATGCTCACCATTCCCTTCAGCTATCCAGTACATGGCCATGTCACAGAGCTTAGAGGCGGTACTTATCTTGGTCACAAAATCATGAGCCTATTCTGGAGAGTGGCCAGAATTCAGGAAGAAAACAGGAACTTAGGAAGATAGCAGGTGTTACCCATCCATAAGGCAAGCCGCATTCCTTTCATACATTGGGCAGAAAGAATTCTGGTAAGCTTTCTACTAGCCTGGACACATCCTTTGATGCATTCTCTTTTCTAATGTCTACAACCATGGACACAGTGGGATACACAGACTTAAAAACACTCGCCTTGTCAAATCACTTGTTAGAAATCGTCCACTCCAAACCAAACAAACTGCCTTTCCTACCTATTCTCAAAACATGAGACAAAATCACAAACACACACTCACACCCACAAAGTCACCTCCTTTCCCAAAGTAGGTCTCTGACTATCGGGTGTGACCTCTGACTGGTGGGCCGTACTATGTTCCCATCAAATGGCCTGTTCTGTCTCAGATCTGGTTTCCTTGGCCAACTCTGTGAAGTTGTCAGGAGACAGCGGTGAGCCACTTCCTGCTTACTCAGGAAAGGCCACTCTTCAGAGCTTTCCTGGCATTTGGCCATCCTCACATCAGTAGATACCAAGAAAGACTGACTCTGTCCTTGGTAAATCAAAAGAAGGGAGACCACTGGGACTGGGCCTGGGACTAGATTTGTGTGCCTGGATGCCTGGATCCCAAGTTCAGAGAGTTCCATCACCAAGAATGTGAGGAGAGGTCACTTCCTTCAGGAACTGAATGAGGTCAATGCCTTGGCAAGCACATTGTCCTAACATTTGCTTCCAAAGGTCCCATGAAATGGAGGCTGTCCCTAATTTTTTTGACACTTTCACAAGTTAGAATGGTATATCAAATATTGGTAACCAGGAACAGCTCTCCACAGAGGCCTCGTTTTGTCCTTCTTCTCTACATAAAGAAGAGAGAGGCTGATTCAGACACATCCCTTCATGCTGACCAGGTTTTTTGCAATGAATGATGACTTTTGCTCTCTCAGTTCTTTCATAGGTGCCTACAACTTCTCTAGGGATCATTTGCCCATAGACCTTTGAGTTTCTCAGCAGTTGGAAGATCCCCTACATTCCTGTATTTTAAGACCAACTCTGTCCTTGCTCTTCTCTAAAGTTAGATTGAAGGAACAGTGTATGGTTAGGGTTAATAACAGGTTTGATTTGGAATAGAAATCATTCTGCTGGATGAATAATGGTATTGGGAATCTGCGATATTTTCAAGAATATATAGGTAAAATATAGGAATCTGAAAACAGAAATCTAGGTAAGATTTGAAGCCCAGAAGGGCATTGGGCCCTTGATTGCGGTATTAAGCATAGGACCTTGTAACTTGGATGATTGATTTTGAAAGAGAACTTCCAGTCAAAATTGATAGTCAGGAGTATTAGGAAGATAGTCGGTATGTTTATAAAGGAGAGTGAGTATAGGATTTGGACCAAAAGTTCTTTAGCTATAGGGTTTCGGGTATTGAGTGAATGTAAATGTCAGCACATGTGAAGAATTAATCACAATGATGAACTGGGGAAAATATGTAGGAATGCAGATATCAATAGAGACTTTAGGAAATCTGGCAAAGTATAGTCGGTAGTGAAATGTTAATAAAATAGATTCTTGTCACTTCCTGTTTTTCTGTATGCTTAATAAAACACTGTTGAAATCTTGAGAAGTGTTTTCTAAACTTTTTCCCAGAATGTGCTGTCCCCAACAGCCAAACTTCAGAATGTACTCCCTCACCCAGTTGCACGCAAACTGCTCACCCGCCCAGGCCCATCAATAAACTTTCCTCCCTGCCCTCTTCAAGGAAAGTATATAAGCTCTGCTTAAGCTGTTCTCAGGGTTCTCTGCTCTATTCAAATGAGCTCTGAGCCCCAGCATGCTGGACCCCCAATAAACCCTTTGTTTTTGCATGAGAGAGTCTCTTAGTGGTCTCTTCCCCCAATGCTCTTCCGATCTTTATATATGGAGGTTCCACCGAAATCCAGCAGCGGTGAACGAGAGACCCCAATGGGCTACTCTCAGGGTAAGTAAGGCGCCTCTTTCTGGTTTCAGGTTTCAGGTTAGGGCTTGGCAAAATGGCTGTCGATGAAGTGTGTGAGCTCTCTTTGATGGTGGCTGGCAGACGTGTCACAGAGCCACAAGCCAAGTCCCTGGGGGAGGCCACAGAGGACTCGGGAATCGAGGAATAATAGTCCCCTTGACTCAGTGATACTTTCTTTCAGATTCGGTATTGCCAGCCCATCGGGTTTTGCCGCCTGCTCAGTCTTGGTCTCAGTGTTGGACGTCCATTGCCTGTCTTTATTGTTTTCTCTTGTCTGTGTCCTGTGTCGTTGCTTTTACTGTTTGTGTATCTTTCATTATGGGACAGATCACTTCAATGCCTCTGTCCCTGACCCTTGATCTATGGACCAAAGTCCGCTTAAGGGCTCAGAATGTTTCTTTTTCAGTAAAACGCTGGACCTGGCAGACTCTGTGTGCCTCAGAATGGCCCACCTTTGGATTCGGATGGCCCCTAGAAGGATCTTTCTACTTACCACTAATTTAAAAAGACAGAGATATTGTCTTACAGCCAGGGCCACATAGCCATACTGATAAACAGGAATATACCTTAACTTGGCAGGACCTCTGCAAATCTCCTCTTCCGTGGGTGAAGCCTTTCCTTGCTGTGTCCCCGTTCCTACTCCTTCCCCCACGATCTCTCAACCCCTCTGCTCCTCCTCCTCCTCCACCCTCTGTTCTCCCTGAGTCACAAGATTTGACTCTACTGGACTCTCCTCCCCTTCCTTATCTTCTACCCTTGTCCCACAACCCCCAACACCCTCTAAGTGATTCTCCAGCTGCTGACTCAGCCTCTCCGCAATTGGAGGACGCTAAGCCAGCCCAGGGCCCTCCAGATAACTCCCCTGCGTCACACACAGCCCCTCCTCCCCTGGAGGAAGCTGGACTTGCTAAAGGAACTCGCTGGTGGCAAATGATTGAAAACCCTGGAACTCCCGTGTTGCTTCCCTCCATCCCTAAGGGCCAATGATTGACGATGGCCATGGGGAAAAAAATGGAAGCCTACCAGTATTGGCCTTCTCCTCTTCAGACCTATATAAATGGAAAAATAACAATCCCCCTTTTACCGAGGACCCAACCTGGCTCTCAGGTCTGGTGAAGTCATTGATGTTTTCACACCAACCTACTTGGGATGACTGCCAACAACTCCTAGGCACTCTCTTCATGACAGAGGAACAAAAGAGAATTCTCCTGGAGGCTAGAAAAAAGTATCCTCGGACCAAATGCGTGACCGACACAACTTCCCAACATATTCAAAGCGGGCTTTCTCTTGAAACGACCCAACTGGGACCCCAACACCTTTGAAGGTAGGGAGCATCTGTCCACTTATCGCCGGGCTCTAATAGTGGGTATCTTAGTGGCCGCTAGGTGACCAACTAATTTGGCCAAGGTAAGAGAGATTATTTAAGGGCCTGATGAATCTCCCTGTATGTTCCTAGAGATAATTATGTAGGCATATAAGAGACATACTCCTTTCGATCCTCAGGCAGAGGATCAAAAGGCATCTGTCACAATGGCCTTTATTGGGAAAGCTGCCCTGGATATTAAAAGAAAGTTACAATGCTTAGATGGATTACAAGATATGACTTTGAGGGATTTAGTCAGAGAACCCGAGAAGGTATACTTTAAGAGAGAAACTGAGGAAGAGAAGGGAGCTGAGTGAGGATAAAAGAAACAAAAGACAGACTAAGGCATTGACTAAGGTCCTGGTCAGAACAACAAATAGGCCAGAAACTAAGAAACAGAGAGACAGGAAAGGATACCTGGGCACACACTAGAGGCCACCCCTGGCCTCAGATCAATGTGCCTACTCTAAAGAAAAAGGACACTGGGCCAAAGAGTGCCCTAGAAAGAGACAGCCATGCCAGCCAGATATTCTGACTCTGGAGGAATACTAAGAAAGTCCGGGCTCAGATCCTCTCCCTGACCTCAAGGTAACTTTTGAAATGGAGGGGAACACAATAAACTTTGAAGTAGATACAGGGGCAATATACTCAGCCCATAAGGCCCATTGGGCCCTCTACCGAATAAAAGGTCTCTAATTCAAGAGTCTAACAGAAGTAAATATCGGGCTTTGACAACTAAGAGGACCATGGACCAGGGAAAAGGAAAAATCCATCACTCCTTCCTAGTAATCCCAGAATGCCTGGCCCCATTGATGGGCAGAGTTCTGCTCACCAAGCTCTGGGCCAAAATAACTTTTAACCCTGAAGGCCCCCAAGTGGAATTTTTTAATCCTTCAGTAACTACTCCTATAATCATGGCTCTAACTATGTCAGTAGCAAATGTTCATCAACTCACTCACCTTTGTTCAAAGAAACTGCATTCATTCGTGAAGGATCAAGAACACAGTTTTCCACTAACCTACTCACAGCTAAAGGAAATAACTGAATGGGTAACAAAAGCCTGTCAGGTCCATTAATTGGTTAAAGCTTACACTTCCAAGCTTCCTGCAGGAAAGCACCTATGAGGAACCAGACGAGGACAATTCTGGGAAGTGGACTTTACTGAAATTAAGCCAGTAAGGTATGGACTTAAATAACTCCTAGTCTTTGAACATACATTTTCAGGATGTATTGAAGCCTTCCCCACACACACACAAAAAAGAAATAAAAAAGAAGAAAAAAGAAACATCGCAAATGGTTGTAAAGAAGATCCTGGAAGATATTTATTCTCCCCTTGACGACCAGTAGTCTTAACCCTCATCAGCCCCTTAAGCTGCGATGGCTGATCACAAATCCTACTGGACACGAAGTATGGCCTATCTCGAATACAGCCAGCTTACGAACCTGGTGGCCATCTCTCCACCCAGTCATTTGTCAGCTGGCTATAGGTCTTTCCTATTGGGATATCCCTGATTAACAGGATCCCACTAAAATTCCATTAAATCCCTTCCGTACCATAGATAATGGAAACAAACATTATAGATGTAGGGACACGTGAGCAAGATGCAGGTTGGCTAGCCTAGATTACTATGTTTGCCCGGCAGACTATCAAAGCCACAAACAGTCACGGCTGTGGGGGGGGAGAGCAGACTTCTATTGTAAGTCATGGGGATGTGAGCATACAGGGACTGTCAGATGGAACCCAAACTCCTCATCAAATTCTGTACACAGCATTGGCCATATTACGAATTAGATAACCAAAACCGATGGCCCCCAGAGGGGTCTCTAGATCCTCAAATTCTGTGTGACCTTTTTAACTTCTGCAAGTGCTCAAAAGGGTGAAAGGAGATTCCGCTATGTGGAGGCCTTCTCTCTCCTTTGCTCACATCCTGAACTATGCTTCTCCAATAGATGCTCACCCTCAGCCTTGTGCTCTAGACTCTCTGCTGTCACTCCCACCTCAGCAACTTGATTTCTCCCCTCCAATATCTAGATCAAAAACCCAAATCTCGACTGGTTCTCAGACCATTGCTCCCTTGCTGAGGTTGCAGGTACTGAGGTACCACTCCATTCACTCACTCCTCTCCTCTCCTGTCAGTGCCCGCACCGGGTCCCACCCAGTCCTCTTACCACCTAATGCAAAGCTCAAACCCGCTGAGAAGAATCCTCAGACCCTAATACAAGATGTAATGAAAATGGCCTTTAATGTTGCTTTGTCATCACTAAAAACAGGTTACTAAGAATTTAAAGTCCCTCACAGGCTTTTTGGAATCTCACTCCCGTCTCCCCCTCTGTTCTATCTGTTCTACTGCTCAAGTTTTTGTTGCTATTAAGATCCCAAAGCCCTCTCCCAATATTCTTTTACATCTCTCCTTCCTCATTCTCAGATCCACAGAGCTGCTCTTATTTCTGCCTTCCAAATTGTCCCCCTCTGTACCAGGCCCACAGAAAAGTCTTAACTGACCTTCTCCAGAAGTCTTCACCATGGCTGATTTAGGACTTTCAGCAAAAGAGTCCCTATAAAAGAGTTCACTGTAGATAAACTTCCTATTTTTGTGTTGCCCTGGTCTCCTTGGCAACTGGCTAAAAAATTAAGCACTCCTGATCTAGACACACCCTTACTAGTTTTTCACAAAATATTTGGAAAAAAGTCCTCTGGCCTTGAGCTGGGGCTTCACAGAGATGTCTACATTTCTAAGATAAAGAAGTTACAAACTGGGCTGTATGGAAACAGCTGGAAGGGGGAAAAAAAGAAAGGGAAGACACCCACACCCAGGTGTCCTTGAAAAGTTAACTTGCCCAAACTGAGGAAAAAAGAGAAACAAAAACTGCTTTTTGTGAACTTCTGCAGACTGTGAACTTCTGAGCCCCTTCCCTTACGTGTTGGGTACAAAATTCTGAAACTACGTAACTTGGGTTTCAGGGGATTAATTGATTACAACAGAAGCAATGCCCTCTGAATCTGGTTGAAACCAAAAAAGACTGTTTCCGTGTCTTTGGTGCTATCTTAGGTGCCTTGCCTTGTCCGTCCCTACAACAGTATAATTCTATATACTTAAACATTGTTTATGTTTTCATGAAATGGTCAACAGATGTGATTAATTGTGAAATGGTGCAGATGTTTCCCAGAGTGCTCTATCATGACGCAGGTTCATCTGAAGATCAAAGAGGGGGACATACAACCCGGTTCCGCTGGGAACATATGTCCCTCACCTTAGCCATTCTATTACGAATAGGAGTTGCTGCAGGGTTGGGCACAAGAACCACTCCTCTGGTCCATGGGACACAACAAGTGACCCAATTAGAAGAAGCAATAGATCAAAACTTAAAGATTTTAGAAACCTCCATCACAGCTTTGCAGGAATCTTTAACCTCTCTCTCTGAAGTTGTTTTACAGAAAAGGCGAGGGTTGGACCTCCTTTTCATGACAGAAGGGGGCCTTTGTGCTTCATTGAGGGAAGAATGTTGTTTTTATGTCGACAATACTGGAGTTGTAAAAAAATCTATGAGTAAATTAAAAAGATGCCTTGAAGAGCAACAACGAGAGAGAGAGGCACAAAAACGGTAGTTTGAGTCTTTTTTTACACAGTCCCCCTGGTTAATTACGTTTTTATCAACCCTGGCTGGTCCAATAATAATCCTCATAGTATTACTAACTATAAAACCCTGTTTCCTCAATCATGTAATTTCTTTTCTCCAAGCTCAAATTGGACAAATTAAAATTATGGTAATACCCCACTAGCAGACATAGAATGTGACACCCCACAATGATCACTTTTATGATTAAAAGTAGCCAGAAAAAGAAGTGGGGAATGAAAGGTTAATAAAATATGTACTTGTCACTTCCTGTTTTTCTGTACGCTTAACAAAACACTGTTGAAATCTTGAGAACTCTTTGCTAATCTTGTTGCCAGAATGTGCTGTCCCCAATTGCCAAACTGCAGAATCTACTCCCTCACCCGGTTGAATAGAAACCTGAACTGTACTTGGATCATTGAATGTAGAAGAGAACATCCATTCAAAAAGTTATAGTCAGTTGGATTAGAAAGATAGTCGGTAAGTTTAGGAAGAAAAGTGAGTATAGGATTTGGAACAAAAGTTCTTTAGCAATAGGGTTTTGGTTAGAGAGTCAATGTAAATGTCAACACAAGTGAAGAGTCAGTCACAATGATGCACAGGGCAAAATATGTAGGAAAGCAGATATCAATAGAGACATTAGGAAATCAGGAAAAGAATAAAGTGAGTGATGGGATTAGATATTTTCAACAGGGTTGAGGATGAATATGTGAGCTTAGGATAAAACAAATATGAAGTCAACAATAGGATTGACATTTGATAGCATTAGCGTAGCCCAAGACAGTGTCCAAAATAAGCTCTGTTGCCCCTCATTTGCCTAAATTCCCAGTGGCCTGTACACCCTTCCTGTGTACCAGGAGTGATCAAATAGGCCTGCCCTTAATACTGCTCTGCTTCTCCAATTTGAGTCCTACTGAGTGTCGGGTACAGATTCTTTATGTGAATTGGAAAGATGAGAAAACTCAAGCACCTATTGGATAGCCTCTGAATAGATTTGAAGAACTCATTTGACCCAAAAGATCCCTATTCTCACTTGATGGAATTCAGGAACCTTACAGAGGAAGGCAAAATACTTCATCAACAATGACTGCTCTTTTTGCCATTTTGGATTTTATGCACCCATGGGATCTTTCTTTAGATCCATCAGGTGCTGAGAATCTAAGTCAAAGAATCACACTGGGCCAAGAGGCTGATTCACACACATCTCTTTCCAAATCAATTAAGGAAAGAGCCAAAGGTAAAGCATATTCATTTCCATTTGAAAAATCTTTCCTTCAGGATTCACAAAGGGTTGGCCTGAGACAAAGACCTTCCTGACTCTCAGGGCAACAGAACAATAGGTAAGCAAATGGCCCAAAGCAGGGATTCTCCACTGAGACTTTACTGGTCACACTGATATCTGAGTTTTCTGAGATGCTCGACATTCCATTCATCTATCCAGTACATGGCCATGTCACAGAGCTTGGAGGTAGTACATATCTTGGACACAAAACCATGAGCCTATTCTGGAGATTGGCCATAATTCAGGAAGAAAACAGCAACTTAGGAAGGTAGCAGGTATCGCCCATCAATAAGGCAAGCCACAGTCAATTCATAAATTGTGCTGGATGAATGCTGGGAAGCTTTCTATGAGACAGGACACATCCATTGATGCATTCTCTTTTCTAATGTCTACAAGCACGGACACAGTGGGATACACAGACATAGAAACACTTGCATTGTCAAACGACTTACTAGAAACAGTTCACTCCAAACCAAACAAACTGCCTTTTCTACCTATTCTCAGAACATGAGACAAAACCACAAACCCACACCCGCAATGGCACCTCCTTCCCCCAAATAGGTCTGTGACTCTCCGGAGTGTGCTCTGACTGATGGGCCATACTATGATGCTCCGAAATGTCCTGACCTGTCTCAGATCTGATCTTCTTGGCCAACAATGTGAAGTTGTTAGAAGCCAGGAGTGAGCCACTATCTGCTTTCTCAGGAAGAGCCCCTCTTCCGAGCTTTCCTGGCATTTGGCCATCCTCACATCAGTAGGTATCAAGAAATACTGACTCTGTCCTTTGTAAATCCAAAAAAGTGAGACCACTGGGACTAGGACTGGGACTGGCTCTGGGTGCCTGGCTTTCTGTATACCAAGTTCAGAGAGTTCCATAACCAAGGAAGTGAGATGAGATCACTTCCTTCAGGAACTGAATGAGATCACTGCCTTGGCAACCACTTTGTCATAACAATTGCTCCCAACGGTTCCATGAGATGAGGGCTGCCCCTACTTCCTGTGACACTTTCACAAGTTAATATGGTATATCACCGGTAGGCAAAAGGGAACAGCTCTCCACACAGGCCGGGTTTGGTACATCTTCTCTACATTAAGAAGAGATAGGCTCATTCTGACGCAACCCTTAATCCTGACCAGATTGTTTGCCATGGAAGATGATTTTTGCTCTCTCAGGTCTTACATAGCTGCCTACATCTTCTCCAGAGATCATTTCTGCATGGAGCTTTGAGGTTCTCAACAGATGGAAGATCCACTGCATTCCTGTATTGTAAGACCAACACTGTCCCTGCTCTTCAGTAAACATAGATGTGAATTGGAGTCATGAGAAAACCCACGAACCTATGGGATAGCCTCTGCAGGGCTTTAAAGAATTCACTTGACCCAAATGATCCCTATTCTCACTTAATGGAGGTCAGGAACCTTACAGACGAAGGCGAGAGACTCTATCCACCATGACAGTTCTTTTGTCCATTTTGGTTTTGGATGCACACATGGGATTTTTCTTTAGACCCATCATGTACTGTGAATCTAAGCCACAGCCTCACATAGGGCCAAGAGGCTGATTCAGACACATCCATTTCCAAAGCAATTAACCGAAGAGGCACAGGTAATGACCATTCAATTCCATTTGAAAACTATTTTCTTCAGGCTTCACAAAGTGTGGCCTAAGGCAAAGACCTTCCTGACATTCAGGGCAACAGATTAGGTAAGCAAAAGGCCCAAAGCAGGGTTTCTCCACTGAGACTTTCTTGGGCATACTGATATCTGAGTTTTCTGAGATACTCACCATTCCCATCAGCTATCCAGTACATGGCCATGTCACAGAGATGGAGGTGGTACATATCTTGGACACAAAATCATGAGCGTATTCTGGAGAGTGTCCAGAATTCAGGAAAAAAACAGGAATTTAGAAAGATGGCAGGAATTGCCCATCCATATGGCAAGCTGCAGTCCATTCATAAATTGCACAGGATGAATGCTTTGAAGCTTTCTCGTAGACAGGGCACATCCATTGATGCATTCTCTTTTCTACTGTCTACAATCACGGACACAGTATGATATATAGACACAGAAACACTCACGTTGTCAAAGGACTTACTAGAAACAGTTCACTCCAAAACAAACAAACCAGCTTTCCTAACTATTCTCAGAACATGAGACAAAACCACAAACTCACACTCACACCCAAAATGGTACCTCTTTCCCCAAAGTAGGTCTGTGTCTATCCGGAGTGTCCTCTGACTTGTGGGCCATACTATGTTCCCCAAAAATGGCGTGTCCTGTCTTCAATCTGGTCTCCTTAGCCAACTCTGTGAAGTTGTCAGGAGCCCGTGGTGAGAAACTACCTGCTTTCTCTGGAAAGGCCAGTCTTCATAGTTTCCAGGCATTTGACTGTCCTCACATCAGTAGGTACCAAGAAAGAGTGACTCTGTCTTGTTAAATCCAAACAAGTGAGCCCACTGGGACATGGAGTGGGTTTGACTCTGTGTGCCTGGTTTCCTGGATCCCAAGATCACAGACTTTCATCACCAATAATGTAAGGTGAGGTCACTTCCTTCAAGAACTGAATGAAGTCACTGCCTTGGAAACCACTTTGTTTTAACAGTTGCTTCCGAGGTTCTCAAAAGATGGAGTCTGCCTCTACTTGCTGTGACTCATTCATAAGTTAGAATGGTATATCAACCATAGGCACCGGGGAACAGCTCTCCACACAGCCATGGTTTGGTCCATCTTCTCTACATTAGGAAGAGAGAGGCTAACTCAGACACATCCCTTCAACCTGACCAGGTTGTTTGCCATGGAAGATGACTTTTGCTCTCTCAAATCCTTCATACCTGCCTACACCTTCTCCAGGGATTATTTCTGCAGGGACTTTTGAGGTTCTCAGCTGGGGGATGATACCCTACCTTCCTGGATTTTAAGACCAACTCTGTCCCTGCTCTTCTGTAAAGTGAGATTGAGGGAACAGTGTATGGTTAGTGTTAATAGCATGTTCGATTTGGGTTAGGAGTCATTCTGCTGGATGAATTATGGTATTGGGAAACTTTGATATTTATAACAATATAAATGTGAAATATATGTATGAGAACAGAGATCTAGGAAAGATTTGAAGCCCAGAAAGGCATTGGGCCCTTGATTGGTATACTTAGATTGAATCATGTTCTGCACCGAGGTCTCAGATAAATCGATATACAATGGCATAGGACCCTATACCTCGGATGATTGAAAGTAGAAGAGAACATCCAGTCAAAAGGGATAGTCTGTAGGATTAGGAAGATAGTAAGTAGGTTTAGGAAGAAGAGTGAGTCTCGGAGTTGGACCAAAAGTTCTTTAGCAATTGGTTTTCAGTTAGAGGGTGAATGTAAATGTCAGCACATGTGAAGAGACAGTCACAATGATGAACTGGGAAAAATATGTAGGAAAGCAGATATCAATAGGGGCATTAGGAAATCAGGAAACGTATAAAGTGAGTGATAGGATTAGATATTTTCAAAAGGCTTGAGGTTAAATATATAATCTTAGGAAGAAACAAATATGTAGTAACCAATAGGATTGACATTTGAGAGCAGTAGGCACCCTGGACATAGATGCTTTTAGTAATCCATGGTCACTTCCCATTTAGGCTTTGGTACAATCATATGTGTGACCTTTGCATTTTGTGTACAGAATACTACTGTGGTAAAATGTATATGTAGATCAGGTGACATGAGTATTTCTTGCACTATAAAGGGGAGTAATATTCTGGAAACTTATAAATTAGTACTGGGGATAAAAATAGGTGTACCTTGTGTTGATGATTATTGAGATGATGCATGAATAGACCATATTGTGAATAAAGTATGTAACTGGATCCAACATTAAATAATGGTTTGAGTTTGCATCTGAAAATATATTGGAAATCTTATATTGATATATATACCATCATTCCAACGAGTTATATATGCAATGGTATTATTAGGGTTACGGTTTATCGTGAAGAGTGAGTTTTGCTTCAAAAATGATTATGGAATCGAAAATAATGTGTTTAGAAAGAAGTCTAGTGAAAAGACCAGTAAAGAAACATGGAGGAATACATGTGTTCTGAAGTAGTAAGTAATTGAAAGTGAACCAAATGCCAAAAAAATTTGTGAAGTTGTGGATGAAAAAATACATCCTATGATGTCCATAAACTGAAGAAATAGTGATGTACCAGTGTTGAGTAAAAATGAACTTCAAATTACACATCATGTCCCATAGCAATCTACTTGCATTAATGTTAAACTGGGTCAGTTACTGTAGAAATATTAGGATTTTTAAGCACCATCCACTGAACTTAGTTTTCAGTAGTAGGAAACCAAAATAGATTTCAGGTGTATGAATATTACTGAGAATAATCTTGTGAAAATTTGAATTTAAATGAACATAAATGAATATGAATGAATTTAGGGAGTGTATAATAAGACACATATTTTTCATATTTTTTTAAAATCTGGAGAATATACACACACACACACACACACGCACACACACACACACACACACGCACACACACACACATTAATATTTAGCAATATATATGCCAATCGATATTCATCATGAAATATAATTCATTCACAAATCCAAAAATATTCATTTTACTGAACATGGATTTATGTATAGTGTTTTTCACTAGGAAGCTCACCCATAGGTGGAATTTTCAGTTCCATCATTATTTAGGGAAAGTCATCTCTTCTCACAATTTTTATATTCCAAAGCCAGTGATCTTTCAAGAATGTACGTGTGATACCAGGTAGGATATTGTATATGCATAAAAAAATTACATGTGCTGAATAGGATACAGAGAAAGGGAGACAGGAATTTACATATGTGATAACTTTAAAAAATCATGGAGAAATATTAAAATGAAAAGTTTACTAAATTTAAAACACATACTCTTGATAAAGAGGAAGACAAATACAAATATACACCATGCTTCCTATGAAAGGACTGCACTTCTATTCAGTTAGGTTTTTTTTTCTCCATGATATTTGGATTAGTAGTCAGAGTCTAGTAGGGTATGGGTTAGTGTCAGGGATTCAGTATTTCAAATGGAAAATAGGAAAATGAATCTAATGTGTATGCGAACATGTGATACACAAAAATCATCCCTCTCTTATCCAGAACAATGCCTTGACATAACCATCGCTAAAAGTAAGACACAATTAGAGGAGAGGAGTTAGAAAACCTGTGAATACATATGTGGAATAAAAAATGCTCAGGAGTTCACAACACTGGAGGTGGTAAAAGAGTTTACAAAAGTATGGGAGAGGGTAAACACTCCAGAAACATGGAGCTGTGCTGACCTAAAGACTTCTTGAGAAACTTCCTCTGAGGTTAGGCACAAGAAATATATGTATGGCAATATGTAAATCAATGGTTCTGCAACTGATGTGATTCTGCAATCTGTATATGGAATAAAAATGGGAGCTCATATCCCACTTGAATCAAAGTGTGAAATATGATATATCAAGAAGTATGTAATGTTTTGAACAACCTACAATGAAAATTAATTAAAAAAAGAAAAAGAAATATATGTAATTGTCAGGAGATTTAGCTTCGTTTATAGTGACACCAAAAATCTGGGTCTGCATCTATGTAACCTGGAGGACATGGTTGTTTATTTTGTAATGAACATGAGGCAGCAGGTGTGAATTCTCCCTTTGTAGGTAAACTGTTGCCACTGGGAGCTAAGTGTCTTCCCGTGTGGTCTGTGAAGCCATTTGGTCATCCTCCACTTTTCAGGGTGTTTCTTACTGCTGCACTGGGAATTTGGTATTTGCTTCACGAAATACAATATGTTCAACTGGGACACAATGCTGGAGGGAGTTCTGTCATGTGTGGTTGGTCAGGGTCGGTAAGAGAATGTACGAACCAGGCTTCTATCCCACATAGCTTTCCCCTTGACTATAGCAACCTGATTCTGAACATTGCCCTGAAACCTCTACATATAACAAGATGCCTTTACATATAAAGGTCTGCTGCCTGCACCATGTCAGTCGCAAGTTTTGGAAGCCAATGGAAGATCCAGGTGGTCCTACCAAAAATATTTATTTACACACCTACAGTCCACTGCTCTACACCCACTACCCAGCAGGCTCCAACTTACTGGCATTTCTGTTCTACACCATTTTCACGAAACTCAGTCAATCAAGGCACTGTTTGTTATACTCATGATCAGCAGCAGGATATCTAAAGGTTATCCAGTGCCACCTGGTCATGGGGATTTCAAAAATTTCATGGTATTAATCTAGTCATTTTTCAAGGATGAAGTTGGAGGCACTGTGTGTTTCATTTAATTCAGGAACCATTAAATGGTGAGGAAGCTCATTTCAATGAAAGCTCTGGAGAACACTCACAGGCAAGCCTTCCCGAAGAGTGGCCAAAAGGACACATGAATCCAGGCCCATTGAGGTATACAATGTGAGGTCCATGTGTGTTTGGACTCTCAACTATGGCTACCAAGTCTTTAAGAATTAAATCATGTGATATCCTGGCTCAGAATCCCTGAGCTCTGTGGAAAGCCATCCTGGGCCTAGATCTCAGTTTCCAAAACCGATTCTCATGTGTGGTCTCCTAAAATCCCAACACTATTCATGGCAATACTTCTCTGAGGTGAGTTCCAGAACTCAGTCTCTAAGGGGAATCACACCAGAGTTCAAGCCCTGGTGGACCTAGTCATCTCTTCCAACTACCACACAAATTACCACAATTAAAACAAGAACCCTCCCATATGGCCCTCATCTTCTTTCATATAGACACTCATCATAATCTGGCTGGAGGTTTCCATGAGGGGCGCAGACCAAGACAGTGTCCCAAATAAGCTCCTTTGCCCCTCATTTGCCTAAAGTCAAGGTGGCCTGGACACCCATCCTGTGAACCAAAAGTGATCAAATAGGCCTGCCATTAATACTGCTCCAATTTGAGGACTACTGTCTGTGGGGTTTAGATTCTTTATGTGAATTTTAGTCATGAGAAAACCCAAGCACAATGGGCTAGCCTCTGCAGGTTTTGTATAACTCTTTTGACCCAAAGGATCACATTCTCACTTGATGGAGGTCAGGAACCTTACAGAGGAAGTCGAGAGACTTCATCCCAATAATTGTTCTTTTGGCGAATTTTCTTTTGGATGCACACATGGTAACTTTCTTTAGATCCATCAGGTGCTGAGACTCTAAGCCACAGCCACACACAGGGCCAAGGGCCTGATTCAGACACATCCCTTTCCAAAGCAATTAAGGAAAGTGCCACAGGTATGCCCATTCATTTCCATTTGAAAACTGTTTTCTTCAGGCTTCACAAAGGGGTGGCCTGAGGCAAAGACCTTCCTGACATTCAGGGCAACAGAACAATAGGTAAGCAAAAGGCCCAAAGCAGGATTTCTCCTCTGAGACTTTCCTGGTCACACTGATATCTGAGTTTTCTGAGATGCTCGCCATCACCTACAGCTATCCAGTACATGGCCATGTCACAGAGCTTGGAGGTGGTACATATCTTGGACACAAAACCATGGGCCTATTCTTGAGATTGGCCGGAATTCAGGACGAAAATAGAAACTTAGGAAGGTAGCAGGTGTTGCTCATCGATAAGGCAAGCTACAGTCCATTCAAAAACGGGGCAATATGAATGCTGAGAAGCTTTCTACTAGACACGACATATCCATTGATGAATTCTCTTTTCTAATGTCTACAACCACGGAAACAGTGGAATACACAGACATAGAAACACTCGCCCTGTGAAAAGACTTACTAGAAACAGTCCACTTCAAATGAAACAAACCGACTGTCCTACCTATTCTCAGAAAATGAGACAAAACCACAAACCCACAACCACACCCACAAAGGCACCTCCTTCCCCTAAGTAGGTCTGTGAATATCCAGAGTGTCCCCTGACTTGTGGGCCATAATATGTTCCCCCAAAATGGCCTTTCCTGTCTCAGATCTTGTCTCCTTGGCCAACTCTGTGAACTTCTTAGGAGCCAACGGTGAGCAACTACCTGCTTTCTCATGAAAAACCCTGCATCCGAGCTTTCCTGGCATTTGGCCTTCGTCACATCTGTAGGTACCAAAAAATACTGACCCTGTCCTTGGTAAATCCAAACAAGTGAGACCACTGGGACTGGGACTTGGATTGGCTCTGTGTGCCTGGCTTCCTGGATCCCACGTTCAGAGAGTTCCATCACCAAGAAAGTGAGGTGAGGTCACTTCCTTCCTGAACTGAATGAGGGCACTGTCTTGGCAGCCACTTTGTCCTAACTGTTGCTTCCAAGGGTCCCAAGAGATTGAGGCTGCCCCTACTTCCTGTGACATTTTCACAAGTTAGAATGGTATATCAACCAAAGGCACCCAGGAATAGATCTCCACACAGGCCTGGTTTGGTCCATGATCTCTACATTAAAAAAAATCTGATTCAGACACAACCTTTTATCCTGACCGGGTTGTTTGCCATGGAAGATGACTTTTGGTCTCTCAGGTCCTTTATTGCTTCCTACATCTTCTCCAGGGATCATTTCTGCATGGACCTTTGAGGTTCTCAGCAGGTGGAAGTTTTTCTACATTTCTGTATTGTAATATCAACTCCTTCCCTGCTCTTCTGTAAAGTTAGATTGAGGGAACAGTGTCCGGTTATGGTTAAAAACATGATCGATTTGGGTTAGAAATCATTTTGCTGGATGAATGATCGTATTGAGAACTTGCTATGTGTAGAAGAATATATAGGTGAAATATATGTATGAAAAAAGAAATCTAAGTCTGATTTGAAGCCCAGAAGGGCATTGGGCCCTTGATAGGGATACGTGGTGTTGAATTACGTTCTGCAGAGTTGTCTCAGATAAATCGATATACAATGGCATAGCACCTTGTACGTTGCATGAATTAATGTAGAAGGAACATCAAGTCAAAAAGGCATAGTCGGTAGTGAAAGGTTAATAAAATTAATAAAATAGGTACTTGTCACTTCCTGTTTTTCTGTATGCTTAACAAAACACTTTTGAAATCTTGAGAAATGTTTGCTAATCTTGTTCTAGAATGTACTGTTCCCAACAGCCGAACTGCAGAATGTACTCCCTCACTCGGTGTCATGCAAACCGCCCACTCGCCCTTACCCATCACTAAACTTCCCTCTCTTCCCTCTCCAAGGAAAGTATATAAGCTCTGCTTAAGCTGTTCTCAGAGGTCTCTGCTCTATTTAATTTAGCTCTGAGCTCCAGCATGCTGGACCACAAATAAACCCTTTGCTGTTGCATGAGACAGTCTCTTGATAGTATCTTCCTCTGACACTCGCCTGACCTTTACATATTGAGGTTCCACCGAGTTCCAGCAGTGGCGGAGGAGAGACCCCAACGGGCTCCTCTTGGAGCAAGTAAGGCGCCTCTTTCCGGTTTCAGGTTTCTTGTTAGGGCTTGGCAAAATTGCTGGCGATGAAGAGCCTGGGCTCTCTCCGACGGTGGCTGAGAGACGTGTCACAGAGACAAAGGGCACCTCTCTGGAGGACCCCGCAGAGAACTCGGGAAATCAAGGAACAATAGTCTTCTCGACTCAGTGATATTTTCTTTTAGATTCGTTGTTGCCATACCATTGGGTTTTGCCGGCTACTCATTCCTGGTCTCAGTGTTGGACGTTCATTGCCTGTCTTTATGGTCTTGTCTTATCTGTGTCGTGTGTCCTTGCTTTTACTGTTTGTGGAACTTTCATTATAGAACAGAGCACGTCAATGCCTCTGTCCCTGACCCTTGATCACTGGACCAAAGTCCGCTTAAGGGCTCAGAATCTTTCTTTTTTTAGTAAAACGCTGGACCTGGCAGAATCTCTGTGCCTCAGAATGGCCCATCTTTGGAGTCGTATGGCCCCTAGAAGGATCTTTCTACTTCCCACTAATTTAAAAAGTCAGAGGTATTGTCTTTCAGCCAGCGCCACATAGCCATCCAGATCAACAGCCATATATCTTAACTTGGCAGGACCTCTGCAAATCTCCTCCTCCATGGGTGAAGCCTTTCCTTGCCCCTACCTCTGCTCCTACTCCTTCCCCCATGATCTCTCAAACCCTCTCAACCTCCTCCTCCTCCACCCTCTGTTCTCCCTGAGTCACAGATTTGACTCTACTGGACTCTTCTCCCCCTCCTTATCCCCTGCCCTCGTCCCCTAACACACAACACACTCTAAGTGATTCCGCTGCTGCTGACTAAGCCTCTCTACCATTGGAGGAAGCTAAGCCGGTAATAGGATCTGACAATGGACCGATGTTCATGGCCCAGGTAAGTCAGGGGTTAGCCAGGAACCTGGGGATTAATTGGAAGTTAAATTGTGCTTATAGACCACAGAGTTCAAGACAAGTAGAAAGAATGAATAGAACCATTAAAGAGACCTTAACGAAATTAAGCTTAGAGACCAGCATAGGATTGGACTATGCTCCTGCCTTATGCAATGTTTCATGCAAGAAAAAATCCCTTTGTTTCTTTGAGTAACCTTACCACGTGTGAAATTCTTTATGGTGGCCCTCCTCCAGTAGGGGACCTAAGCCCAACTGTAAGACCTAAATATCCTTTCCACACCCCCTTGCTTGACAGACTTTAATATCTTGAAAGAACTCAGTAATACCTGTGAAAACAGCTGGCCACTGCCTACCCAACTGGGAACCAGGGGATTCCACATCCATATCAAGTAAGAGATTTCATCTATGTAAGATGATATCAGGTGTCATCCCTGGTACCCCGCTGAAAAGGACCATACCAGGTGCTATTATAACACCTACAGTGGTAAACGTAAACAGAATCACTTCCAGGATCCATGCCTCTCATCTCAAGCCTGCTCCCTGTACAGAATCTTTCTGGAAACTGAAAAAGACTGGTAACAGTTTCAAATTGTGTATTCGCAATGTGAATAAGGTTATATACTCTCCCCTTGGCTACAAGTAGTCCTAACCCTCATCAGCCCATTAAGCAGTGATGGCTGATCACAAATCCTACTGGAAAAGAAGTATGGTCTATCTCGCATACAGCCCCCTTAGGGACCTGGTGGCCATCTCTCCACCCAGACATTTGTTAGCTGGCTATAGGTATTTCCTATTGTGATATCCCTGATGAAGAGGATCCCACTAAAATACCATTAAATCCCTTCTGTACCATAGATAATGGAAACAAACATTATGGATGTAGGGACACGCAAGCCAGATGGAGGTTGGCTAGTCTAGATTACTAAGTTTGCCTGGCAGACTATCAAAGCCACAAAGAGTAATGGCTGTGTGGGGGAAAAGCCGACTTTTTCTGTATGTCATGGGAATGTGTGCATACAGGGGCTGCCTGATGGAACCCCAATTCTTCATCAAATTCAGTACACAGCATTGGCCACATTACCAATTAGACAACCAAAAACTATGGCACCCAGAGGGGTCTCTAGATTCTCAAATTTTGCATGACCTTTTTGACTTCTGCAAGTGCTCAAAAGAGTGAAAGGAAATTCCCCTATGTGGAAGCCTATTCCCTCCTTCACTCACATCCTGAACTATGCTTCTCCAATAGATCATTATCCTCAGCCTTCTGCTCCAGACCCTCTGCTGTCACTCCCATCTCAGCAACTTGATTTCTCCCCTCCAATAACTAGATCAGAAACCCAAAGCTCCACCAGTTCTCTGACCATAGCCCCCTTGCTGAGGTAGCAGGTACATAGGTACCGCTCCACCGACTCATTCCTCTCATCTCCTGTCAGTGCCCTCACCGGGTCCCACCAGGTCCTCTTACCAGCTAACCCAATGCTCAAACGAGCTGAGGAGAGCCCTGAGACCCTTATCCAAGATGTAATATAATTGGCCTTTAAAGTTGCTTTGTCATCACTGAAAACAGGTTACTAAAATTTAAAGTCCCTCACAGGATTTTGGGATCCTCACTCCCGTCTTTCACTCTGCTCTACCTGATCTACTGCTCAAGTTTGCTGCTAGGAAATTCCAAATACCCTTTCGCATTATTCTTTTACATCTCTCTTTTCCCTCATTCTCAGATCCTCGGAGGTGCTCTCAGCCCCAACTTCCCCGTCTTTCCCCCTCTGTACCAGGTCCACAGAAAAGTCTTAAATGACCTTCTTCAGAAGTCTTCACCATGGCTGAGTTTTGAACTTTCAGCCAAAGAGTCCCAATAAAGACTTTAATGTAGATAAACATTCTCTTTTGTATTGCCCTGTTCTACTTGGCCACTGGCTAAAAATCTCAGTACTTCTAAGCTAGACAACCTCTAACTAGTTTTTCACAAAATATGTGAACAAGTCCTCTGGCCTTCAGCTGGGGCTTCACAGAGATGGCTACATTTCTAAGATAAAGAAATTACCAACCGGGCTCCATGGTAACAGCTGGCAGGGGGAAAATAAGAAAGGGAAGAAAAAGCTCTCCTCCTCCCAGGTGTCCTTGAAAAGTTAACTTGCCCAGAACAGAAGGAAAAACAGAAACAAATACTGCTTTTTTAAACTTCTGAAGACTGTGAACTTCTGAGCCCCATGCCTTATATGTTGGGTACAAATTTCTGAAACTACCTAAACTTGAGTTTCAGGGGATTAATTGATTACAATAGAAGCAATGCCCTCTGAATCCGGTTGCAACCAAATAGGACTGTTTCCCTCTCTTGAGTGCTATCTTAGGTGCCTTGCTTTGTCAGTGCCTACAACAGCATAATTCTATATACTTAAACATCGTTTATGTTTTCATGAAATGATCAAGATATGTGATAATTTGTGTAATGGTGCAGATGTTTCCCAGAGTGCTCTATCATGACGCAGGTTCATTTGAGGATCAAATAGGGGGGGCATACAACCGGTTCCACTGGGAACATATATCCCTCACTTTAGCCATCCTATTAGGAATAGGAGTTGCTGCACGGGTGGGCAGAGGAACCAGTGGCATTGTCCATGGGACACAAAAGATGACCCAATTAGAAGCAGCAATAGAGCAAAAGTAAGATATTAGAAACCTCCTTCAGGGCTTTGCATGAAACTTTAACCTCTCTCTCTGAAGTTGTTTTACAGAACAGTTGAGGGTTGGACCTCCTCTTCATTAGAGAAGGGGGCCTTTGTGCTGCATTGAGGGAAGAATGTTGTTTTTATGCTGACTATACTGGAGTTGTAATAAAATCTATGAGTAAATTTAAAAGACACCTTGAAGAGCATCAACAAGTGAGAGAGGCCCAAAAAGGGTGGCTTGAGTCTTGGTTCACACAGTCCCCCTGGTTAACTACGTTTTTATCAACCCTGGCCGGTCCAATAATAATCCTCATATTATTGCTAACTATAAAACCCTGTTTGCTCAAAAGTGTAATGTCTTTTCTCCAGGCTCAAATTGGACGAGTTAAACTTATGGTAATACCCCACTAGCTGACATTGAATGTGACACCCTCCAATGATCATTTTTATGATTAAAATTAGCCAGAAGACGAAGTGGGGAATGAAATATTAATAAAATAGGTACTTGTCACATCTTGTTTTTCTGTATGCTTAACAGAACACTGTTGAAATCTTGAGAAATGTTTGCAAATCTTGTTCCCAGAATGTTCTATCCCCAGCTGCCAAATTGCAGAATGTACTCCCTCTCCCAGTTGCATGCAAACCGCCCACTCGCCCTGACCCATCAATACAATTCCCTCCCTTCCCTCTCCAGGGAAAGTATATAAGCTCTACTTCAGCTATTCTCAGGGCTATCTGCTCTATTCAGGTGAGCTCTGAACCCCAGCCTGCTGGACACCCAATAAACCGTTTGATGTTGCATGAGATAGTCTGTTGGTAGTCTCCTCCTCTGAAGCTCGCACCACATTTACTTGGATGATTAAATGTAGAAGAGAACATCCAGTCATAAAGGGATAGTCTGTAGCATTACGAAGATAGTCAATAAGTTTAGGAAGAAGGGTGAGTATAAGATTTGGAACAAAAGTTTCTTAGCAATAGGATTTCGATTAGAGAGTGAATGTAAATGTCAGCACAGGTGAAGAGTCAGTCACAATGATGAAATGGGGAAAATATGTAGGAAAGCATATATCAATATAGACATTACAAAATCAGGCAGAGTATAAAGTGAGTGATAGGATTAGACATTTTGAACAGGGTTGAGTTTAAATATATAATCTTAGGAAGAAACAAATATGTAGTCACAAATAGGATTGACATTTGAGAGCACTGGGCAAATTTCAGGTGGATGAATATTTCTGAGAATAATCTTGTGAATAGTTGATTATAAATCCACATACATGAACATGAATGAATTTAGGGAGTGAATATAAGACACATATATTTCATATTTTGAAAAATCTGGAGAGTGTATATATATATATATATATATATATATATATATATATATATATACACATATATATACATATACATAAAACACTCACACAGACAAAAAAGTAGCAATATATATGTCAATCAAAATTCATTATAAAATATATACCATCCACAGATCTAAAAATATTCATTTTACTGAACATGGATTTATGTATAATGCTGTTCAACTAGCAAGCTCACCCATAGGTTGAATATTCAGTTCCAACAGGGTTTAGTAGGAGTGATCTCTTCTAACAATTTGTATCTGCCAAGTCAGCCACCTCACAAGAATGTACGTGTGGTACCAGATAGGAATCTATATGTGCATATAAGAATACAGAGAAAGGGAGACAGGAATTCACATATTTGTTAACCTTAAAAATACTAGGACAACTATTTCAACAAACAATTGACTAGATTTATAACTCCAACTCTGTATCATGCAAAAGGCAAGTCCATCTATACACCATGCCTACTCTGAACTGCTTGTATTTCTATTCTTTATGGGTTATTTTTCTCCATCATATTAGGATTAGTAGTCAGAGTCTGGTAGGGTATGGGTTAGAGTCAGGTATTCAGTATTTTGAATTGAAAATAGGACACTGAATCCAATGTGTATGCAAATATATGCTACGGAAAAATCTTCCCACTCTCCTCCAGAACAATGCCTTGACATTACCTTCGCCCCAAGTAAGACACAATTAGAGGAGAAGAGTTAGAAAATCTGTGAATACATATCTAGAATGGAAAATGCTCCAGATTTCACATCTTTGGAGGTGGTAGAGGAGTTTCCAAAAGTAAGAGACAGGGTAAACACTCCACAAACATGGAGCTCTGCTGGCCAAAAAACTTTTTGAGAATCTGCCTCTGAGGTTGGGCACTTGAAATATATGTTGTTGTCAGGAGCTTTAGCTTTATTTGTAGTGAAACCATCAAAGCTGGATCTGCATCTATGTGACCTGGAGGAAATGGTTACTTATTTTCAAATAAAAATGAGGCAGCAGTGATGAATTCTCTTTTTGTAGGTAAACTTTGGCCACTGAGGGCTAAGGGTCTTCCCGTGTGGACTGTGAAACCAATGGTCATCCTCCAATTTTCGTGGTGTTTCTTGCTGCTGCACTGGGAGTTTGGTATTTGCTTCATGAAATACAACGAGTTCAAATGGGACACAGTGCTGAAGGGAGTTCTGTCAGGTGTGGTTGGCAGGGTCTCCAGGAGAATGCACCAACCAGGGTTCTATCTCAAGTAGCTTGCCCCCTTGACAATAGCAACATGATACTGAACATTGCCCTGAAACCTCTCCATATAAAAATATGCCTTTACATATATGGGTGTGATGGTTGCACCATGTCAGTCACAGCCATTTGGAAGCCAATGGAAGATCCACATGGCCCCACCACAGATGTTTTATCACACATTTGCATAACACAGCTCTAGGCCCACTACTTACCAGGCCCCAACTTACTGGCATCTCTGTTCTACACCATTTTCATGAAACCCAGTCAATCAAGGCCCTGTCTGGTATACTCATGATCATCAACAGGACATCAAAGGTCCTCCAGTGCCAGCTGGTCATCGGAATTTCTAAAATTTCATGGTAATTATCTAGCATTTTTTCACAGATGCATTTGGAGGCAATGTTGGTTTCAATTCATTCAGGAACCATTAAATGGTGAGGAAGCTAATTTCAGGGAAATCTCTGGAGCACTCTCACAGGCAAGTCTACCCAAAGAGTGGCCAAAAAGTCACATGAAGCCAGGCCCATTGAGGTCTACAAAGCGAGGTCCAAGTGTGTTTTGAATCTCAATTATGCCTGCCAAGTCTTTCAGAATAAAATCATGTAATATCCTGGCTGTGATTCCCAGTGTTCTGTGGAAAGCCACTCTGGGCCTTGATCCCAGGTTCCCAATGGCAACTCTCATTCCTGGCCTCCTAAAATCCCCACACAATTCATATCAATACTTCTCTGAGGTCAGTTCCAGAACTCAGTCTCTAAGGGGAATCACAGCAGAATTCATGCCCAGGTGGACCCAGTCATCTCTTCCAACTGCCACACAAATGACCACAATTATAACCAAAACACTCCTACATGGCCCTCATCTTCTACCATAAAGATACTCATCATAACATCTGGATGGAGGTTTTCATGAGAGGCACATCCCAAGACAGTGTCCAAAATAAGCTCCCTTGCCCCTCATTTGCCGAATGTCAGGGTGGCTTGGACACCCTTCCTGTGAACCAGGAGTGATCAAATAGGCCTGCCCTTAATACTGCTTCGCTTCTCCAATTTGAGGCTCTCTGACTGTGGGGTCTAGATTCTTTTTGTGAATTGGAGTCATAAGAAAAGCCAAGCCCCTCTGCAGAGATTTGAAGAACTCATTTCACCCAAAGAATCCCTATTCTGACATGATGGATTTCAGAAACCTAACAAAGGAAGGCAATATAATTCATGCACATTGATTGAACGTTTTTCCATTTTGGTTTAGATGCACATATGGGATCTTTCTTTACATCCATCAGGTGCTGAGAATCTAAGTCACAGCCTAAAACAGGGCAAAGGGCCTGAATCAGACACATCCTTTTCCAATGAAATTAAGCAAAGAGCCAGAGGTGATGCACATTCATTTCCATTTGAAAACTGTTTTCTTCAGGCTTAACAAAGGGGTTGCATGAGACAAAGACCTTCCTGATATTCAGGGCAACAGAACAATAGGTAAGCAAAAGGCCCAAAGCAGGGTATCTCCACTGAGACTTTCCTGGTCACACTGATATCTGAGTTTTCTGAGATGCTGGCCATTCCATTCAGGTATCCAGTACATGGCCATGTCAAAGACCTTGGATTTGGTACATATCTTGGACACATAACCATGAGCCTATTCTAGAGAGTGGCCAGAATTCAGGAAGAAAACAGGGACTTAGGAAGGTATTAGGTGTTGTCCGTGCATAAGGCAAGCCACACTCCATTCATAAATTGGGCAGGATGAATGCTGGGAAGCTTTATACTAGACATGACACATCCATTGCTGCATTCTCTTTTCTCATGTCTACTACCACAGGCACAGTGGGATACACAGACATGGAAACACTCACCTCTTCAAATGACTTACCGGAAACAGTTCACTCCAAAACAAACAAACCGCCATTCCTACCTATTTTCAGAACATGAGACAAACCACAAACCCACACCCACTCCCAAAAAGGCACCTCCTTCCCCATAGGTGTATGACTAACCAGAGTGTCGTCTGACTGGTGGCCATACTCTGTTCTTCCGAAATGGCCTGTCCTCTCTCAGATCTGTTTTCCTTGGCCAACTCTGTAAAGTTGTAAGGAAAAAGTGGAGAGCCACTACCTGCTTTCACAGGAAAGCTCCCTATTCAGAGCTCTCCAGGCATTTGGTAATCCCACTTCAGTAGGTACCAAGAATGACTGACTCTATCTTTGGTAAATCCAAACAAGTGAGCCCACTGGGACTGGGCCTGGGACTGCCTCTGGGTGCCTGGCTCCTTGGATACAAAGTTCAGAGAGTTCCATCACCAAGGAAATGAGGTATGTCACATTCTTTGGAACTGAATGAGGTCACTGCCTTGGCAAATGTATATATTATGATGTTCAAAAACTGAAGAAATAATAATGTACCAGTGTCGAATACAAATGAATGACAAATTACATATCATGTCCCATAGGAGTCTACTTGCATTGATGTTAGACTGGGTCAGTTACTGTAGAATAATTAGGATTTGTATGCACAATTCACTGAAGTTAGTTTTAAGTACTAGGAAACAAATATGTATTGCAGGTGGATGAATATTTCTGATTATAATCTTGTGAAAAGTGGATTATAAATCCACATACATGAACATGAATGAATTTAGAGAGTGTATATTAGACACATATATTTCATATTTTGAAAAATTTGGAGAGTATATCTATATCTATATCTATATCTATATCCATATCTATATATATACACACACACACACACAAACACACACACACAACACTCACAGACATTAAAAAGTACCAATATAAATGCCAATCGAATTCATCAGTAAATATATATCATCCACAAATGCAAAAATATTTATTTTACTGAACATGAGTTAATGTATAATGTTGTTCTACTAGGACGCTCTCCTATAGGTTGAATTTTCATTTCCAACAGCATTTAGGAGGAGTGAACTCTTCTCACAATTTGTATCTGCCAAGGCAGCCACCTCAAAAAAATGTACGTGTGATACCTGGTAGGATTCTATATATGCATATAAATATACATGTGTGAATAGGCTACAGAAAAGGGAAACAAGAATTCACATATTTGTTAAGTTTAAAAACACATGGAGAATATTTCAATTAAAATTTGACTAGATTTATAACTCCTACCTTATATAATGCAAATGTCAAGTCCAACAATACAACATGTCTCCCCTGAAGTGCTTGTATTTCTATTGTGTTGGGTTAATTTTCTCCATTATATTAGGATGAATAGTCTGAGTCTACTACGTATGAGTTAGTGTCAGGGATTCAGTATTTCGAATGGAAAATTGGAAAATGAATCCAATGTGTATGTAAATATATGCTGCACAAATATCCTAGTGCTCTCATCCAGAACAATGCCTTGACATTACCTTCACCACAAGTAAGACACAATTAGAGGAGAAGAGTTACAAAATCAGTGAATACATATCTGGAATGGAAAATGCTCAGGAGTTCACAACCTTGGAGGTGGTAGAGCAGTTTCCAAAACTAAGGGACAGGGTAAACACTCCAAAAACATGGAGCTCTGCTGGCCTAAAAACTTTTTGAGAAACTGCCACTGAGTTTTGCACTTGAAATATATGTTGTTTTCAGGAGATTTGGCTTCCTTTGTAGTGAGATCATCAAAGCTGGGTCTGCATCTATGTGACCTGGAGGACATGGTTTCTTATTTCCAAAGAACTAGATGAAGCAGTGCTGAATCCTCTCTTTGAAGGTAAACTGAGGCCACTGGGGACTAAGTGTCTCCCCGTGTAGACTGTGAAGCCATTTGGTCCTCTTCCACTTTTTGTGGAGTTTTTGCTGCTGCACTGTGAGTTTGGTATTTGTTTCACGAAATACTAGGAGCTAAACTGGGACACAGTGCTGGAGGGAGTTCTGTCACGTGTGGTGGGTCAGGGTCTGCAAGAGAATGCACCAACTAGGCTCCTATCTCTCACAGCTTGCCCCATTGCCCCCTTGTCCATATCAACCTGATTCTTAATTTTCCTCTGAAAACTCTCCATATAACAATATGCCTTTACATATAAGGGTCTGCTGGCTGCACCATGTCAGTTAGAAGCCATTTGGAATGCAATGGTATATCCACATGGCCCTACCACGGATGTTTTATCAAACACCTCCCCACCACTGCTCTAGACCCACTACTCAGCAGGCTCCAACTTACTGGCATCTCTGTTCTACACCATTTTCATGAAACTCAGTAAGTCAAGGCACTGTCTGGTATAATCATGATCAGCAACAGGACATCCAATGTTTCTCCAGTGCCACCTGGTCATAGGAATTTCAAAAATTTCATGGTATTTATCTAGCCATTTTTCAAGCATGAAGTTGGAGGCACTGTGGATTTCAGTTCATTCAGCAAACATTAAATGGTGAGGAAGCTCATTTCAATGAAATCTCTGGAGAACTCTCACAGGCACGGCTTCCCAAAGAGTGGACAAACGGTCACATTAGGCCAGGCCCATTGAGGTCTACAATGTGAGGTCCATGTGTGTTTTGACTCTCAACTATGGCTGCCATTTCTTTAAGAATAAAATCATGTGATATCCTTGCTGAGATTTCCAGTCCTCTGTTGAAATCCACCCGGGGCCTAGGTCTCAGTTTCCAAGAGCGACTTTCATGCGTGGCCTCTTAAAATCCCAACAAAATTCATGGCAATGCTTCTCTGAGTTCATTTCCAAAACCCAGTCTCTAAGGGGAATCACACCAGAGTTCAACCCCACGTGTACCCAGTCATTTTTTCCAATGCCACACAAATGACCAAAATCAAAACCAAAACACTCCCACATGGCCCTCCTCTTATTCCATATAGTCAATCATCTTAACCTCTGGCTGGAGGTTTCCATGAGGGGCGCAGCCCAAGACAGTGTCCAAAATCAGCTCCTTTGCCCCTCATTTGCCTAAAGTCAGGGTAGCCTGGACACCGTTTCTGGGAACCAGGAGTGAACAAATAAGCCTGCCTTTAATACTTCTTTGTTTCTCCAATTTCAGGCCTACTGATTTTAGGTATCAATTCTTTAGGTGATTTAGAGTCATGCGAAAACACAAGCACCTCTGCAGGGCTTTGAAGAACTCATTTGACCCAAAGAATCCCTATTCTCATTTGATGGAGTGCAGGAACCTAACAGAGGAAGGCAAGAGACTTCATCCACAATGAATGATATTTTTTGCCATTTTGGTTTTGGAAGCTCACATGGGATCATTCTTAAGATCCATCAGGTGCTGAAAATCTAAGTCACAGCCACACACAGGTCCAAAGGCTGATAAAGACACATCTCTTTCCAAAGCAATTAAGCAAAGAGCCACAGGTGAGGCCCATTCATTTCCATTTGAAAACTGTTTTCTTCAGGCTTCACAAAGGGGTGGCCTGAGGCAAAGACCTTCCTGACATTCAGTGCAACACAACAATAAGTAAGCAAAAGGCCCAAAGCAGGGTTTCTGCACTGAGATTTTTTTGGTCACACTGATATCTGAGTTTTCTGAGATGCTCGCCATTCTCTTCAGGTATCCAGTACATGGCCATGTCACAGAGCTTGGCGGTGGTACATTTTTTGGACACAAATCCATGAGCCTATTCTGGAGAGTGGCCAGAATTCAGGAAGAAAACAACAACTTAGAAAGATAGCAGGTGTTGCACATCGATAAGACAAGCTGCAGTCCATTCATATATTCGGCAGGATGAATTATGGGAAGATTTATACTAGACAGGACACATCCATTAATGCATTCTCTTTTCTAATGTCTACAACAACGGACACAGTGGGATACACAGAAACAGAAACCCTCGCCGTGTCAAATGACTTACTAGAAACTGTCCACTCCAAACCAAACAAACCGCCTTTCCTATCTATTCTCAGAACATGAGACAAAACAACAAACCCACACCCACTCCCACAAAGGCACCTCCTTCCCCCAAGTAGGTCTGTGACTATCCGGAGTGTCCTCTGACTGGTGGGCCATACTATGTTCCCCCGAAATGGCCTGTCTTCTCTCAGACCTTCTTTCCTTGACCAACTCTGTGAAGGTGTCAGGAAAAAGTGGTTAGCCACTACCTGTTTTCTCAGGAAAGGTCCATCTTCAGAGCTCTCCTGGCATTTGGCCATCCTCACATCATTAGGTACCAAGAAAACTGACTCTGTCCTTGGTAAATCCAAACAAGTGAGCCCACTGGGACTGGGACTGGGACTGCCTCTGGGTGCCTGGCTTCTTGGATACCAAGTTCAGAGAGTTCCATCACCAAGGAAATGAGGTATGTCACATTCTTTGGAACTGAATGAGGTCACTGCCTTGGCAACCACTTTGTCCTAACAGTTGCTTCCAAGGGTAACATAAGATGGAGGTTGCCCCTACTTCCTGTGACACTTTCATAAGGTAGAATGTATATCAACCATTTGCACCCGGGAACAGCTCTCCACTCAGGCCTGGTTTGGTCCATCTTCTCTACAATAAGAAGAGAGAGATTCAGATTCAGACACATCCCTTCATCCTGACCAGGTTGTTTGCCATGGAAGATGACTTTTGCTCTCTCAGGTGCTTCATACCTGCCTACAACTTCTCCAGGTATCATTTGTGCATGGACATTTGAGGTTCTCATCAAGTGGAAGGTCCCCAACTTTCCTGTATTGTAAGAACTACTCTGACAGCTCTTTTGTCCATTTTGGTTTGGGATGCACACATGGGATTTTTCTTTAGACCCATCATGTGCTGTGAATCTAAGCCACAGCCTCACATAGGGCTGAGAGGCTGATTCAGAAACATCCATTTCCAAAGCAATTAAGCAAAGAGGCACAGGTAATGACCATTCTTTTCCATTTGAAAACTATTTTCTGCAGGCTTCACAAAGTGTGGCCTGAGGCAAAGACCTTCCTGACATTCAGGGCAACAGAATAGGTAAGCAAAAGGCGCAAAGCAGGGTTTCTCCACTGAGACTTTCTTGGGCATACTGATATCTGAGTTTTCTGAGATACTCGCCATTCCCATCAGCTATCCAGTACATGGCCATGTCACAGAGATGGAGGTGGTACATATCTTGGACACAAAATCATGAGCGTATTCTGGAGAGTGTCCAGAATTCAGGAAGAAAACAGGAATTTAGAAAGATGGCAGGAGTTGCCCATCCATACGGCAACCTGCAGTCCATTCATTAATTGCACAGGATGAATGCTTTGAAGCTTTCTTGTAGACAGGACACATCCATTGATGCATTCTCTTTTCTAATGTCTGCAATCACGGACACAGTATGATATATAGACACAGAAACACTCACCTTGTCAAAGGACTTACTAGACACAGTCCACTCCAAAACAAACAAACCAGCTTTCCTAACTATTCTCAGAACATGAGACAAAACCACAAACTCACACTCACACCCAAAAAGTCACCTCCTTTCCCCAAGTAGGTCTGTGACTATCCGGAGTGTCCTCTGACTTGTGGGCCATACTATGTTCCCCCAAAATGGCGTGTCCTGTCTCCAATCTGGTCTCTTTGGCCAACTCTGTGAAGTTGTCTGGAGCCCATGGTGAGAAACTACCTGCTTTCTCTGGAAAGGCCAGTCTTCATAGTTTCCAGGCATTTGGCTGTCCTCACATCAGTAGGTACAAAGAAAGAGTGACTCTGTCTTGTTAAATCCAAACAAGTTAGCCCACTGGGACATGGAGTGGGTTTGACTCTGTGTGCCTGGTTTCCTGGATCCCAAGATCACAGACTTTCATTACCAAAACTGTAAGGTGATGTCACTTTCTTCAAGATCTGAATGAAGTCACTGCCTTGGAAACCACTTTGTTTTAACAGTTGCTTACATGGTTCCCAAAAGATGGAGGCTGCCTCTACTTGCTGTGACTCATTCATATGTTAGAATGGTATATCAACCATAGGCACCGGGGAACAGCTCTCCACACAGGCATGGTTTGGTCCATCTTCTCTACATTAGGAAGAGAGAGGCTAATTCAGACACATCCCATCAACCTGACCAGGTTGTTTGCCATGGAAGATGACTTTTGCTCTCTCATGTCCTTCATAGCTGCCTACATCTTCTCCAAGGATCATTTCAGCATGGACCTTTTAGGTTTTCAGCAGCTGGAAGATCGCCTATATTCCTGTATTGTAAGACCAACTCTGTCCCTGCTCTTCTGTAAAATTAGATTGAGGGAAAAGTGTATGGTTAGGGTTAATAACATGTTCAATTTGGGTTAGGAATCATTCTCTGGAATGAATATTTGTATTAGGAACCTGTGATATTTATAAGAATATATAGGTAAAATATAAGTATGAAAACAGAAATCTAGGTAAGTTTTGAAGCCCAGAAGGGCATTGGGCCCTTGATTGGGATACTTAGCATTGATTTATGTCCTGCACAGTTGTCTCAGTTAAATCAATATACTATGGCATAGGACCTTCTAATTTGGATGATTGAATGTGGAAGAGAACATCCAGTCAAAAAGGGATATTCAGTAGGATTAGGAAAATAGTCGGTAGGTTTAGATAAAAGAGTGAGTATAGGATTTGGACCAAAAGTTCTTTAGCAATAGGGTTTCAGGTAGAGAGTGAATGTAAATGTCAGCACATGTGAAGAGTCAGTCACAATGATGAACTGGGTAAAATATGTAGGAAAGCAATATTTTGAAGACGTATAAATTAATTGGGGGTACAAATAGGTGTACCTTGTGCCTATGAATATAGAGATAATGCATGAATAGACCATACTGTGAATAAATAATATAACTGGTTCGAACTTTAAATAATGGATTGAATTGATTTCTGAAAATATACAGGAAACCTAATATTGATATACAATCATCCATTCCAAACAGTTATGCTTCTAATGGTGATATTAGATTTATGGTTTATCATAAAAAGTGTGTGAGTTTTGCTTCAAAACTGATTATGAAATTTAAAAAAATGTGTTTGCAGAGAAGTCTCATGAAAAGACCAGTCAAGAAACCGGGAGGAATACATGTGTTCTGAAGCAGGAAATGATTAAAAGTGAAAAAATACCTATAAAGTTGTGAACTTGTGGATGAAATATATATCCTATGATGTGCAAAAACTGCAGAAATATTAATGTAGCAGTGTTGAATATAAATGAACGTCAAAATACACATCATGTCCCATAGGAATCTACTTGCATTGATGTTAAACTGGGTCAGATACTGTAGAATTATTAGGATTTGTATGCACCATTCACAGAAGTGAGTTGTCAGTACAAGGAAACAAATATGTATTTCAGGTGGATGAATATTTCCAATAATAATCTTGAGAAAAGTTGATTATATTTCCTCATGCATACATGAAAGAATGTATGAATGTAGAGAGTGTATATAAGACACATATATTTCATGTTTTGATAAATCAGGAGAGTATATATATATATATATATATATATATATATATATATATATATATACCAAAAAAACACACAGAGAAACATAAAAAAGTAGCAATATATGCCAAATGAAATTTATAATGAAATATATAACATCTACTGATGCAAAAATATATACTTTACTGAACATGGAATTATGTATAATGTTGTTGTACTAGGAAGCTCACCCATAGGTTGAATTTTTAGTTCCAACAGCGTTTAAGAGGGGTAGTCTCTTCATACAATTTATATCTGCCGAGTCAGCAACCTCACAAAAATGTACGTGTGATACCAGGTAGGATTCAATATGTACATATAAAAATACATGTGCTGTATAGGCTACAGAGAAAGGGAGGCAGGGATTCACATATTTGTTAATTTTAAAAACACATGAAAAACTATTCCAAATAAAAATTCACTAGATTTATAACACCTACCATTTATTATGCAAAAGAAAAGTTCAAAAATACACCATGCCTCCTCTGACCTGCTTGTATTTCTGTTCTATTTGGGTTATTTTTCTCCATCATATTAGGATTAGTAGTCAGAGTCTAGTAGGGTATGTGTTAGTGTCAGGGATTCAGTATTTTGAATGGAAAATAGGAAAAAGAATCCAATGTCTATCAAATATGTGCTACACAAAATATTTTCCCTCTCTCATCCAGAACAATGCCTTGACATTACCTTCGCCCCAAGTAAGACACAATTAGTGGAGAAGAGTTATAAAATCTGTGAATATATAACTGGAATGGAAAATGCTCATGAGTTCACAACCTTGGATGTGGTAGAGAAGTTTCCATAAGTAAGGGACAGGTTAAAAACTCCACAAACATGGAGCTCTGCTGGCCTAAAGGACTTCTTGATAAACTGCCTCTGAGGTTGGGCACTTGAAATATATGTTGTTTTCAGGAGCTTTAGCTTCCTTTGTCGTGAGACCATCAAAGCTGGGTCTGATTCTATGTGACCTGGAGGACATGGTTTCTTATTTTCTAATGAACATGAGGCAGCAGTGGTGAATTCTCTCTTTTAAGTAAAATGTGACCAGTGCGTGCTAAGTCTCTCCCCATCTGGGCTGTGAAGCCATTTGGTCATCCTCCACTTTTTCATGGTTTTTCTTTCTCCTGCATTGGGAGTTTGGTATTTGCTTCACGAAATACAAGGAGTTCAAAAGGGACACAGTGCTGGATGGAGTTCTGCCACATGTGGTGGGTCAGGGTCTGCAGGAGAATGCACCAACCAGGCTTCTATCCCACATATCATTTTCCCTTGTCTATTGCAACCTGATTCTTAACATTGCCATGAAACCTCTCCATATAACAAGACGCCCTTAAATATTAGTGTCTGCTGACCTCACCATGTCTGTCACAAGCCATTTGGAAGCCAATGGCAAATCCATGTGGCCACATCAGAGATGTATTATGACACACATACACACCACTGCTCTAGGCACACTACTCAGCAGGCACCAACTTACTGGCATGTCTGTTCTAGATCATTTTCATGAAACACAGTCAATCAAGGCACTGTCTAGTATACTCATGATAAACAACAGGACATCCAAAGGTTCTCCAGAGACATGTTGTATAGTTGGACTTGACATTTGCATTATATAAGGTAGGAGTTATAAATCTAGTCAAATTTTAATTGAAATATTCTCCATGTGTTTTTAAACTTAACAAATATGTGAATTTCCCTTTTCTGTAGCCTATTCACACATGTATATTTATATGCATATATAGAATCCTACCAGGTATCACACGTACATTTTTGTGAGGTGGCTGTCTTGGCAGATACAAATTGTGAGAAGAGTTCACTCCTCCTAAATGCTGTTGGAAATGAAAATTCAACCTATAGGAGAGCGTCCTAGTAGAACAACATTATACATTAACTCATGTTCAGTAAAATAAATATTTTTGCATTTGTGGATGATACATATTTACTGATGAATTTCGATTGGCATTTATATTGGTATTTTTAATGTCTGTGAGTTGTGTGTGTGTGTGTGTGTGTGTGTGTGTGTGTGTATAGATATAGATATAGATATAGATATACTCTCCAAATTTTTCAAAATATGAAATATATGCGTCTAATATACACTCTCTAAATTCATTCATGTTCATGTATGTGGATTTATAATCCACTTTTCACAAGATGATAATCAGAAATATTCATCCACCTGAAATACATATTTGTTTCCTGAAAACTAACTTCAGTGAATGGTGCATACAAATCCTAATTATTCTACACTAACTGACCCAGTCTAACATCAATGCAAGTAGACTCCTATGGGACATGATCTGTAATTTGTCATTCATTTGTATTCGACACTGGTACATTATTGTTTCTTCAGTTTTTGCACATCACAGGATATACATTTCATCCACAAGTTCACAAATTAATAAGCATTTGTTTCAACTTTCACCACTTCTTGCTTCAGAACACATGTATTGTCAGGGTTTCTTGACCGGTCTTTTCATGAGAGACTTCTTTCCAAACACATTATTTTGAATTTCCATAATCATTTTGAAGCAAAACTCACACACTCTTCATGATAAACCAAAACACAAATATTTCCATTACATATATACCTGGTTGGAATGAATGATTGTATATCAATATACGATTTCCTTTAATTTTTCAGATATCAGTTCTATTCATTATTTAAAGTTCAAAAAAGTTATATTATTTATTCACAGTATGGTCTATTCATGCTTTTTCTCTATGTTCCTAGAAACAGGGTACACCTCTTTGTACCCCTGATTCTCATTTTACATCTTCAATATATTGCTCCCAGAAATGGTGAAAGAAATACTCATGTCATCTCATTATCACAGTAATATTCTGGACAAAAAAATGGAAAGGTCACACTTATGATTGTACCAAAGCCTAAATGGAAAGTGAACATGGATTTCTAAAAACATCCATGTCCAGGTTGCCTAATGCTGTCAATTGTCAATCCTATTGGTGACTACATATTTGTTTTTTTCCTAATTTATATATTCAAACTCAACCCTGTTGAAAATGTCTAATTCTATCACTCACTTTATACTTTGCCTGATTTCGTAATGTTTCTATTGATATCTGCTTTTCTACATATTTTCCCCAGTTCAACATAGTGACTGACTCTTCATATGTGCTGACATTTACATTCACTCAACAACCGAAAGTCTATTGCTAAAGAACTTTTGGTCCAAATCCTATACTCACTCTTCTTCCTAAACCTACCGACTATCATCCTAATCCTACTGAATATCCCTTTTTGACTGGATGTTCTCTTCTAAATTCAATCATCCAATGTACAAGGTCCTATGCCATTGTATATCGAATTATCTGAGGCATCTTTGCAGAACATCATTCAAAGCTAAGTATCCCAATCCAGGGCAAAACCCTTCTGGGCTTCAAATCATACCTAGATTTCTGTTTCATACTTATATTTCACCTCTATATTCTTGTAAATATTGCAGGTTCCCAATACCATTATTCATCACACAGAATCATTCGTAACCCAAATCAAACCTGTTTTTAACCAGAAGTATACACTGTTCCCTCAATCATTATACAGAAGAGCAGGGACAGAGTGGTTCTTACAATACAGGAAAGTTGGGGACCTTCCACCTGATGAGAACCTCAAATGTCCATGCACAAATGATACCTGGAGAAGTTGAAGGCAGGTATGAAGCACCTGAGAGAGCAAAAGTCATCTTCCATGGCAAACAACCTGGTCAGGATGAAGGGATGTGTCTGAATCTGAATCTCTTTCTTCTTTTTGCAGAGAAGATGGACCAAACCAGGCCTGAGTGGAGAGCTGTTCCCGGGTGCCAATGGTGATATACATTCTACCTTATGAAAGTGTCACAGGAAGCGTGGGGAACCTCCATTTTATGTTACCCTTTGAAGCAACTGTTAGGACAAAGTGGTTGCTAAGGCAGTGACCTCATTCAGTTCCAAAGAATGTGACATACCTCATTTCCTTGGTGATGGAACTCTCTGAACTTGGTATCCAAGAAGCCAGGCACCCAGAGGCAGTCCCAGTCCAAGTCCCAGTGGGCTCACTTGTTTGGATTTACCAAGGACAGAGTCAGTTTTCTTGGTACCTAATGATGTGAGGATGGCCAAATACCAGGAGAGCTCTGAAGATGGACCTTTCCTGAGAAAACAGGTAGTGGCTAACCACTTTTTCCTGACATCTTCACAGAGTTGGTCAAGGAAACAAGATCTGAGAGAAGGCAGGCCATTTCGGGGGAACATAGTATGGCCCACCAGTCAGAGGACACTCCGGATAGTCACAGACCTACTTGGGGGAAGGAGGTGCCTTTGGGGGAGTGGGTGTGGGTTTGTTGTTTTGTCTCATGTTCTGAGAATAGATAGGAAAGGCGGTTTGTTTGGTTTGGAGTGGACAGTTTCTAGTAAGTCATTTGACATGGCGAGTGTTTCTGTTTCTGTGTATCCCACTGTGTCCGTTGTTGTAGACATTAGAAAAGAGAATGCATTAATGGATGTGTCCTGTCTAGTATAAATCATCCCATAATTCATCCTGCCCAATATATGAATGGACTGCAGCTTGTCTTATCGATGTGCAACACCTGCTATCTTTCTAAGTTGTTGTTTTCTTCCTGAATTCTGGCCACTCTCCGAAATAGGCTCATGGATTTGTGTCCAAAATATGTACCACCTCCAAGCTCTGTGACATGGCCATGTCCTGGATAGCTGAAGAGAATGGCGAGCATCTCAGAAAACCCAGATATCATTGTGACCAGGAAAGTCTCAGTGCAGAAACCCTGCTTTGGGCCTTTGCTTACTTATTGTTGTGTTGCACTGAATGTCAGGAAGGTCTTTGCCTCAGGCCACCCCTTTGTGAAGCCTGAAGAAAACAGTTTTCAAATGGAAATGAATGGGCCTCACCTGTGGCTCTTTGCTTAATTGCTTTGGAAAGAGATGTGTCTTTATCAGCCTTTGGACCTGTGTGTGGCTGTGACTTAGATTCTCAGCACCTGATGGATCTTAAGAATGATCCCATGTGAGCTTCCAAAACCAAAATGGCAAAAAATTTCATTCATTGTGGATGAAGTCTTTTGCCTTCCTCTGTTAGGTTCCTGCACTCCATTAAATGACAATAGGGATTCTTTGGGTAAAATGAGTTCTTCAAAGCCCTGCAGAGGTGCTTGTGTTTTCCCATGACTCTAAATCACCTAAAGAATCGATACCTAAAATCAGTAGGCCTCAAATTGGAGAAACACAGAAGTATTAACGGCAGGCTTATTTGTTCACTCCTGGTTCACAGAAACGGTGTCCAGGCTACCCTGACTTTAGACAAATGAGGGGCAAACGAGCTGATTTTGGACAGTGTCTTGGGCTGCGCCCCTCATGGAAACCTCCAGGCAGAGGTTAAGATGATTGACTATGTGAAATAAGATGAGGGCCATGTGGGAGTGTTTTGGTTTTAATTTTGGTCATTTGTGTGGCATTGGAAAAAATGACTGGGTCCACGTGGGCTTGAACTCTGGTGTGATTCCCCTTAGAGACTGGGTTTTGGAACTGAACTCAGAGAAGCATTGCCATGAATTTTGTTGGGATTTTAAGAGGCCACGGATGAAAGTCGCTCTTGGAAACTGAGACCTAGGCCCCGGGTGGATTTCCACAGAGGCCTGGGAATCTCAGCAAGGATATCACATGATTTTATTCTTAAAGAAATGGCAGCCATAGTTGAGAGTCAAAACACACATGGACCTCACATTGTAGACCTCAATGGGCCTGGCCTAATGTGACCTTTTGTCCACTCTTTGGGAAGCCATGCCTGTGAGAGTTCTTCAGAGATTTCATTGAAATGAGCTTCCTCACCATTTAATGTTTGCTGAATGAACTGAAACCCACAGTGCCTCCAACTTCATGCTTGAAAAATGGCTAGATAAATACCATGAAATTTTTGAAATTCCTATGACCAGGTGGCACTGGAGAAACATTGGATGTCCTGTTGCTGATCATGAGTATACCAGACAGTGCCTTGATTTACTGAGTTCATGAAAATGTTGTAGAACAGAGATGCCAGTAAGTTGGAGCCTGCTGAGTAGTGGGTCTAGAGCAATGGTGGGGAGGTGTTTGATAAAACATCCGTGGTTGGGCCATGTTTATCTACCATTGGATTCCAAATGGCTTGTAACTGACATGGTGCAGCCAGCAGACCCTTATATGTAAAGGCATCTTGTTATATGGAGAGTTTTCAGAGGAAAATGAAGAATCAGGTTGATATGGACAAGGGGGCAATGGGGCAAGCTGTGAGAGATAGGAGCCTAGTTGGTGCATTCTCTTGCAGACCCTGACCCACCACACGTGACAGAACTCCCTCCAGCACTGTGTCCCAGTTTAGCTCCTAGTATTTCGTGAAACAAATACCAAACTCACAGTGCAGCAGCAAAAACACTACAAAAAGTGGAGGAGGACCAAATGGCTTCACAGTCCACACGGGGAGACACTTAGTCCCCAGTGGCCTCAGTTTACCTACAAAGAGAGGATTCAGCACTGCTTCATCTTGTTCATTGGAAAATAAGAAACCATGTCCTCCAGGTCACATAGATGCAGACCCAGCTTTGATGGTCTCACTACAGAGGAAGCCAAATCTCCTGAAAACAACATATATTTCAAGTGTGGAAGCTCAGAGGCAGTTTCTCAAAAAGTTTTTAGGCCAGCAGAGCTCCATGTTTGTGGAGGGTTTACTCTGTCCCTTAGTTTTGGAAACTCCTCTACCACCTCCAAGGTTGTGAACTCCTGAGCATTTTCCATTCCAGATATGTATTCACTGATTTTGTAACTCTTCTCCTCTAATTGTGTCTTACTTGGGGTGAAGGTAATGTCAAGGCTTTGTTCTGGATGAGAGCGGGAGGATATTTGTGCAGCATATATTTACATACACATTGGATTCATTTTCCAATTTTCCATTCGAAATACTGAATCCCTGACACTAACCCATACCTAGTAGACTCAGACTATTCATCCTAATATAATGGAGAAAATTAACCCAACACATTAGAAATACAAGTACTTCAGAGGAGACATGTTGTATAGTTGGACTTGACATTTGCATTATATAAGGTAGGAGTTATAAATCTAGTCAAATTTTAATTGAAATATTCTCCATGTGTTTTTAAACTTAACAAATATGTGAATTCTTGTTTCCCTTTTCTGTAGCCTATTCACACATGTATATTTATATGCATATATAGAATCCTACCAGGTATCACACGTACATTTTTGTGAGGTGGCTGTCTTGGCAGATACAAATTGTGAGAAGAGTTCACTCCTCCTAAATGCTGTTGGAAATGAAAATTCAACCTATAGGAGAGCGTCCTAGTAGAACAACATTATACATTAACTCATGTTCAGTAAAATAAATATTTTTGCATTTGTGGATGATACATATTTACTGATGAATTTCGATTGGCATTTATATTGGTATTTTTAATGTCTGTGAGTGTTTGTGTGTTTGTGTGTGTGTGTGTGTGTGTGTGTGTATAGATATAGATATAGATATAGATATACTCTCCAAATTTTTCAAAATATGAAATATATGCGTCTAATATACACTCTCTAAATTCATTCATGTTTATGTATGTGGATTTATAATCCACTTTTCACAAGATTATAATCAGAAATATTCATCCACCTGCAATACATATTTGTTTCCTAGTACTTAAAACTAACTTCAGTGAATGGTGCATACAAATCCTAATTATTCTACAGTAACTGACCCAGTCTAACATCAATGCAAGTAGACTCCTATGGGACATGATCTGTAATTTGTCATTCATTTGTATTCGACACTGGTACATTATTGTTTCTTCAGTTTTTGCACATCACAGGATATACATTTCATCCACAAGTTCACAAATTAATAAGCATTTGTTTCAACTTTCACCACTTCTTGCTTCAGAACACATGTATTGTCAGGGTTTCTTGACTGGTCTTTTCATGAGACTTCTTTCCAAACACATTATTTTGAATTTCCATAATCATTTTGAAGCAAAACTCACACACTCTTCATGATAAACCTAAACACAAATATTTCCATTACATATATACCTGGTTGGAATGAATGATTGTATATCAATATACGATTTCCTTTAATTTTTCAGATATCAGTTCAATTCATTATTTAAAGTTCAAAAAAGTTATATTATTTATTCACAGTATGGTCTATTCATGCTTTTTCTCTATGTTCCTAGAAACAGGGTACACCTCTTTGTACCCCTGATTCTCATTTTACATCTTCAATATATTACTCCCAGAAATGGTGAAAGAAATACTCATGTCACCTCATTATCACAGTAATATTCTGGACAAAAAATGGAAAGGTCACATTTATGATTGTACCAAAGCCTAAATGGAAAGTGAACATGGATTTCTAAAAAAATCCATGTCCAGGTTGCCTAATGCTGTCAATTGTCAATCCTATTAGTGACTACATATTTGTTTTTTTCCTAATTTATATATTCAAACTCAACCCTGTTGAAAATGTCTAATTCTATCACTCACTTTATACTTTGCCTGATTTCGTAATGTTTCTATTGATATCTGCTTTTCTACATATTTTCCCCAGTTCAACATAGTGACTGACTCTTCATATGTGCTGACATTTACATTCACTCAACAACCGAAAGTCTATTGCTAAAGAACTTTTGGTCCAAATCCTATACTCACTCTTCTTCCTAAACCTACAGACTATCTTCCTAATCCTACTGAATATCCCTTTTTGACTGGATGTTCTCTTCTAAATTCAATCATCCAATGTACAAGGTCCTATGCCATTGTATATCGAATTATCTGAGGCATCTTTGCAGAACATCATTCAAAGCTAAGTATCCCAATCAAGGGCAAAACCCTTCTGGGCTTCAAATCATACCTAGATTTCTGTTTTCCTACTTATATTTCACCTCTATATTCTTGTAAATATTGCAGGTTCCCAATACCATTATTCATCACACAGAATCACTCGTAAAACAAATCAAACATGTTTTTAACCCCAAGTATACACTGTTCCCTCAATCATTTTACAGAAGAGCAGGGACAGAGTGGTTCTTACAATACAGGAAAGTTGGGGACCTTCCACCTGATGAGAACCTCAAATGTCCATGCACAAATGATACCTGGAGAAGTTGTAGGCAGGTATGAAGCACCTGAGAGAGCAAAAGTCATCTTCCATGGCAAACAACCTGGTCAGGATGAAGGGATGTGTCTGAATCTGAATCTCTCTCTTCTTATTGTAGAGAAGATGGACCAAACCAGGCCTGAGTGGAGAGCTGTTCCCGGGTGCCAATGGTGATATACATTCTACCTTATGAAAGTGTCACAGGAAGCGGGGGCAACCTCCATTTTATGTTACCCTTGGAAGCAACTGTTAGGACAAAGTGGTTGCCAAGGCAGTGACCTCATTCAGTTCCAAAGAATGTGACATACCTCATTTCCTTGGTGATGGAACTCTCTGAACTTGGTATCCAAGAAGCCAGGCACCCAGAGGCAGTCCCAGTCCCAGTCCCAGTGGGCTCACTTGTTTGGATTTACCAAGGACAGAGTCAGTTTTCTTGGTACCTAATGATGTGAGGATGGCCAAATGCCAGGAGAGCTCTGAAGATGGACCTTTCCTGAGAAAACAGGTAGTGGCTAACCACTTTTTCCTGACATCTTCACAGAGTTGGTCAAGGAAACAAGATCTGAGAGAAGACAGGCCATTTCGGGGGAACATAGTATGGCCCACCAGTCAGAGGACACTCCGGATAGTCACAGACCTACTTGGGGGAAGGAGGTGCCTTTGTGGGAGTGGGTGTGGGTTTGTTGTTTTGTCTCATGTTCTGAGAATAGATAGGAAAGGCGGTTTGTTTGGTTTGGAGTGGACAGTTTCTAGTAAGTCATTTGACACAGCGAGTGTTTCTGTTTCTGTGTATCCCACTGTGTCCGTTGTTGTAGACATTAGAAAAGAGAATGCATTAATGGATGAGTCCTGTCTAGTATAAATCTTCCCATAATTCATCCTGCCCAATATATGAATGGACTGCAGCTTGTCTTATCGATGTGCAACACCTGCTATCTTTCTAAGTTGTTGTTTTCTTCCTGAATTCTGGCCACTCTCCAGAATAGGCTCATGGATTTGTGTCCAAAATATGTACCACCTCCGAGCTCTGTGACATGGCCATGTACTGGATAGCTGAAGAGAATGGCGAGCATCTCAGAAAACTCAGATATCAGTGTGACCAGGAAAGTCTCAGTGCAGAAACCCTGCTTTGGGCCTTTTGCTTACTTATTGTTGTGTTTCACTGAATGTCAGGAAGGTCTTTGCCTCAGGCCACCCCTTTGTGAAGCCTGAAGAAAACAGTTTTTAAATGGAAATGAATGGGCCTCACCTGTGGCTCTTTATCAGCCTCTTGGACCTGTGTGTGGCTGTGACTTAGATTCTCAGCACCTGATGGATCTTAAGAATGATCCCATGTGAGCTTCCAAAACCAAAATGGCAAAAAATGTCATTCATTGTGGATGAAGTCTCTTGCCTTCCTCTGTTAGGTTCCTGCACTCCATCAAATGACAATAGGGATTCTTTGGGTCAAATGAGTTCTTCAAAGCCCTGCAGAGGTGCTTGTGTTTTCGCATGACTCTAAATCACCTAAAGAATCGATACCTAAAATCAGTAGGCCTCAAATTGGAGAAACAAAGAAGTATTAACGGCAGGATTATTTGTTCACTCCTGGTTCACAGAAACGGTGTCCAGGCTACCCTGACTTTAGGCAAATGAGGGGCAAACGAGCTGATTTTGGACACTGTCTTGGGCTGCGCCCCTCATGGAAACCTCCAGCCAGAGGTTAAGATGATTGACTATATGGAATAAGATGAAGGCCATGTGCGAGTGTTTTGGTTTTAATTTTGGTCATTTGTGTTGCATTGGAAAAAATGACTGGGTCCACGTGGGCTTGAACTCTGGTGTGATTCCCCTTAGAGACTGGGTTTTGGAACTGAACTCAGAGAAGCATTGCCATGAATTTTGTTGGGATTTTAAGAGGCCACGGATGAAAGTCGCTCTTGGAAACTGAGACCTAGGCCCCGGGTGTCTACTTCCACATAGACACTCATCATTACCTCTGGCTGGAAGTTTCCATGAGGGGCGCAGCTGAAGACAGTATCCAAAATATGCTCCCTACCCTCATTTGTCTAAAGTCAGGGTGGCTTGACAACCTATCTGTGAACAAGGAGTGATCAAATAGGCCTGCCATTAATACTGCTCTGCTTCTCCAATTTGAGCCTAATGTCTGTGGGGTTTAGATTCTTTATGTGAATTGGAGTCATGAGAAAATCCAAGCACCTATGGGCTTGCCTCTGCAGGGCTTTGAAAAACTTTTTGAACCAAAGGATACCTATTCTCACTTGATGGGAATCAGGAACCTTACAGAGGAAGGCGAGGGACTTCATCCACAAGACTGCTCTTTTTCCATTTTGGTTTTGGATGCACACATGAGATCTTTCCTTAGATTCATCAGGTGGTGAGAATCTAAGTCACAGCCTCACACAGGGCCAAGAGGCTGATTCAGACACATCCCTTTCCATGGCAATTAAGCAAAGAGCCACAGGTGATGCTCATTATTTTCCATTAGAAAACTGTTTTCTTCAGGCTTCACAAAGGGGTGGACTGAGGCAAAGACCTTCCAGACATTCAGGGCAACGGAACAATAGGTAAACAAAAGGCCCAAATCAGTGTTTCTCCACTGACACTTTACTGGTCACACTGATATCTGAGTTTTCTGAGTTCCTCTCCATTCCCTTCATCTATCCAGTACAAGGCCATGTTACAGAGTTTGGAGGTGGTACATATCTTTTACACAAAACCATGAGCCTATTCTTGAGAGTGGCCAGAATTCAGGAAGAAAACAGGAACTTAGGAAGATAGCAGGTATTGCCCATTCATAAGGAAAGTCGTAGTCCATTCATAAATTTGGCAGGATGAATGCTGAGAAGCTTTCTACTAGACAGAACACATCCATTGATGCATTCTCTTTTCTAATGTCTATAACCACAGACACAGTGGGATACACAAACCCACAACCACACCCACAAAGGCAACACTTTCCTCCAAGTTGGTCTGTGACTATCCAGAGTGTCCTCTGACTGGTGGGCCATACTATGTTCCCCAAAATTGCTTGTTCTGTCTCAAATCTGCTTTCCTTTGCCAACTCTTGAAGTAGTCAGGAGTCAGCGGTGAGCCAATACCTGCTTTATCAGGAAAGAACCATCTTCAGAGCTTCCCTGGCATTTGGCCATCCTCACATCAGTAGGTAAGTGCCATAGCCCGGCTGGCTGGGCAAAATAACCGGGGGGTGACGAACAACTTGTGTAGACTGATGCAGCAGGCCTGGAAGCCGTTTATTGTTGAATAAGAGCGGTATTTATACATTTTACACAGCCTATCTAATTAGCATGAAATAGATACAGCAGTCAAACAATAAGGAATCTCCACACTTAATGGCTCGCTTTTGTTACTTCACAAACCACTCCCTCTGGCATTTTGCCAGGCGCCATCCAGACTTCTTTACAGGCTCTAACATTTCTCTGGCAAAATAACAGGTGCCAATCTGACTTGTTTACAGACGTTAACATTTCCCCCTTTTGTTTAATTTAAATAAGGACCATAGTGTTTTTTACAGAAACACCATAAATAACCTGCTAGAAACAGAAAGGGAGGATACAAAATGTTACAATACCAATCCAATTGATGGCTCCATGCAAGAAGCCCTTGGAAAACTTATACCAGCAATGACACCGTTAGCAAAGATACCGAGTTACAAGTTGTTGTAGATTACAGTCTGTTGTCTCAGTCCAGATAAAGCAGTGTCTCAATAGATTAACTCAGAGTTCAGGTAAATCACAGTCCAGGTAAGTTCTCCAGGCAGCTAGCTTAAGTTGTAGTAGCAGAAACAGCGATAGCTCCGAAGTCTCCTCGGGTTCTCAGCCGAAGTTTCCTCCAGTTCTCAGCAACATTGTAAATTCTTCCACCTTTGTTTTCACCGGCACTTGGACGAAGGCAGGAACTCCGGATGGCTAAAGAAAATCCTGTAGCATTTCACTAAGAAAACAACCTTCTGAACAATTTTAGTACATTATCTCAAGGTTTTTTACATTTGAAATAAGCCTTAATAGTACTCATTACTCATCAGCCTGCAGGTGTGGGAGACCCATTGTAGTTACTGGCCTTGGAAATGATAAAACTTCAGGGATGCCAGTGGCATCTTCTGTCAGCTGTAGCATCCTGGGCAGCCCCAGATGGCCCCAGGGAGAGTCCTGGGCTCAAACTTCTTCCGGGCACAGGGAGCAAAACCCTGCGAGACTGTGCCTCCAGGTCAGGTCTAGATTTGGGCTCACAGTGGTGATCCGCTCCCCCGGGCAGGGGGGCGGGGAAGAGCCCTCAACTGCCTCTTGGAAAATTCTTACTGCGCCATGATCGGCTTGGGCAGGTGGCAGCCGCCTTGTCATTTCACGCACCCTCCAGTATCGAAAAGTATTCAGTAATAGCCTTTTGCTGCAACTTTTTTCCTGATAATCCTTCTTCTTCTGAACTTTCTTTTTCTTTCTGACTAGAGTTTCTGGGCTTTTATCAACACATGCCCTAACTATTCTTGGTTCCACTGGGGTGCCTTTTTCTCTTATCAATTTACTTCTCACCCCTTCCATATTTTCATCACAAAGACAATACAACATTTCAAGACAAAACAAGACACAAACATACTGCATCAATCTTCTCCATTTTCTCGAAATGGTCATTTTTCCTATCGCCCTATCTGCCTAGGGACGAGCAGATTGCTCCCGTCCTATCTATGGACAGAAAGCTTTTTTCGACCCTTACCCGTGAGTGTCCCAGGGCTCCCCGTAACGGGCCACCATCTGCCGCAGTCCCGCTGCAGCAGAATAACCTGGGGGGTGACGAATAACTTGTGTATGTTGATGCAGCAGGAATGAGAGCCGTTTATTGTAAGATCTGAGCGATATTTATACATTTTACACAGCCTATCTCATTAGCATAAAATAGATACAGCAGTCAACCAATAAGGAATCTTCACACTTAATGGCTCGCTTTTGTTACTTCACAAACCACTCCCTCTGGCATTTTGCCAGGCACCATCCAGACTTGTTTACAGACTCTAACATTTCTCCAGCAAAATAACAGGTGCCAATCTGACTTGTTTACAGACCTTAACAGGTAAGAAGAAAGACTGACTCTGTCTTTGGTAAATTCAAACAAGTGAGACCACTGGGACTGGGATTGGTAATGGCTCTGGGTGCCTGGCTTCCTGGATCCCAAGTTCAGAGACTTTCATCACCAAGGAAGTGAGGTGTGGTCACTTCTTTCAGGAACTGAATGAGGTCACTGCCTTGGCTACCACTTTGTCCTAACAGTTGCTTCCAAGGGTTCCATGAGATGGAGGCTGCCCCTACTTCCTGTGACAATTTCATATGTTAGAATGGTATATCAACCATACGCACCTGGGAAGAGCTTTCCACACAGGCCTGGTTTGGTCTACTCTACATTAAGAAGAGTGAGGCTGATTCAGACACATTCCTTCATCCTTCCAGGTTGTTTGCCATGGAGATGTCTTTTGCTCTCTCAGGTCCTTCATAGCTGCCTACATCTTCTCCAGAGATCATTTCTGCACGTACCTTTGATGTTCTCAGCAGGTGGAAGATCCCATACATTCTTGTATTGTAAGACCAACACTGTCGCTGCTCTTCAGCAAAGTTAGATTGAGGGAACAGTATGATTAGTGTTATTAACATGTTCGATATGGGTTAGGAACCATTCTGCTGCATGAATAATGGTATTGGAAACCTGTGATATTTACAAGAATATAGAGGTGAAATATATGTACGAAAACAGAAATCTAAGTAAGATTTGAAGCCCAGAAGGTCATTTGTCCCTTGATTGGGATACTTAGCGTTGAATTACATTCTGCACAGATGTTTCAGATAAATCGATATAAAATGGCATAGGACCTTTCACCTTGGATGATTGAATGTAGAAGAGAACATCCAGTCAAAAAGTGATAGTGGGTAGGATTAGGAAGATAGTCGGTAGGTTTAGGAAGAAGAATGAGTGTAGGATTTGGAACAAAAGTTCTTTAGAAGTAGGGTATCGCTAAGAGAGTGAATGTAAATATCAGCACATGTGACGAGGAAGTCACAATGATTAACTGGGGAAAATATGTAGGAAAGCAGATATCAATAGAGACATTACAAAATCAGGCAAAGTATAAAGTGAGTGACAGGATTAGACATTTTCAACATGGTTGAGTTTGAATATATAATCTTTGGAAGAAACAAATATGTAGTCACCAATAGGATTTTCATTTGAGAGCATTAGGCAACCTGGACATGGATGTTTTTAGTAATCCATGTTCACTTTCCATTTAGGTTTTGTACAATCATAAGTGTGACCTTTGCTTTTTGTGTCCAGAATATTACTGTGATAAAATGTATATGTAGATCAGGTGACATGAGTATTTCTTCCACCATTTCTGGGAGCTATATTTTGAGGACGTATAAATTAGTATTGGGGGTACAAAGAGGTGTACCTGTGTCTATGAATATAGAGATAATTCGTGAATAGACTGTACTGTGAATAAATAATATAACTGGTTCCACTTTAAATAATGGATTGAATTGATATCTGAAACTAAGTAAGAAATCTTATATTTATATAGAACCATTCATTCCAACCAGTTACACATCTAATGGTAATATTAGTGTTATGGTTTATTGTGACGGGTTTGTGAGTTTTGCTTCAAATGTGATAATGGAAATCGAAAATAATGTGTTTGGAAAGAAGTCTCATGAAAAGAGCAGTCAAGAAACATGGAGGAATACATGTGTTCTCAAGCAGGAAGTGATTGAAAGTGAAACAAATGCCTATAAATTTGCGAAATTTTGATGAGACATATATGCTATGATGTGCATAAACTGAAGAAATAGTAATGTACCAGTGTTGAATAAAAATGAACGTCAAAATGCACATCATGTCTACTTGCATTGATGTTCAACTGGGTCAGTTACTGTAGAAATATTAGGATTTTGGGGGGGGATTAATAATACAATTTATTTTAGCACTAGCATGCCACAGAATGTAGAGGAAAGATCAATGGATTTTTAGTTATAGCACTAATAATCTAACATTTAGTGACTATTTTGGATAGTCTAAAATTACATAAGGCTATGTAACATAATTTTTTTTATTTAACATTCATCAAAGCTTGGAATTTTCATAATATTTCTTCTTTTTTATTTTTTATTTTTTCAGTTGTTGATTGACCTTCATTTTGTTTATTTGTATGTGGTGCTGAGAATAGAACCATGTGCCTTACACATGCTAGAAAAGCATGTTACCACTGAGCCACAAACCCAGCCCCTCCACTTTTATCTTAACATCATACACTCATGTCCCTCTTCTTTACTCACTTTCTTCCCCATTTTCCCCCTTCTCTCCCTTCCTTTTTCGTTTCCCCTCCATATCTATTTTTCTCTCATGTCATTACAAACAGTAGTATGCTATGAAATTTAAGTTTAAGACTGTTTTTTATAGTCATTCTTTTTCTTGAGAAAATCTAAAAATTATAATCACCTGATAGATATATTACAATACATTTATTACACATATGTATCTATATTCATGCATATGCATTACATATATTATATATATATACATATATATTTAAAAGTACTTTGATTTTCTTGTTAGAAATAATATAGACCAAGTCTTTCTTAATTCTCAATTCTTCCATAATTAACATCTTACAGTGAAAATCAAATAAACATATTTAAGTAAAAAGGTATCATTCTTATTTATCAATACTGATAATTTAAGGTTTTATATCACATTAAGCTGTAATATGGCATATTAACTCTTATGAATTAGAGAAATTTTATTTGAACAACCTATTATTTAAGGACCATATGCACTGACATTTTAAATGGCGTTCTTGTGATTTCTATTTCTATCAATTGTGTATTAATTGCCAAATACTTATTTTAGTACTTTTCATGTTCATAATTGATATAAAGTCAATTGTTTAATTCTTCTTGTAAGTAGTTACTTATAACAGTAGGGACATTATTAATAATACAACATCTTTATAAGAAAAATGGTACAAATTTATTTTCATGCAAAATTAAGAATAATTGCATGCTCTAAATGTTTGATTGTTGATACTTATAATAAAGAGCTTTTGATGAGTCTCTTCCCCAGTAAAACATAAAATGCAAAGATAATGTCCAAATAAAGATAAGAAAAATACACATTATCAGCTAGAAACTATTAAATAAAAGAAGAAAAGAACAATCCAGCACATTGTACGAACTTGTCAGATGAGGTAGTATTCTGGAAGAATAGCCTAAGACTAGACCTTGTCCATGTCAAAATATTCACGAAAAAAATGAAGTATGAAAAATGTAGAAAATGCTATGAATTTTTCATGAAGATAGGTGAATTATCCTTTCATCTCAATTTATGTGCATTTTCTGGTAAAATAAATTTGTGATATTTACAACTACACAAAACAAAGTTTCTGCATAGCAAAATGAATACATCTGAACCCATTTTTAGCTGATTTCTTCCCACTAAATTTGAAACCTTTATTTATTTATTTATTTATTTTTATTGGTTGTTCAAAACATTACAAAGCTCAAGATATATCATCTTTCATACATTTGACTCAATTGGGTTATGAACTCCCATTTTTTCCCCAAATACGAATTGTAGAATCACATCGGTTACACATTCACACTTTTACATAATGGCATATTAGTGACTGTTGTATTCTGCTACCTTTCCTATCCCCTACTATCCACCCTCTCCTCCCCTCCCATCTTCCCTCTCTACCTCATCTGCTATTGTTCAATTCTCTCCATTGTTTCCCCCCCACTTCCCCTCACAACATTTTATATGCGATTTTGTGTAACATTGAGGGTCTCCTACAATTTTCATAAGCTTTCCCTTCTCTCTCCCTTTCTCTCCCCCCATTCGTCTTTGTTTAATGTTAATATTTTCCTCATGCTCTTCCTCCCTGTTCTGCTCTTATTTGCTCTCTTTATATCAGAGAAGACATTTGGCATTTATTTTTTAAGGACTGGTTAGCTTCGCTTAACATAATATGCTCTAATGCCACCATTTCCCTGCAAATTCTATGATTTTGTCATTTTTGTGCTGTGTAATACTCCATTGTGTATAGATGCCACATTTTTTATCCATTAATCTATTGAAGGGCATCTAAGTTGGTTCCACAGTCTAGCTATTGTGAATTGTGCCGCTATGATCATTGATGTGGCAGTATCCCTATAGTACGCTCTTTTAAGATCCTCAGGGAACAGTCCAAGAAGGGTGATAGCTGGGTCAAATGGTGGATCCATTTCCAGCTTTCCCAGGAATATCCATACTTCTTTCAAAATTGGCCTCACCAATTTGCAGTCCCACCAGCAGTGTACAAGTGTACACTTTTCCCCACATCCTCGCCAACACTTATTGTTGTTTGACTTCATAATGGCTGCTCATCTTACTGGAGTAAGATGGTATCTTAAGGTGGTTTTGATTTGCATTTCTCAGACTGCTAGAGATGGTGAGCATTTTTTCATGTACTTGTTGATTGATTGTATGTCCTCCTCTGTGAAGTGTCTAATTAGGTCCTCGGCCCATTTGTTGATTGGGTTATTTGTTATCTTATTGTTTAATATTTTGAGTTCTTTGTATATTCTGCATATTAGGGCTCTATCTGAAGTGTGAGGGGTAAAAATTTGTTCCCAGGATGTAGGCTCTCTATTTACTTCTCTTATTGTTTCTCTTCTTGAGAAAAAAACTTTTTAGTTTAAGTAAGTCCCATTTGTTTTTTTCTTGTTATTAACTCTTGGGCTATTGATGTCTTATTAAAGAATTTGGAGCCTGACCCCACAGTATATAGATCGTAGCCAACTTTTTCTTCTATGAGATGCAGTGTCTCTGATTTGATATCTAGCTCCTTGATCTATTTTGATTTAACTTTTGTGCATGGTGAGAAAACGGGATTCAGTTTCATTTTGTTGCATATGGATTTCTAATTTTCCCTGCACCATTTGTTGAAGATGCTATCCTTCATCCATTGCATGTTTATAGCCACTTTATCAAATATAAGAAAGTTGTAATTTTGTGGATTGGTTTCTCTGTCCTCCATTCTATACCATTTGTCCACCTGCCTGTTTTCATACCAGTACCACACTGTTTTTGTTACTATTGCTTTGTAGTAAAGTTTGAACTCTGGTATCGCTATACCTCCCGATTCACACTTCCTGCTTAGAATTTCTTTTGCTATTCTGTGTCTTTTGTTTTTCTATATGAATTTCATGATTGCTTTATCATTTCTACAAGAAATGCCATTGGGATTTTGATTGGCATTGCGTTAAACCTGTATAGAACTTTGGGTAATTTCGCCATTTTGATGAATTTAGTTCTGCCTATCCATGAACAGGGTACATTTTTCCATCTTCTAAGATCTTTTTCTATCTCTCTCTTTAGGGTTCTGTGGTTTTCACCTCTTTTGTTAGGTTGATTTCCAAGTATCTTATTTTCTTTGAGGATATTGTGAATGGAGTGGTTTTCCTCATTTCAATTTCAGAAGTTTTGTTGCTGATATACAGGAATGCCTTTGATTTATGCGTGTTGGTTTTATATCCTTCATTTATTAACTCTAGCAGTTTCTTTGTAGACCCTTTTGGGTCTGTTAAATATATTACCATGTCATCCACAAATAGCGATAATTCAAGTTCTTCTTTTCCTATTTTTATGCCTTTAATTTCTTTTGTCTGTCTAATTTCTCTGGCTAGTATTTCAAGAACTAAATTGAATAGACGTGGTGATAGAGGGCATCCCTGTCTTGTTCCAGATTTCAGAGGAAATGCCTTCAGTTTTCTCCATTTAGGATGATCCTAGCCTGAGGTTTAGCATATATAGCTTTTACAATGTTGAGGTAAGTTCCTGTTATTTCTAGTTTTTCTAGTGTTTTGAACATAAAGGGATGCTGAACTGTGTCGAATGTTTTTACTACATCTATCGAGATGATCATATGGTTCTTGTCCTTAAGTCTATTGATGTGGTGAATAGCATTTATTGATTTCCGTATATTGAACCAGCCTTGCATTCCAGGGAAGAATCCTACTTGATCATGGTGCACAACTATTTTGATATGCTTTTGGATTCAATTCACACGGATTTCATTGAGAATTTTTGCATCCAAGTTCATTAGAGATATTGGTTGTAGTTTTCTTTTTTGAAGTGTCTTTGTCTGGTTTTGGGATCAGGGTGATTTTGGACTCCGAGAATGAATTTGGAAGCGCTCCTTATTTTTCTATTTCTTGATATAGCTTGAAAAGTATTGGTACTAATTCTTCTTTGAAGGTTTTTTTGAACTCTGCTCTATACCCATCAGGTCCAGGGCTTTTTTTGGTTGGTAGTATTTTGATGGCTTCTTCTATTTCTTCCTTTGTTATTGGTCTGTTTAAATTGTGTGTGTCTTCCTGTCTGAATCTGGGCAGATCGTATGACTTAAGAAATTTGTCGATATTTTAACTATCTTCTATTTTATTGGAATATAGGGTTTCAAAATACTTTCTAATTATCTTCTGTATTTGTGTACTGTCTGTTGTGATATTGTCTTTTTCATTCCATATGTTAGTAATTTCAGTTGTCTCTCTTCTTCTCATCCTTAGCATGGCTAAGGGCCTGTAAATCTTATTTATTTTTTCAAAGAACCAACTTTTAGTTTTATCAATTTTTTCAATGATTTTTTTTTGTTTCAATTTCGTTGATTTCTGCTCTAATTTTAATTATTTCTTGTCTTCTACTACATTTGCTGTTGTTTTGCTCTTCCTTTTCTAGGTTTTTGATGTGTACTGTGAGTTTATTTATTTGTTGTTTTATTCTTTTTTTGAGGAAAGAACTCCAAGAAATGAATTTCGCTCTTAAAACTGCCTTCTTTGTGTCCCATAGATTCCAGTACGATGTATCTGTATTGTCATTTGATTCTAAAAATATTTTTATCTCCTCCTTTATGTCTTCTGTAACCCATTGATCATTCAGTAGAATATTGTTCATTTTCCATGTGATGTAGGATTTTTCCTTCCTTCTTTTATCATTGATTTCCAGTTTCATTCCATTATGATCAGATATGGTGCATGGTATTTTCTCCACGCCTTTATATTTACTAAGAGTTGCCCAATGGCATAATATATGGTCTAACTTGGAGTAGGATCCATGTGCTGCTGAGAATAAAGTGTATCCACTTGATGATGGTTGATGTATTCTATATATGTCGGTTACGTCAAGGTTATTGATTGTGCTGTTGAATTCTATAGTTTCTTTATTCAGTTTTTTATAGAGGATCTGTCTAATGGCGAGAGCGGTGTGTTGAAGTCACCCATAATTATTGTGTTGTAGTCTATTTGACTCTTGAACTTGAGGCGAGTTTGTTTTATGAGCATTGCAGCTCAATTGTTTGGTGCATACCAATTGATAATTGTTATGTCTTGTTGGTGGATGGTTCCTTTTTACAATATATAGTGTCCTACTTTATCCCTTTTGATTAATGTAGGTTTGAAGTTGATTTTATATGATATGAGTATGGCCACTCCTGCTTGCTTCCGAGGGCCATATGAGTGGTATGATTTTTCCCAACCTTTCACTTTCAGCCTGTGTATGTCTTTACCTTTCATATGAGTCTCTCGAAGGCAGCATATTGTTGGATTTATTTTTTTGATCCAGGTTACTAGCCTATGTCTCTTGATTGGTGAGTTTAGATTTTTAACATTTAAGGTTACAATTGAAATATGATTTGTACTTCCAGTCATGTTTATTTATTTATTTATTTTAATTTGTGTAGTTTTTACTTTTTGGTTTTTTTCTTACCCCTTTACTGAGATACCTCCCGCTGTTAGTTTTGGGCACTATTTTTCAATTCCTCTTCTTGTAGTATTTTGCTCAAAATGCTTTGCAGTGCTGGTGTTCTGTCTGCGAATTCTTTTAGCTTTTATTTATCAGGAAGGACTTAATTTCATTGTCAAATCTGAAGCTTAATTTTGTTGGATACAGTATTCTTGGTTGGAATCCATTATTTTTCAGTGTTTGAAATACATTGTTCAAAGATCTTCTCGCTTTCAATGTCTGTGATGAAAAATCAATTGTTAACCTTATTGGTTTACCCCTGAATGTTATCTGCCTACTTTCTTTCGTAGCTTTTAATATTCTCTCCTTGTTCTGTATGTTGGCTATCTTCATAATTATATGTCTTGGAGTTTGTCTATTATGGTTTTGAATGTTTGAGGTCCTGTAGGCTTCCAGGATATGGCAATCCATTCCATCTTTCATCTCTGGGAAGTTTTCTAGAATTATTTCATTTAATATGTTGTTCATTCATTCGGTTTGAATTTCTATGCCTTCTTCTATCCCGATGACTCCCAATTTTGTTTTTTTTATGATATCCCATATCTCTTGAATAGTTGCTCATGGGATTTAAGCATGTTTTCTGTGTTGACTATATTCTTTTCAAGTTGACAAACTTTGTCTTCATTATCTGATGTTCTGACTTCTACTTGATCTAGTCTATTTGTAATATTCTTGTTTGAGTTTTTAATTTGGTTTATAGTTTCCTGCATTTCTAGAATTACTGTATGATTTTTTAAAAGATCTCTATCTCCTGGTAAAGCTTGTTCTTTGCCATTTGAATTTGTTTGTTTAATTCATTTTCGAAATGTACTTTTATCCTTAGACTTGCTGCCTCATGTCTTCTCTCTTATTCCTTTCCATCTGAGTTAGGTATGACTTAAGTTTTTTCCCTATCCCTGTTTCTGATGCTTCTAGGTTCTCCTGTAGTATTAAGTTGTCCTTCATTGTTTGTACACCTTGTTTTCCCTTGTTTTTTCATGTTGTTCACGTCATTTTCCAGCTCTATTTGATTGCTGTGTTTCTGCTCTCTTCCATAGATTTGTTATGGGTTTATATATCTCTGTTTTCTCTCCTTTGTGTTGGTAGACTATGCCTGCTTAAGTGGATTCCGCTGTTAAGGAATTCTGACGGCCGAGCTCCAGTGATGTCACCTCTCTGCTGTGGTGGGCCCCAGGCTCCTTGCCGGAGGGTCCGAATTGGGTGGGTGGACTGGATTGTCTCTGGTTGGTTTCAGCTCCCGGTCGCTGGCAGGCCGGCAGTCTCCAGCCACCCAGTAGCGTGGGCAGCTTGTGGTCTGTCTTCAGCTGGTGGGTGATCTCTTGCCACACAGTTGCGCGTTCGGTCGCCGGCAGGCGCGCGTTCTCCAGCCGTCAAGACATAGCGTCAGCAGGTGGGCTGGCGCCAGCAGGAAGGTGGTCTCCCGTTGCCCAGTCACACTGGCAGTGGGCCGGCGTTCTCCAGCCAGCCAGTCAGGAGGGCCTGGCCTCTAGTCCCCTGGTTTATCCTGCTAGTCCTGATTTCTCCTGCTAGACCAGATTTCTCCTGAGTGATGCTTCTTGGCAGCTCAAACTGTTCTCTGGGTCTGCCGTTTGTTGGGTGGGGAGGGTGTCTATTGGGAACCCTGGAACTCTATTGTTTTAATTTTTTTCGCTTGCCCATCGCCCCGCACTGGCTAGACAAGTTTCATTTTTGCCGCTGATGGGAAGGGGAGATGAAGGTCAGGTGCCTCTAGTTTTCCCCCAGTCTTTATGCAGACTTGCTCTGATTATTCCTCCCCCAAAAGCCTAGGAGATATTTTATGCGAATTCCCCTCTGTATGTGAGATGAGCTGAGAAACACACACCTGTTTTATTCTTGCAATCTGTCAGGGAGTGGTGGTGGTTACTTCAGCTCTCCAAGATGGTGGCTGTTGGTTTCCTTTGTGGAGTTTCTGCTTTGGGGCATAGAAATGTACTGCTAACTTCCCCGTCTGAAATCCCGAATTCAGCTGGGGGCTCAGTGGATGCTCAGCCAGCAGGATTCCACAGAATCCGCAGCAACGTTTCTCCCTGCTTGCTGGTCGCTTCTGGGTGGTGCCTCACCATTTGTAGACACAGGGCAGGTCACGTGGATCAATCAGAATGGATCTCCAGTTGCACAAGTGGCTTGTGTTTGAGACTCAATTACCGGACCTCGGTGGTGGAAATCATTCTTCTAGGTTTCGGTCAACACCCATTTTCCTGTAAGATCCTAACAAGATAGTTTTTCATTGCTCTAACTCGTTATTCACTTGCGCAGTGGCAGGGTACACTGGGTGTGATACACTGTCTTAACAGCCATCTTGCAATGCCGAAATATTAGGATTTGGATGCACCATTTACTGAAAACTGTTTCAGTACTAGGAAAAAATATGTATTTCAGGTGGATGAATATTTCTGAGAATAATTTTTTAAAAATTGGATTATAAATCCACATACATGAATATGAATGAATTTAGGGAGTGCAAAATAAGACACAAATATTTCATATTTTGAAAAATCTGGAGAGTATATATATATATATACACACACACACACACACACACACAGACATTAAAAACTAGCAATATATATGCCAATCAAAATTCATCATGAAATACATATCATCCACAGACCCAAAAATATTCATATACTGAACATGGATTTATGTATAATGTTGTTCAACTAGGAGGCTTACCCATAGGTTGAATTTTCAGTTCCAACAGCATTTAGGAGGAGTGATCTCTTCTCACAATTTGTATTTGCCAAGTCAGTCACCTCACAAAAATGTACGTGTGATACCAGGTACAATTCTATATGTGCATATAAAATTACATGTGCTGAATAGGCTACAGAGAAAAGGAGACAGGAATTCACATATTTGTTAACTTTCAAAACACACGGAGAACTATTTCAACAAAAAAAATGACTAGATTTATAACTCCTACCCTATATAATGCAACAGGCAATTCCAACTATACACCATGCCTCCTCTGAACTGCTTGTATTTCTATTCTGTTTTGGTTATTATTCTCTATCATATTACGATTAGTAGTCAGAGTCTAGTATGGTAGGGGTTAGAGTCAGGGATTCAGTATTTCGAATGGAAATTTGGAAAATGTATCCAATGTGTATGCAAATATGTGCCACACAAAATCTTCCCACTCCTCCAGAACAATGGCTTGACATTATCTTCGCCCCAAGTAAGACATAATTAGAGGAGAAGAATTAGAAAATCAGTGAATGCTTCTCTGGAATGTAATATGCTAAGAAGTTCACTACCTTGAAGGTGGTACAGGAGTTTCCAAAAGTAAGGGACAGGGTGAACACTCCATAAACATGGAGCTCTGCTGGCCTAAAGACTTCTTGAGAAATTTCCTCTGAGATTGGGCACTTGAAACATATGTTGTTATGAGGAGCTTTAGCTTCCTTTGTAGTGAGATCATCAAAGCTGGGTCTGCACCTATGTGACCTGTAAAACATAGTTTCTTATTTTCCAATTAACATGAGACACCAGTCCTGAATTTGATCTTTGTAGGTAAACTGTGGCCACTGGGTTCTAAGTGTCTCCCTGTGTGGACTGTGAAGCCATTTGTTCATCCTCCAATTTTCATGGTGTTTCTTGCTGCTGTATTTGCTTATGAAGTAAAAAAAAGATCACCTGGGACACAGTGCTTGAGGGAGTTCTGTCACGTGTGGTGGGTCAGGGTCTGCAAGAGAATATACCAACAATGCTTCTATTCCACATAGCTTTTCCCCTTGACCACAGCAACATAATTCTCAACATTGCCCTGAAACCTCTCTATATAACAAGATACCATTACATATAAGGGTCTGCTGGCTGCACCATGTCAGTCACAAGGCATTTGGAAGCCAATGGAAGATCAACATGGCCCCACCACAGATGTTTTATCACACACCTCCCCTCCTCTGATCTAGGCCCACTACTCAGCAGGCTCCAATTTACTGGCATCTCTGTTATACACCATTTTGATGAAACCTAGTCAATCAAGGCACTGTCTGGTATACTCATGATCAGCAACCGGTTTTCCAAATTTTCTCCAGTGCCACCTGGTCATGGAAATTTCAATAATTTTATTGTATTTATCTAGCCATTTTTCACGGATGAAGATGGAGGCACTGTGGATTTCAATTTGTACAGGAACCATTAAATGATGAGAAACCTCATTTCGATGAATGCTCTGTAGAACTGTTAAAGACAAGGCTTCCCAGGGAGTGGCCAAAAAGTCACATGAAATCAGACCCATTGAGGTCTACAATGTGAGGTCCATGTGTGTTTTGACTGTCACCTATGCCTACCAAGTTTTTCAGAAAAAAAAAAATCATGTGGTATCCTGGCTGAGATTCCCAGTGCTCTGTGGAAAGCCACCCTGGGCCTAGATCTCAGTTTCCAAGGGAGACTCTCATGCGTGCCCTCCTAGAATCCCAACACAATTCATGGCACAAGTTCTCTGAGATCAGATCCAGAATGCACTCTCTAAGTGTAATCACACCAGAGTTCAAGCCCATGTGGACCCAGGCATCTCCTTTAACAGCCACATAATGACCACAATTAAACCAAAACACTCCCACATGGCCCTCATCTTTTTCCATATAGATACTCATCATAACCTCTGGCTGGAGGTTTCCATTAGGGGCACATTCCAAGACAGTGTCCAAAATAAGCTCCCTTGCCCCTCATTTGCCTAAAGTCAGGGTGGCCTGGACATACTTCCTGTGAACCCGGAGTGATCAAATAGGCATGCCGTTAATACTGCACCGCTTCTTCAATTTGAGGCCTACTGAGTTAGAGGTATAGATTCTTTATGTAAATTAGAGTCATGAGAAAACCCAAGCACCTTTGCAGGGCTTTGAAGAACTCAATTGACAAAAAGGATCCCTATTCTCACTTGATAGAGGTCAGGAACCTCACAGAGGAAAGCGAGACTTTATCCACAATGACTGGTGTATTTGCCATTTTGGTTTTGGATGCACACATGGGATCTTTCTTTAGATCCATCTGGTGCTGAGAATCTAAGCCACAACCTCACACAGGGCCAAGATGCTAATTCAGACACATCCCTTTCCAAAGCAATTAAGCAAAGAGCCACAGGTGATGCCCAATCATTTCCATTTGAAAACTGTTTACTTCAGGTTTCACAAAGGGGTGGCCAGAGCAAGAACTTCCTGACATTCAGTTCATCAGAACAATATATAAGCAAAATGCCCAAAGCAGGGTTTTTCCACTGAGATTTTCCTGGTCACACTGATATCTGAGTTTTTTGAGATGCTCGCCATTACCTTCAGCTATCCAGTACATGGCCATGTCACAGAGCTTGGAGGTGGTATATATGTTGGACACAAAACCATGATCCTATTCTGGAGAGTGAACAGAGTTCATGAATAAACCTGGAAATTAGGAATGTATTAGGTTATGCCCATCTTTAAGTAAAGCCGCAAACCATTCATAAATTGGGCAGGATGAAATGGGAAGCTTTCTACTAGACAGGACACATCCATTGATGCACTCTCTTTTCTAATGTCTACAACCACGGACACCATGGGATACACAGACATAGAAACACTCTCCTTTTCAAACGACTTACGAGAAACAGTTCACTCCAAACCAAACAAACCACCTTTTTTTCCTATTCTCACAACATGAGACAAAATCACAAACTCACAACCACACCCACAAAGGCACCTTTTTACCCTAAGTAGGTCTGTGACTCTATGGAGTGTCCTCTGACTGGTGGGCCACACAATGTTCCCCCGAAATGTCCTGTCCTGTCTCAGATATGGTCTCCTTGGCCATCTCTATGAAGTTGTCAGGAGCCAGCGGTGGGTCACTATCTGCTTTTTCAGGAAAGGCCCCTCTTCAGAGCTCTCTTGGCTTTTGGCCATTCTAACATCAGTAGGTACAAAGAAAGACTGACTCTGTCCTTGGTAATTCCAAACAAGTGAACCCACTGGGACTGGTACTGGGACTGGCTCTGTGTGCCTGGCTTCCAGGATCCTAAGTTCAGAGAGTTCCATCACCAAGGGAGTAAGGTGAGGTCACTTCCTTCAGGAACTGAATGAGGTCACTGCCTTGGCAAACACTTTATCCTAACAGTTGCTTCCAAGTGTCTCATTAGATGGAGGCTTCCCCTACTTCCTGTGAAACATTCACAAGTTAGAATGGTATATCAACCATAGGAACCCGGTAATTACTCTCCACACAGGCCTGGTTTGGTCCATCTCCTCTACATTGAGAAGAGAGGTTCTGATTCAGACACATCCCGTCATCCTGACCAGGTATTTTGCCATGGAAGATTACTTTTGCTTTCTCAGGTCCTCCATAGCTGACTACATATTCTCCAGGGATCATTTCTGCATTGAACTTGTGGTTCTCAACAGGTGAAAGATCCCCTACATTCCTGTATTGTAAGACCAACTCTGTCCCTGCTCTTCTTTAAATTTACATTGAGGGAACAGTGTATTGTTAGGGTTAATAAAATCTTTGATTTGGGTTAGAAATTATTCTGCTGGATGAATAATGGTATTGGGAACCTGCGATATTTTTAAAAATATAGAGGTGAAATATATAAATGAAAAAAGAAAGTCTAGGTAATTTTGAAGCCCAGAGGGGCAATGGGCCCTTCATTGGGATACTTAGCTTTGATTTACGTTGTGCACAGATATCTCAGATAAATCGATATACAATGGCATAGGACCTTGTTCCTTTTATGATTAAAATTCGAAGAGAACATCCAGTCAAAAAGGGATAGTAAGTAGGATTAGATAGATATTCGGTAGCTTAACAAAGAAGAGTGAGTATAGGATTTGGAACAAAAGTGCTTTAGCAATAGGGTTTGGGTTAAAGTGTGAAAGTAAATATCAGCACACTTGAAGGGTCAGTCACAATGATGAACAGTGGAAAATATGTAGGAAAGCAGATATCAATAGAGATATTACAAAATCAACAAATGGGCCAAGGACCTGAACAGACACTTCTCAGAAGAAGACATACAATCAATTAATAAGTACATGAAAAAATTCTCACCTTCTCTAGCAGTCAGAGAAATGCAAATCAAAACCACCCTAAGATACCATCTCACTCCAGTAAGATTGGCAGCCATTAGGATGTCAAACAATAATATGTGCTAGCGAGGATGTGGGGAAAAGGGTACACTTGTACATTGCTGGTGGGACTGCAAAATGGTGCGGCCATTATGGAAAGCAGTATGGAGATTCCTGGGAAAGCTGGGAATGGAACCACCATTTGACCCAGCTATCGCCCTCCTCGGACTATTCCCTGAGGACCATAAAAGAGCATGCTATAGGGATACCGCCACATCAATGATCATAGCAGCACAATTCACAATAGGCAGACTGTGGAACCAACCTAGATGCCCTTCAATAGATGAATGGATAAAAAATAATGTGGCATCTATACACAATGGAGTATTATGCAGCACTAAAAAATGACAAATTCATGGAATTTGCAGGGAAATGGATGGCATTAGAGCAGATTATGCTAAGTGAAGCTAGCCAATCCTTAAAATACAAATGCCAAATGTCTTCTTTGATTTAAGGAGAGCAATTAAGAACTGAACAGAGGGAAAGAGCATGAGGAAAATATTAACATTAAACTGAGACAAGTGATGGGAGGGAAAGGGAGAGAGAAGGGAAATTGCATGGAAACGGAAAGAACCCTCATCATTATACGAAATCACATATACGAGGTTGTGAGGGGAAAGGGGGGGAAGGAAGAGAACGGAACAACAACAGATGAGGTAGAGAGGGAAGATGAAAGGGGAGGGGAGGGGGGATAGTAGGGGATAGAAAAGTCAGCAGAATACAACAGTCACTAATATGGCATTATGTAAACATTGTGAATGTGTAACTCATGTGATTCTGCAATCTGTATTTGGGGTAAAAATGGAAATGCATAACTCACTTGAATCAAATGTATGAAAGATGAAAAAAAAATTTAAAAAGTACTAAATTGGCTCATCGTAACAATAAAAAAAGAGATATTACAAAATCAGGCAAAGTATAAAGTGAGTGATATGATTAGATATTTGCAACAAGGTTGATTTTGAATATATAATCTTAGGAAGAAACATATATGTAGTCACCAATAGGATTGATATTTGAGAGCATTAGGCAACCTGAACATGGAAGTAATCCATGTTCACTTTCCATTTAGGCTTTAGTACAATAATAAGTGTGAACTTTGCATTTTGTGTCCAGAATATTACTGTGATAAAATGTATATGTAGATTAGGTGACATGAGTATTTCTTTCACCATTTCTGCGAGTAATATTTTGAAGACATATACATAAGTATTGGTTGTACAAAAAGCTGTACCCTGTGTCTATGTATATACAGATAATTCATGAATAGACCATACTGTGAATAAATAGTATAGCTGGTTCCACTTTAAATAATGGATTGAATTGATATTCACAAAGGAGTGGTCTGAGGCAAAAACCTTCCTGAAATTCAGGGCAACAGAACAATAGGTAAACAAAACGCACAAAGCAGGGTTTCTCCACTGAGACTTTCCTGTTCACACTGATATCTGAGTTTTCTGAGATGCTCGCCTTTCCCTTCAGCTATCCAGTACATAGCCATATCACATAGCTTGGAGGTAGTACATATCTTGGACACAAAACAATGAGGCAATTCTGGAGAGTGTCCAGAATTCAGGATGTAAACAGAAACTTTGAAAGATAGCAGGTGTTTCCCTTCAATAAGGAAAGCTGCAGTCCATTAATAAATCAGGCAGGATGAATGTTGCGAAGCTTTCTCCTAGACAGGACACATCCATTGATGCATTTTCTTTTCTAATGTCTACAACCACGGACAGAGTGGGATACACAGACATAGAAGCACTCGCCTTGTCAAAGGACTTACTAGAAACAGTCCACGCCAATTCAAACAAACAGCCTTTCTTACATCTTCTCAGAACTTGAGAAAAAACCATACACACACCTACACCCACAAAGGCACCTCCTTTGTGGAGTGTCCTCTGAATGGTGGGCCATACTATATTCCCCCAAAATGGCCTGTTGTATCTCAAATCTGGTCTCCTTGGCCAACTCTGTGCAGTTGTCAGGAGCCAGCGGTGAACCAATACCTGCTTTCTCAGAAAGGTCTTTCTTCAGAGCTTTCCTGGCATTTGGCCATTCTCACATCTGTTGGTACTAAGAAAGACTGACTCTGTGCTTGGTAAATTGAAACAAGTGAGACCACAGGGACTGGGACTGCGACTGGCTCTGGGTGCCTCTCTTCCTGGATCCCAAGTTCAGAGAGTTCCATCACCAAGGAAGTGAAGTGAGGTCACTTCCTTCAGGAACAGAATGAGGTCACTGCCTTGGCAACCTCTTTGTCCTAACAGTAACTTCTAAGGGTCCCATGAGATGGAGTCTGTCCCTTCTTTCTGTCACACTTTCACAAGTTAGAATGGTATATCAACCATAGGCACCTGGGAAGAGCTCTCCACACAGGCCTGATTTGGTCCATCTTCTCTACATTTAGAAGATAGAGGTTGATTCAGACACATCCATTCATCTTGACCAGGTTGTTTACCATAAAAGATGACTTTTCCTCTCTCAGGTCCTTCATAGCTGCCTATATCTTCTCCAGGGATCATTTCTGCATGGACCTTTGATGTTCTCAGAAGGTGGAAGATCCCCTACATTCCTGTATTGTAAGACCAACTCTGTCCCTCCTCTTTTGTAAAGTTAGATTGAGGGAACAGTGTATGTTTAGGGTTAATAACATGTTTTTTTGGGGTTAGGAATCTCTCTGCCCCATGAATAATGGTATTGGGAACCTGTGATATTTACAAGAATATATAGGTGAAATGTAAGTATGAAAACAGAAATCTAGGTAAGATTCGAAGTCAGAAGGGCATTGGGTCCTTGAGTAGGATTCTTAGGTTTGAATTATGTTCTGCATATATGTCTCCAACAAATTGAAATACAATGGTTTAGGACCTTATACCTTGGATGATTAATTGTCGAAGAGAACATCGAGTCAAAAAGCAATAGTCAGTAGGATTAGGAAGATAGTCAGTAGGTTTAGAAATAAGAGTGAGTATAGGATTTAGACCAAAATTTCTTTAGCAATAGGGTCTCGGGTAGACATTGAATGTAAATATCAGCATATGTGAAGTGTCAGACACAATGATGAACTGGGGAATATATGTAGGAAAGCAGATATCAATAGAGATATAAGGAAATCAGGCAAAGTATAAACTGAGTGATAGGATTAGACATTTTCAACAGGCTTGAAGTTGAATATATAATCTTAGAAAGAAACAAATATGTAGTCACCAATAGGATTTACATTTGAGAGCATTAGGCAACCTGGATATGGTTGTTTTTAGTAATCTATGCTCACTTTCCATTTAGGCTTTGATACAATCATGAGTATGACCTTTGTTTTTTGTGTCCAGAATATTATATTACTGTGATAAAAAAAGAAATATATATATATATATATATATATATATTGATAGATAGATAGATAAGGTGACATGTTTATTTCTTCTACCATTTTTGGGAGCAATGTTTTGAAGAGGTATAAATTAGTATTGGGGGAACAAAGAGGTGTACACTGTGTCTATGAATATAGAGATAATGCATTAATAGACCATACTGTGAATAAATAGCATACCTGGTTCCAACTTTAATAATGGATTGAATTGAAATGTGAATATGTACAGGAAATCTTATATTGATATTCACACATTCATTCCAACCACTTATACATCTAATGGTAATATTAATGTTATGGTTTATCTTGAAGAGTGTGTGGGTTTAGCTTCAAAATTGATTATGGAAATCGAAAATAATGTGTTTGGAAATAAGTCTCATGAAAAGACCAGTCAAGTAACATGGAGGAATACATGTGTTCTGAAGCAGGAAGTGATTAAAAGTGAAACAAATTCCTATAAATTTCTGAACTTGTGAATGAAATATATAACCTATGATGTGCAAAAACTGAAGAAATAGTAATGTACCAGTGTTGAATTAAAATGAATGTCAAAATAGACATCATGTCCCATAGGAATATACTTGCATTGATGTTAAACTGGGTCAGTTACTGTAGAAATATTAGGATTTGTAAGCACCATTGACTGAAGTTAGTTTTCAGCACTGGGAAACAAATATGTATTTCAGGTAGATGATTATTTCTGAGAATAATCTTGTGAAAAGTTGATTATAAATCCACATACATGAACATGAATGAATTTACGGAGTGTATATAAGACAAATATATTTCATATTTTATAAAATCTGTAGAGTGTATGTATATATATATATATATATATATATATATATATAGACAAAAAAACACAAAAATTCATTAAAAAGTATCAATATATATATGCCAATCATAATTCATCATGTAATATATATCACCCTCAGATGCAAAAATATTTATTTTACTAAACATGTGTTTATGTATAATATTGTTCTAATAGGAAGCTAACCCATAGTTTGGATTTTCAGTTCCAACAGCGTTTAGGAGGACTGATCTCTTCTTACAATTTGTTTCTGCCAAGTCAGCCAACTCATAAAAATATACGTGTGATACCAAGTAGGAATCTATATGTGCATATAAAAAGTACATGTGCTGAGTAGGCTACAGAGAAAGGGAGACAGGAATTCACATATTTGTTAACTTTAAAAACGCATGGAGAGAGCTGGGGATGTGGCTCAAGTCGTAGTGCGCTCGCCTTGCATGCGTGCGGCATGGGTTCGATTCTCAGCACCACGTGCAAACAAAGATGTTGTGTCCGCCGATAACTAAAAAAATAAATATTATAGAATTCTCTCTCTCCTCTCTAACTCTCTCTTTAAAAAAAAAAACACATGGAGGACTATTTCAATTAAAAATTGAGTAGATTTATAAAACCGACCCTTTATCATGCAAGAGGGAAGTCCAACTATACACCATGCCTCCTCTGAACTGCTTGTATTTTCATTTTTTTTGTTTATTTTTCTCCATCATATTAGGATTAGTAGTCAGAGTCTAGTAGGGTATGAGTTAGTGTCAGGGATTCAGTATTTCGAATGGAAAATTGGAAAATGGATCAATGTGTATGCAAATGTGTACTACAAAAAAATTTTCCCACTCTCATTCAGAACAATGCCTTGACATTACCTTCACCCCAAGTAAGACACAATTAGAGGAGAAGAGTTAGAAAATCTTTGAATACATATCTGAAATTGAAAATGCTTAGGGTTCACAACTTTGGAGATTGTAGAGGAGTTTCCAAAAGTAAGGGACAGTGTAAAAACTCTACAAACATGGAGATTTGCCTGCCTAAAGACGTCTGGAGAAACTGTCTCTAGGTTGGGCACTTGAAATATATGTTTTTGTGAGGATCTTTAGCTTCCTTTCCAGTGAGACCATCAAAGCTGCGTCTTCATCTCTGTGATCTGGAGGACATGGTTTATAATTTTCCAATAAACATGAAGCAGCAGTGCTGAATTCTCTCTTGTATGTAAACTGTGGCCACTGGGGGCTAAGTGTCTCCCCATATGGACTGCGAAGCCATTTTATCATCCTCCACTTTTCCTAATGTTTCTTCCTGCTGCACTCGGAGTTTGGTATTTGCTTCACGAAATACAAGGAGTTCAACTGGGACAGAGTGTTGCCGCGAGTTCTGTCACGTGTGGTGGATCAGGGTCTGCAGGAGAATGCACCAACAGGGCTTGTATACCACATAGGATGCCCCCTTGACCATAGCAACCTGATTCTGAACATTGCACTGAAACCTCTCCATATAACAAGTTGCCTTTACATATAAGGGTCTGCTGGCTGCACCATGTCAGTCACAAGCCATTTGGAAGCCAATGGCAGATCCACATGGCCCAACCTCAGATGTTTTATCACACATTTGCTCACCACTGCTCTAGGCCCACTACTCAGCAGGATCCAAATTATTGAGATCTCTGTTCTACACCATTTTCATCAAAACCAGTCAATCAAGGCACTGTCTGGTACACTCGTGATCAGCAACAGGACATCCAAATGTTCTTCATTGCCACCTGGTCATTGGAATTTCAAAAATTTCATGGTATTTATCTAGCCAATTTTCAATTATGAAGTTGGAAGCACTATGGCTTTCAAATCATTCAGGAATCATTCAATGGTGATGAAGCTCATTTCAATGAAAAATTTGAAGAACTCTCACAGGCAAGGCTTCCCAAAGAGTGGCCTAAAAGTCACATGAATCCAGGCCCATCGAGGTCTACAATTGAGGTCCATGTGTGTTTTGACTAGCAAATATGGCTTCCAAGTCTTTCAGAAAAAAATAATTTGATATCCTGGCTGAGATTCCCAGTGCTCTGTGGAAAGCCACCCTAGGACTAGATCTCAGTTTCCAACGGAGACTCTCATGCATGGCCTCCTAAATTCTTAACACAATTCATGGCAATACTTCTTTGATGATTGATCCAGAACTGAGTGTTTAAGGGGAATGACACCAGAGTTCAAGCCCAGGTGGATCCAGTCATCTCTTCCAACTGCCACACGAATGACTACAATTAAAACCAAAACACTTCCACATGGTCCTCACCTTCTTCCAGAGAGACACTCATCATTACCTCTGGCTGGAGTTTTTCATGTGGGACGCATCCCAAGAGAGTGTCCGAAATAATCTTCCTTGCCCCTCATTTGCCTAAAGTCAGGGTGGCATGGTCACCCTTCCTGTGAACCTGGAGTGATCCAATAGGCCTGCTTCTCCAATTTGAGGCCTACTGACTCTCAGGGATAGATTCTTTAAGTGATTTGGAGTCACAAGAAAACACAAGCACCTCTGCAGTTCTTCAAAGAACTCATTTGACCTAAAGGATCCCTATTCTCACTTGATAGAGGTCAGAATCCTAACAGAGGAAGGCAAGAGACTCATCAACAATGACAGATTTTGGCCATTTTTGTTTTGATTGCACACATGCAATCTATCTTTAGATCCATCATGTGCTGAGAATCTAAGCCACAACCTCATACAGGGCCAAGAGGCTGATTTAGACACATCCTTTTACAAGCAATTAAGCAAAGATCCACAGGTGATGCCCATTCATTTCCATTTGAAAACTGTTTTCTTCAGGCTTCACAAAGGGGTGGCCTGAGGCAAAGACCTTCCTGACATTCAGGACAACAGAACCATAGGTAAGCAAATGAACCAAAGCAGGGTTTCTCCACTGAGAATTTCCGGGTCACACTGATATCTGAGTTTTCTAAGATGTTCCCATTCTCTACAGCTATCAAGTATATGGACATGTCTCAGAGCTTGGAGGTGGTACATATCTTGGAAACAAAACCATGAGACTATTCTGGAGAGTGGCCAGAATTCAGGAAGAAAACAGGAACTTAGGAATTTAGTAGGTGTTGCCCATCCATAAGGCAAACCAAAGTCCATTCTTCAATTAGGCAGGATGAATGCTGGGAAGTTTTCTACTAGACAGGACACATCCTTTGATGCCTTCTCTTTTCTAATGTCTACAACCACGGACACAGTGGGATACTCAAGACTTAGAAACACTAGCCTTGTCAAACGACTTACTAGAAACAGTCCACTCCAACCCAAAAAAACTGCCTTTTCTATCTATTCTCAGAACATGAGAGAAAAGCACAAACTCACTGAACACCCACAAAGGCACCTCCTTAACCCAAGTAGGTCTGTGACTATCTGGAGTGTCCTCTAACTGGTGGGCCATACTATGTTCCCCTGAAATGGCCTGTCCTTTCTCAGATCTGGTCTCCTTGGCCAACACTGTGAAGTTGTCAGGAGCCAGTGGTGAACCAATACCTGCTTTCTCAGGAAAGGCCCCTCTTCAGAGCTCTTCTGCCATTTGACAATCCTCATATCAGTCGGTACCAAGGAAGACTGACTCTGTCCTTGGTAAATCCAAACAAGTGAGACCACTGGGACTGGGACTGGGACTGGTTCTGGGTGCCTGGCTTCCTGCATCACAATTTCAGATTTTTTGATCACCAAGGAAGAGAGGTGAGGTCACTTTCTTTAGGAACTGAATGAGGTCACTACCTTGGCCACCACTTTGTCCTAACAGTTGCTTCGAAAGGTCCCATGAAATTGAGGCTGCCCCTACTTCCTTTGACACTTTCAAAAGTTAGAATGGTATATCAACCATAGGCACCTGTAACAGCTCTCCACACAGGCATGGTTTCATCAGTTCTCTACATTACGAAAGGAGAGGCTGATTCAGACACATCCCTTCATACTGACCCTGTTGTTTGCCATGGAATATGACTTTTCCCCTCTTAGATTCTTCATAGCTGCCTGCAACTTCTTCAGGGTATAATTTCTGCATGGTCCTTTGATGTTCTCAGCAGGTGGAAGATCCCCTACATTACTGTATTGTAAGATAAACTCTGTCTCGGCTCTTCTGTAAAGTTAGTTTGAGGGAACAATGTATGGTTAGGCTTAATAACATGTTTCATTTGAGTTAGGAATCATTCTGCTTAATGAATAATGGTATTGGGAACTTGCGATATTTACAAGAATATATTGGTGAAATATAAGTTTGAAAACAGAAATCTAGATAAGATTTGAATCCAGGAAGGGCATTGGGCTGTTGATTGGGATACTTAGCTTTGAATTATGTTCTGCACAGATGTCTCAGATAAATCAATATACAATGGCATAGGACCTTGTACCTTGGATGATTGCTTGTCGAAGAGATCATCCAGTCAAAAAAGGATAGTCTTTAGGATTAGGAAGATAGTCGGTATGTTAGAAAAAAGAGTGAGTATAGGATTTGGACCAAAAGTTCTTTAGCAATAGGGTTTCGGATAAAGAGTGAATGTAAATGTCAGCACATGTGAAGAGTCAGTCACAATGATGAACTGGGGAAAATATGTAGGAAAGCAGATATCAATAGAGACATTAGGAAATCAGGAAAATATAAAGTGAGTGATAGGATTAGTCATTTTCAACAGGGTTGAGGTTTAATATATTATCTTAAGAAGAAACAAATATGTAGTCACCAATAGGATTGATTTGAGAGCGTTAGGCAACCTGGATATGGATGTGTTTAGTAATCCATGCTCACTTTCCATTTAGGCTTTGGTGAAAGGTTAATAAAATAGGTACTTGTTACTTACTGTTTTTCTGTATGCTTAACAAAACACTGTTGAAGTCTTGAGGACTGTTTGCTAATCTTGTTTCCAGAATGTGCTGTCCCCAACTGCCAAACTGCAAATGTATACCCTCACCCGTTTGCACGCAAACCACCCACTTGCCCTGACCCATCAATAAACTTCCCTCCCTGCCCTCTCCAAGGAAAGCATATAAGCTCTGCTTAAGCTGTTCTCATTGCTCTCTGCTCTATTCAAGTGAGCTCTGAGCCCCAGAATGCTGGACCCATAATAAACCATTTACTGTTGCTTGAGACATTCCTCTGGTGGTCTCTTCCTCTGATGCTTGCCCGACCTTTACATCTGGAGGCACGAGCAAGATCCGGCAGCGGAGGATGAAAGATCCCCAAGGGGCTCTTTTCAGGGTAAGTAAGGGAACTCTTTTTGGTTTTAGGTTTCAGGTTAGGGCTTGGCAAAATGGCTATTGGTGATGAGCGTGAGCTCTCTCTGACAGAGGCTGACATACGTGTCACAGAGCCACAGGCCACGTCCCTGGGGGATGCCCCAGAGGACTCAGGAAATTGAGGAACAATAGTCTCCTTGACTCAGTGATATTTTGCTTCGGATTCAGTATTGCCAGCCCATCAGGTTTTGCCGGCTACTCAGTCCTGGCCTCAGTATTGGACATCCATTGCCTGTCTTTATTGTCTTGTCTTGTCAGTGTAGTGTGTGATTTCTTTCACTGTTTGTGTATCTCTCATTTTGGGACAGAGCACTTCAACACCTCTCTTCCTGACCCTTGATCACTGGACCAAAGTCTGTGCAAGGCCCAGAATCTTTCTTTTTCAGTAAATTGCTGGACCTGGCAGACCCTCTGTGCCTCAGAATGACCCACCTTTGGAGTTGGATAGCCCCTAGAAACATCTACTTCCCACTAATTTGAAACGTCAGAGATTTTGTCTTTCAACCGGGGCCACATAGACATCCAGATCAACAGCCATATATCTTAACATTGCAGTACCTCTGCAAATCTCCTCCTACATGGGTGAAGCCTTTCTTTGTCTCTGCGCCCACTCCTACTCCTTCCACCATGATTCTATCTCACAAACCCTCTGCTCTTCCTCCTCCAACCTCTGTTCTCCCTGAGTCTCAAGACTCTACTGGACTCTCCTACCCTTCTTATCCGCTGCCGTCGTCCACCAACCCCCAACAACCTCTAAGTGATTCCTTTGCTGCTGACTCAGCCTCTCCGCCATTGGAGAAAGCTAGGCCGGCCCAGCGCCCACCAGATGACTCCCCCTTGTCACACACACAGCCCCTCCTTCCCTGGAGAAAGCTGGCCCGGCTAAAAGAACTCAAAGAACTCCCTGGCGTTTTCACACCTGCCTACTTGGGATGACTGCCAACAAATCCTAGGGATTCTCTTCATGACAGAGGAACGAGAGAGAAACTTTCTGGAAGCTAGAAAAAAATATCCTCGGACCAGATGGGTGACCAACACAACTTCCCAACATAATCAAAGCCGGCTTACCCTTGAACTGACCCAACTGGGACCCCGACACCTTTGAAGGTAGGGAGCATCTGTCCACTTATTGCCGGGCCCTAATAGTGGGTTTCCAACCGGCCGCTAGCCAACCAAATAATTTGGCCAAGGTAAGAGAGATTATTCAAGGGCCTGATGAATATCCCTGTATGTTTCTAGAGAGAATTATGGAGGCGTATAGGAGATATACTCCTTTCGATCTTCAGGCAGAGGATCAAAAGACATATGTCATGATGGCCTTCATTGGGCAAGCTGATCTGGATATTAAAAGAAAGTTACAATACTTAGATGGATTACAAGATATGACTTTGAGAGATTTACTCAGGGTAGCCGAGAAAGTATCCTATAAGAGAGAAACAGAGAGAATGAAAGGGAGCAAAGGGAGGATGACAGATGAAAAAGACAGATGAAGGTATTAACTAAGGTCCTGGTCACAACAATAAATAGGCCAGAAATTAAGAAACAGGGAGACAAGAAACAATACCTGGGTCCCCACCAGAGGCCACCCTTGGCCTCAGATCAATGTGCCTACTGTAAAGAAAAAGGACACTGAGCCAAAAAGTGCCCTAGAAAGAGACAGCCACGCCAGACAGCCTTTCTGACTCTGGAGGTTGACTGAGAATGTCGGGGCTCGGATCCCTTCCCCGAGCTCAGGGTAAATTTTGAAGTGAAGGGGACCCCATAAACTTTGAAGTGGATACAGCAGCAGTATACTCAGCCCTTAAGGCCCCACTGGGCCCTCTATCAAATAAAAGGTCTCTAGTTCAAAGGGCTAACAGCAGTAAATATCAGACTTAGACAACTAAGAGGACCATGGACATGGGGAAAGGAAAAATCCAACATTCCTTCCTAGTAATCCCAGAATGCCTGGCCCCATTGATGGGCAGAGATCTGCTCAGTAAGCTCCGGGCTAAAACAACTTTTAACCCCGAAGGCCCCAAAATGAAATTTCTAAATCCTTCATTAAAAACTCCTATAGTCATGGCTTTATAAATGTCAGTCAAAGATGAACATCCACTTTTCACACACCCCAAGAATGATCAAACAGGCAAGCTACCCCAGAAATGGATAACAGATTACCCAGATGCCTGGGCAAAAATTGTTGGGTTAGGACTAGCCATGAAACAACCTCCAAGAACAGTGGAGTTAAAAACCTCAGCCTCCCCAATCAATGTCAAACAACATCCTCTGAGCAAAAATGCTAAAGATGGGTTAAGGCCCCATATTCAGAAATATCTGGCTTTAGGGTCCTAAGGCCCTGTCAATCGGCCTGGAACACTCCCCTGCTACCAGTAAAAAATCCAGGAACTGGGGACTATCCCCGTTCAAGACCTAAGAGAGATCAACAACAGAGTGCAGGACATTCACCCCACGGTAAATAATTTGTACAATCTGCTTATCACTCTGAACCCTGAGTAGAAATGGTATGGACATAAAGATGCTATCTTTTGCATGCCTCTGCATAAAGACAGTCAGTTTCTGTTTGCTTTTGAGTGGGTAGACCCAGAAACCGGAACGTATGGTAAACTAACATGGACTAGACTCCCACAGGGGTTCAAAAACTCCCCCACTCTCTTTGATGAAGCCCTCCACAGAGATGTCAACAACTTCAGAACTATGCACCCCAAAGTCACCCAGCTTCAATACGTGGATGACCTGCTACTGCAGCCAACACCAAGGAAAACTGTGAGTCTGGGAACCAAGCACTATTATGTAAGCTTGCTCAACTCGGGTATAGAGCTTCTTCCAAAAAACCCCAAATTTGCCAGCAAGAAGTAGTCTTCCTGGGCTATTCCCTTAGAGGTGGTAAACGTTGGCTCACTGAGCCCAGAAAACAAACGGTTGTGCAGATACCCCCCCGCCAGCAGCAGACAACACAAAGAGTTTCTTGGGACTACTGGGTTTTGCAGGTTATGGATTCCTGTGTTTGTGTCCTTAACTTCTCCTTTATACCCGCTGTTAAAGGGAGATGCCCAATTCCAATGGACCCCTGAGCACCAGCAAGCTTTTGATAACATCTTACGACACTGGCACTGAACTCCTCAACTTCACTGAGCCAAGCCTGCAATTTCAGAAAGCCCTACACTACGTTAAAAATGTACATCAATTCACACACCTTGGTCCAAAGAAACTGCAGGCATTCCTGAAGGATCAAGAACAGAGTTTTCCACTAACCGACTCACAGCGAAAGGACATAACTGAACGGGTAACAAAACCCTGTCCGTTCTGTCAATAGAACAATTACCCTTTCAAGCTTCCTGTAGGAAAGCGCCTATGAGCAACCAGACCAGGAAATTCTGGGAAGTGGACTTTACTGAAATTTAGCCAGCAAGGTATGGACTTCAATATCTCCTAGTGTTTGTAGATATATTTTCAAGATGGATTGAAGCCTTCCCCACAAAAAAAAAAGGCACAAATGGTGGTAGAAAATCCTGAAAGATATTTTTCTATGATACGGCCTACCTAAGGTAATAGGGTCTGATAATGGACCGGCGTTCATGGCCCAGGTAAGTAAGGGGTTAGCCAGGATCCTGGGGATAAATTGGAAGTTACATTGTGCTTATAGACTGCAGAGCTCAGGACAGGTTAAAAAAATTAATAGAACCATTAAAGAGACCTTAACGAAATTAAGCTTAGAGAGGGCATCAAAGATTGGACTATGCTCCTGCCTTATGCACTGTTTCATGCAAGAAATACTCCCTCTGTTTCTTTGTGTAACCTCACCTCCTATAAAATTCTCTATGGGGCCCCTCCTCCAGTAAGGACCTAACCACAACTCTAAGACCTACCGATCCCTTCCACACCCCCTTGCTTGACAAACTTAAAGCTATTGAAAGAACTCAGGGATACCTGTCAAAACAGCTGGCCACTGCCTACCAACCTGGTGAAGAGGAGACTCCACATCGATATCAAAAAAGAGACTTCATCTACATAAGATGACATCAGGTGTCATCCCTGGAACCCCGCTGGACAGGACCATACCAGGTGCTAATTATAAAACCTACAGTGGTAAAGGTAGACGGAATCACTTCCTGGATCCTAATTCTCATCTCAAGCCTGTGCCCTGTCCAGACACTGGCTTGAAAGTGGAAAAGACTGGTAACCCTTTCAAATTGCATATTTGCCATGTGGATAAGGCTATAGACTCTCCCCTTGGCCACCACTAGTCCTAACCATCATCAGCCCATTCAGCAGCGATGGCTGATCACAAATCCAATTAGACAAGAAGTATGGTCTGTCTCACATACAGCCCCCTTAGGGACCTGGTGGCCAACTCTCCACCCAGATATTTGTCAGCTGGGTATACGTCTTTCCAATTGGGATATCTCTGATGAAGAGGATCCCACTAAAATTCCATTAAATTTCTCCCGTACCATAGATAATGGAAACAAACATTATGGATGTAGGAACACGCAAGCCTGATGCAGGTTGGCTAGCCTAGATTACTATGTTTGCCCGGTGGACTATCAAAGCCACAAACAACAACGGCTGTGTGGGGGAAAAGCCGTCTTCTTCCGTAAGTCATGGGGATGTGAGCATACAGGGGCTGCCTGGTGGAACCCAAACTCCTCATCAAATTCAGTTCACAGCATTGGCCATATTACCAATTAGACAACCAAAACCGATGGCCCCCAGAGGGGTCTCTAGATCCTCAAATTCTGTGTGACTATTTCAACTTCGGCAAGTGATCAAAAGGATTGAAGAAAATTCCCCTATGTGTAGGCCTTTTCCCTCCTTTGCTCACATCACGAAATATGTTTCTCCAATAGATCCTTCTGCTCCAGATTCTCTGCTGTCACTCTCACATCAACAACCTGATTTCTCCCCTCCAATTACTAGATCAAAACCCCAAACCTCCTCTGGTTCTCAGACCATTGCCCCCATGCTGAGGCAGCAGGTACTGAGGTACCCTTCCACCCACTCACTCCTCTCTTCTCCTGTCAGTGCCCACACCGGGTCCCACCAGGTCCTCTTACCAGCTAACCCAAAGCTCAAACCAGCTGAGGAGTGCCCTCAGACGCCTATCCAAGATGTAATGAAAATGGCCTTTAAAGTTGCTTTGTCATCACTAAAAACAGGTTACTAAGAATTTAAAGTCCCTCACAGGCTTTTTAGATACTCATTCCCGTCTTCCCATCTGCTCTACCTGTTCTATTGCTCAAGTTTTGTTGCCAGGAAAATCCCAAACCCTTTTCCCATTATTCTTTTATATCTCTTTTTCCTCATTCTCAGAACCACAGAACTGCTCTCACCCCCCGCCTTCCCCGTCTTCCCCTCTGTACCAGGCCCACAGAAAAATCTTAAATGGCCTTCTCCAGAAGTCTTCATCGTGGCTGACTTTAGGACTTTCAGCAACAAAGTCTTTATAAAAGAGTTCAGTGTAGATAAACTTCCTCTTTTCGTGTTGCTCTGTTATACTTGGCCACTGGCTGGAAAAATCAGACCTTCTAAGCTAGACACCCCCTTACTAGTTTTTCACAAAATATGTGAACAAGGCCTCTGGCCTTGAGCTCAGGCTTCCAGAGATGGCTACATTTCCAAGATAAAGAAGTTACCAACTGGGCTCCATGGTAACAGCTGGCAGGGAGAAAATAAAAGAGAAGAAAAAAGCTCTCCCCCTCCCAGGTGTCCTTAATAAGTTATCTTTCCCAGAGATGAGGAAAATAAAAACAGAACCAAAAACTGCTTTTTGTGAACTTCTGCAGACTGTGAATTTCTGAGTCTTTTCCCTTACATGTTGGGTACAAAATTCTGAAACTACCTAAACTTGGGATTCAGGGGATTAATTGATTACAACAGAAGCAATGCCCTCTATATCCGGTTGCAACCAAATAGGACTGTTTCCCTATCTTTGGTGCTATCTTAGGTGCCTTGCCTTGTCCATACCTACAACAGTATAATTCTATATACTTAAACATTGTTTATTCATAAAATTATCAACAGATGTGATTAATTATGTAATGGTGCAGATGTTTCCCCGAGTGCTCTATCATGAGGCAGGATCATTTAAATTTCAAATAGGGGGGCATACAACCCGGTTCCGCTGGCAACCTGTATCCTTCACTTTAGCCATCCTATGAGGAATAGTAGTTGCTGCAGAGAAGGGCACAGGAACCACTGCCCTAATCCATGGGACACAACAAATGACCCAATTAGAAGCAGCAATACACCAAAACTTAAAGATATTAAAAAACCACCATCACAGCTTTACAAGAATCTTTAACCTCTCTCTCTGAAGTTGTTTTACAGAACAGGCGAGGGTTCGACCTCCTCTTCATGAGAGAAGGGGCCTTTGTCCTGCATTGAGGGAAGAATGTTGTTATTATGCCTACCATACTGGAGTTGTAAAAGAATCTATGATTAAATTGAGAAGAAGCATTGAAGAGCATCAACAAGAGAGAGAGGCCCAAAAAGGGTGGTTTGAGTCTTGGTTCACAGAGTCCCCCTGGTTAACTACGCTTTTATCAGCCCTGGCCGGTCCCTTAATAATCCTCACATTATTGCTAACTGTAGGACCCTGTTTGCTCAACCGTGTAATTTCCTTTCTCCAAGCTGAAATTGGACAAGTTAAACTTATGGTAATCAGAAATCAATATACCACACTAGCAGACATAAAATGTGACATCCCCAATGATCACTATTATGATTTAATGTAACCAAAAGAAAGTGGGGAATGAAAGGTAAATAAAATAGGTAATTGTCACTTCCAGTTTTACGGTATGCTTAACAAAACACTGTTGATATCTTGAGAACTGTTTGCTAATCTTGTTCCCTGAATGTGCTGTACCAACTGCAAAACTGCAGAATGTACTCCCTCACCCATTTGCACGCAAACTACCCACTCGCCCTGACCCATCAATAATCTTCCCTCCCTGCCCTCTCCAAGGAAAGTATATAAGCTCTGCTTAAGCTGTTCTCAGGGCTCTCTCCTCTATTAAAGGGAGCTCTGAGCCCCAGCATGCTGGACCCCCATAAACTTTTGGCTGTTGCATTAGACAGTCCCTGGTAGTCTCTTCCTCCGATGCTCGCCTGACATTTACATTGGTAAAATAATAAGTGTGACCATTGCTTCTGTGTCCAAATGTACAAATTAATATTGGGGGTACAAATAGGTGTACCCTGTGATATGAATATAGAGATAATGCATGAATAGGCAATACTGTGAATAAATAATAAAATGGGTTCCAAATTTAATAATGGATTCAATTGATATCTGAAAATATACAGGAAATCTTATATTGATACACATACATTCATTCCAACCAGTTATACATCTAAACGTTATATTAGGATTATGGTTTGTCATGAAAAGTGTGTGAGTTTTGCTTCAAAACTGATTATGAAAGTTGAAAATAATGTGTTTGGAAAGAAGTCTCATGAAAAGACCAGACAAGAAACCTGGAGGAATCCATGTGTTCTGAAGCAGGAAGTTATTGAAAGTGAAACAAATGCCTATAAGTTTGCTAATTTGTGGATGAAATATATATCCTATGATGTGCATAAATTGAAGAAATAATAATGTACCAGTGTTGAATAAAAATGAACGTCCAAATACACATCATGTCCCATAGTAATCTACTTGCATTGATGTTAAACTGGGTCAGTTACTGTACAAATATTAGTATTTGTATGCAACATTAACTGAAGTTAGTTTTCAGTACTGGAAACAAATATGTATTTCAGGTGGATGAATATTTCTGAGAATAATCTTGTGAATACTTGATTATAAATCCATACACATGAACATGAATGAATTTAGGGAGTGTATATAAGACACATATATTTCATATTTTGAAAAATCTGGAGAATATATATATATATATATATATATATATATATATATATACAAAAAAACACACTCAGAGACATTAAATTACCAATATATATGCCAATCGAAATTTATCATGAAATATATATCATCCACAGATGCAAAAATATTTCTTTTACTGAACATGGATTTATGTTTAATGTTGTTCAACTAGGAAGCTCACCCATAGGTTGAATTTTAAGATCCAACAGGGTTTAGGAGGAGTGATCTCTTCTCATAATTTGTATCTGCCAAGTCAGCCACCTCACAAGAATGTACATGTGATACCAGGTAGGATTCTATATGTGCATATAAAATTACATGTTCTGAATAGGCTACAGGGAAAGGGAGACAGGAATTTATATATTTATTAACTTTAAAAACACAAGGAGAACTATTTCAATTAAAAATTAACTAGATTTATAACACCTACCCTTCATAATGCAAATGGCAAGTCCAAATATACACCATGCCTTTTTTGAACTGCTTGTATTTCTATTCTGTTTGGGTTAGTTTTCTCCATCATATTAGGATTAGCAGTCAGAGTCTAGTAGTTTATGAGTTACTGTCAGGGATTAAGTATTTTGAATGGAAAATTGGAAAATGAATCTAATGTGTATGCATATATGTGCTACACAAAAATCTTCCCACTCTCATCCACAACAATGCCTTGACATTAACTTCGTCCCAAGTAAGACACAATTAGAGGAGAAAAGTTAGAAAATCTGTGAATGCATATGTGGAATGGAATATACTCAGGAGTTCACAACCTTGGAAGTGGTAGAGCAGTTTCCAAAAGTAAGGCACATGGTAAACACTCCACAAACATGGAGCTCTGCTGGCCTAAAGACTTCTTGATAAACTGCCTCTGAGGTTGGGCACTTGAAATATATGTTGTTGTCAGTAGCTTTAGCTTACTTTCTAGTGAGACCATCAAAGCTGGGTCTGCATCTATGTGACCTGGAGGACATTGTTTCTAATTTTCCAATGAACATGAGGCAGCAGTGCGAATACTCTCTTTGTAGTTAAACTATGGCCACTGGGAGCTAAGTGACTCACCGTGTGAACTGTGAAGCCATTTGGTCCTCCTCCACTTTTCGTGGTGGTTCTTGCTGCTGCACTGGGACTTTGGTATTTTCTTCATGAAATACAAGGAGATCAACTGGGACACAGTGCTGGAGGGAGTTCTGTCACATGTGGAGCTCACGGTCTGCATGTGAATGCACCAACCAGGATTTTATCCCACATGGGTTGCCCCTTTGTCCATAGCAACCTGATTCTGAACATTGCCTTGAAATCTCCCTATACAAAAAGATGCCTTTACATGGAAGGTTCTGCTGGCTGTACCATGTCATTCACAAGCCATTTGGAAGCCAGTGGCAGATCCACATGGCCCCACCACACATATTTTATCACACACCTTCACACCACTGCTCTAGGCCCACTAATTTGCAGGTTCCAACTTACTGGCATCTCTGTTCTACACAATATTCATGAAACCCAGTCAGTCAAGGCACTGTCTGATACACTCATGATCAGCAATAGGACATCCAAAGATTCTCCAGTGCCACCTGGTAATGGGAATTTCAAAAATTTCATGGTGTTTATCTAGCCATTTTTCGAGGATGAAGTTGGAGGAACGTTGGGTTTCAAAAACCATTCAATGTTGAGGAAGCTCATTTCAATGAAACTCTGGAGAACTCTCATAGGCAAGGCCTCCCAAAGAGTTGTCAAAAGGTCACATGAAGCCAGTCCAATTGAAGTCTACAATGTGAGGTACATGTGTGTTTTGACTCTCAGCTATGGCTGCCAAGACTTTAAGAAGAAAATCATGGATTATCTTGGCTGAGATTCCCAGTGCTCTGTGGCCTTGATCTAAGTTTATAAGGGCTACTCTCATGTGTGGGCTCCTAAAATCCCAACAAAGCTCATGGCAATACTTCTCTGAGGTCAGTTTCAGAATTCAGTCTCTATAGGGATTCACACTAGAGTTCAAGCCCAGGTGGACCCAGTGATTTCTTCCAATCGCCACACAAATGACCAAAATTTAAACGAAAACACTCCCATATGGCCCTCATCTTTTCCACATAGACACTCATCATAACCTCTAGCTGGAGGTTTCTATGAGGGGCGCTGGACAAGACAGTGTCCAAAATAAGCTCCCTTTCCCGTCATTTGCCTAAAGTCAGGGTGGCCTGGAAACCCTTCCTCTGAACCAGGAGTGATCAAATAGGCCTACCATTATTACTGTTCCACTTCTCCAATTTGAGGCCTACTGACTGTGGGGTTTAGATTCTTCATGTGGATTGGGGTCATGAGAAAACCCAAGCACCAATGGGCTAGACTCTGAAGGGCTTTGAAAAACTCATTTGACCCAAAGGATTCCTATTCTCACCTTATGGAGGTCAGGAAACTTACAGAGGAAGGCGAGAGACTTCATCCATAATGAGTACTCTTTTGGCCATTTTGGTTTTGGATGCACACATGGCATCTTTCTTTTGATCCATCAGGTGCTGAGAATCTAAGCCACAGCCTCACACAGGGCCAACAGGCTGATTCAGACACATCCCTTTCGAAATCAATTACTCAAAAAGGGACAGGTGATGCCCATTCATTTACATTAGAGAACTGTTTTATTCAGGCTTCACAACGGGGTGGCCTTAGGCAAAGACCTTCCTGACATTCAGTGCTATAGAACAATAGGTAAGCAAAAGTCCCAAAGCAGGGTTTCTCCACTGAGACTTTCCTGGTAACATTGATATCTGAGTTTTCTGAGATTCTCGCCATTCCCTTCAGCTATCCAGTACATGGCCAAGTCACAGAGCTTGGAGGTGGTACCTATCTTGGTCACAAAATCATGAGCCTATTCTGGAGAGTGGCCAGAATTCAGGAAGAAAACAGGAACTTAGGAAGATTTCAGGTCTTGCCCACAAATAAGGCAACCCTCTGTCCTTTTATAAATTGGGCAGCGTGAATGTTGGGAAGCTTTCTCCTAGACAGGACACATCCATTGATGCATTTTCTTTTGTAATGTCTACACCCACGGACACAGTGGGATACACAGACATAGAAACACTTGCCTTGTCAAATGACTTAATAGAAACAGTCCACTCCAAACCAAACAAACCAACTTTCCTACCTATTCTCAGAACATGAGACAAAACCACAAACCCACACTCATTCCCACAAATGCACCTCCTTCCCCCAAGAAGGTCTGTTACTAACCGGAGTGTCCTCTGCCTGGTGAGCCATTCTTTGTTCACCCGAAATGGCCTGTATGTTCTCAAATCTGGACTCCTTGGCCCACTCTGTGAAGTTGTCAGGAGCCAGCTTTGAGCCGCCACTACCTGCATTCTCACTGAAGACACCTCTTCAGATTTTTTCTGGCATTTGACCATCTTCACATCTGTAAGTACCAAGAAAGACTGACTCTTTCCATGATAAATCCAAAAAAGTGAGATCTCTGTGACTGTTACTGGGCCTGACCCTGGGTGCCTGGTTTCCGGGATCCCAAGTTCAGAGAGTTCCATCACAAAGAAGTGAGGTAGGTCACTTCCTTCATGAACTGAATGAGCTCACAGCCTTGGAAAACACTTTGTCCTAACAGTTTCTTCCTAAGGTCCCATGAGATGGAGGCTGCCCCTACTTCCTGTGACACTTTCACAAGTTAGAATGGTATATCAACAATAGGTACTGGGAGAGAGATCTCCACACAGGGTTGGTTTGGTCCATTTTGTCTACATTAAAATGTGAGAGGCTTATTCAGACACATCTCTTCATCCTGACCAGGTTGTTTGCCATGGAAAATGACTTTTGCTCTCTCAGGTCCTTCATAGCATTCTATATCTTCTTCAGGGATAATTTCTGCATGGATCTTTGAGATTCTCAGCAGGTGGAAGATCCCCTATATTCCTGGATTGTAAGACCAACTCTATCCCTGCACTGCTGTAAAGTTAGATTGAGGGAACAGTGTATGGTTAATGTTAATATCATGTTCTATTTGCGTTAGGAATCATTCTGCTGGATGAATAACGGTATTGGGAACCTGAGATATTTACAAGAATATATAGGTGAAATATAAGTATGGAAACAGAAATCTAGGGAAGACTTGAAGCCAAGTAGGACTTTGGGCCCTTGAGTAGCATACTTTGCTTTGAATTATATTCTGCACAGATGTCTCAGATAAATTGATATACAAAGAAATAGGATCGTATACACTAGATGATTGAATAACATACAGAATATCCAATAAAAAAGGGATAGTCTGTAGGATTAGCAAGATAGTCAGTAGGTTTAGAAAGAAGAATGAGTATAGGATTTGTACCAAAAGTTCTTTACAAATAAGGTTTCGGGTAGAGAGTGAATGTAAATGTCAGCACATGTAAAGAGTCAGTCACAATGACGAATTGGGGAAAATATGTAGGAAAGCAGATATAAATAGAGACATTAGGAAGTCAATAAAAGTATGAAGTGTGTGATTTGTTTAGACATTTTCAACGGTTTGAGTCTGAATATATAACCTTAGGCAGAAACTAATATGTTGTCACAAATTGGATTGACTTTTGAGAGCATTAGGTAACCAGGACATGGATGTTTTTATTAATCCATGCTCACTTTTTATTTAGGCTTTGGTAAAATCATAAGTGTGACCTTTGCATTTTGTGTCCAGAATATTATTGTGATAAAATGTATATGTAGATCAGGTGACTTGAGTATTTCTTCCACCATTTCTGTAGCAATATTTTGTAGATGTATAAATTACTATTGAGGGTACAAATAGGTGTACCCTGTGTCTATGAATATGCAGATAATGCATGAATAAACCATACTGTGTGTAAATAATATAACTTGCTCTACTTTAAATAATGGATTGAATTGATATCTGAAAATATAAAAGAAATCTCATATTGATATACAATCATTCACTGCAACCAGTTATACATCTAATGGTAATATTATGGTTGTGGTTTATCCTGAAAGGTGTGTGAGTTTTGTTTCAAAAGTGATTATGGAAATCAACAATAATGTGTTTGGAAAGAAGTCTCATGAAAAGAATAGTCAAGAAACCTGTAAGAATACATGTGTTCTCAAGAAGGAAGTGATTGAACATTATATATCATACTATATATAATGTGCATAAACTGCAGAAATAGTAATGTACCAATGTTGAATAAAAATGAACATCAAAATACACATCATGTCCCATAGGAATCTAATTGCATTGATCTTAATCTGCGTCAGTTACTGTAGAAATATTAGGATTTTTATCCACCATTCACTGAAGTTACTTTGTCACACCTCATAAATATTGGCCTTCTGTGGCCAGACAATGACCCTCTCTGAGGCTCTAATGGTCCTCATAAATTTTGATGTTGGGGCTAGCAAAAAAAAAAATGTAAACTCCCATTAGTGTGATGCTTGTCAGAGTTCTGTTATCTGTTACCCCATTTTTGTGTAACTTTCTGGGCTGCAAACCTGGGCTGTAGTAAAGGTGGGGTTGCTCTCTTGCTCCCGCAATCTTTGGAGGGAGAGGCAGCCCAGCCAGTGGAAATAATAAGCTTACTTTAATTTGATTTTAACTGGAGTCAGTGTTCTTTTCTTACATCCTGGTCTAAGAGGTAAACACTCCACAAACATAGAGCTCTGCCGGCCTAAAGACTTCTTGAGAAACTGCCTCTGAGGTTGGGTACTTTAAATATATTTTGTTGTCAGAAGGTTTAGCTTCTTTTTTATTGAGACCATCAAAGCTGGGTCTGCATCTATGTGAATGGAGAGCATGGTTTCTTATTTTCCAATGAACATGAGGCAGCAGTGCTGAATTCTCTCTTGGTAGGTAAACTGTGGCCACTGGGGGCTAAGTGTCTCCCCGTGTGGACTGTGAAGCTATTTGATCATCCTCCATTTTTGTGGTGTTTCTTGGTGCTGCACTGGGAGTTTGGTATTTGCTTCACGAAATACAAGGAGTTCAACTGGGACACAGTGCTGGAGGGAGTTCTTTCACGTGTGGTGGGTCAGGAACTGCAGGAGAATGCACCAACCAGGCTTCTATTTCACACAGCTTTTTCCTTGACCATACCAACCTGATTCTGAACATTGCCTTGAAACCTCTCCATATAATAAGATGCCTTTACATGTAAGGTTCTGCTGGATGCACCATGGCAGCCAAAATGCATTTGGAAGTCAATTGGAAATCCATATGGCCCCACCTCAGATATTTTATCACACACCTGCACACCACTGCTCTGGGCCCACTACTCAGCATTCTCAACTTACTGGCATCTCTGTTCTTCACCATTATCATGAAATCCAGTCAATCAAGGCACTGTCTGGTACACTCATGATCAGCAACAGGAGATCCAAAGGTTCTCCAGTGCCACCTGGTCATGGGAGTTTCAAAAATTTCAGGGTATTTATCTAGCCACTTTTCAAGGATGAAGTTGGAGAAACTGTGGGTTTCAATTCATTCAGGAACCATGTAATGTTGAGGAACCTCATTTCAATGAATGCTCTGGAGAACTCTCAAAGGCAAGGCTTCCCAAAGAGTAGCCAAATAGTCACATGAAGCCCAGCCCATTGAGGTCTACAATGTGAGGTCCATGTGTGTTTTGACTCTCAACTATGCCTGTCAAGTCTTTCATAATAAAATCATGTGATATCCTGGCTGAGATTCCAAGTGATCAGTCGAAAGCCACCCTTGGCCTAGATTTCAGTTTCCAATGGCGACTCTCATGCGTGGCCTTCTAAAATCGCAACACAATTCATGACAATACTTCTCTGAGGTCAGTTCCAGAACTCAGTCTCTAAGGTGAATCATACCAAAGTTCTAGCCCTGGTGGATCCAGTCATTTCTTCCAACCACTACACAAATGAACACAATTAAAACCAAAACACTCCCACATGGTCCTCACCTTCTTCCATATAGACACTCATTATAACCTCTGGCTGGAGGTTTCCATGAGGGGCGCAGCACAAGACAGTATCCAAAACAAGCTTCCTTATCCCTTATTTGCTTAAAGTCAGCTGGGCCTGGACACCATTCCTGTGAACCAGGAGTGATAAAATAAGCCTGGCCTTAATACTGCTCTGCTTCTCCAATTTGAGGCCTACTGACTGTCAGGTATAGATTCTTAATGTGATTTAAAGTAATGAAAAAACCCAAGTTCATATGGGCTAGCCTCTGCAGGGCTTTGAAGAACTCATTTGACCCAAAGGATCCCTAGTCTCATTTGATGGAGATCAGAAACCTATCAGAGTAAGGCAAGATACTTCATACACAATTACTGATATTTTTGCCATTTTGGTTTCGGAAGCACACATGGGATCTTTCTTTAGTTCCATCAGGTGCTGAGAATCTAAGCCACTGCCTCACACAGGGCCAAGTGGCTGATTCAGACACATCCCTTTCCAAAGCAATTAAGCAAAGATACACAGGTGATGCCCATTCATTTCCATTTGAAAACAGTTTTCTTCAGGCTTCACAAATTGGTGGCCTGAGGCAGAGACCTTCCTGACTCTCAGAGCAACAGAAAAATAGGTAAGCAAAAGGCCCAAAGCAGGGTTTCTCTACTGAGACTTTCTTTGTCACACTGATATCTGAGTTTTCTGAGATGCTTGCTATTCCCTTCAGCTATCCAGTATATGGCAATGTCACAGAGCTTGGAGGTGGTACATATCTTGGACACAAAACCATGAGCCTACTCTGGAGAGTGGCCAGAATTCAGGAAGAAAACAGGAACTTCGGAAGATAGTAGGTGTTGCCCGTCCCTAAAGCAACCTGCAGTCCACTCATAAATTGGGCAGGATGAATGTTGGCATGCTTTCTACTAGACAGGACACATCCATTGATGCATTATCTTTTATAATGTCTACAACCACGGACACAGTGGGATACACAGGCATACAAACAATCACCTTGTCAAATGACTTACTATAAACAGTCCACTCTAAAGCAAACAAACCGCCTTTCTTACCTATTCTCAGAACATGAGACATAACCACAAAATCACAATCACACCCACAACGACACCTCCTTTATTCAAGTAGGTCTGTGGCTAATTGGAATGTACTCTGAATGATGGGCCATACTATGTTTCCTTGAAATGGCCTGTCCTTCTCAGATCTGGTCACCTTGGCCAACACTGTGAAGTTTTCAGGAGCCAGTGGTGAGCCACTACCTGCTTTCTCATGAAATTCCCCTTTTTAGAGCTCTCTTGGCATTTGGCAATCCTCACATCAGTAGGTACCAAGGAAGACTTACTCTGTCCTTGGTTATTCCAAACAACTGAGCCCACTGGGCAAGAAACTGGGACTGACTCTGGGTGCCTGGCTTCCTGGATCCCAAGTTCAGAGAGATCCGTCATCAAGGAAGAGAGGTAGGTCACCTCATTCAGGAACTGAATGAGGTTACTGCCGTGGCAACCACTTTGTCCTAACAATTGCTTTCAAGGGTCCCATGAGATGGTGGCTGCCCCTACCTCCTGTGACACTTTCACAAGTTAGAATGGTATATCAACCATTGGCACCTGGGAACAGCTCTCCACACAGGCCTGGTTTGGTCCATCTTCTCGACATTAAGAAGAGAGAAGCTGTTTCAGACACAACCCTTCATCCTGACCAGGTTGTTTGCCATGGAGGATGAATTTTGCTCTCTTAGGTCCTCCATAGCTGCTTACAACTTCTCCAGGAATCATTTCTGCATGGACCTTTGAGTTTCTCAGCATGTGGAAGATCCCCTATATTCCTGTATTGTAAGAACAACTCTATCCCTGCTCTTCTGTAAAGTTAAATTGACTGAACAGTGTATGGTTAGGTTAACTAACAGGTTCGATTTGGATTAGGAATCTTTTTGTGGGATGAATAATGGTATTGGGAAACTGCGATATTTACAAGAATATATAGGTGAATTATAAGTATGAAAACAGAAATCTAGCTAAGATTTGAAGCCCAAAAGGGCATTGGGCCCTTGACTGGGATACGTAGCTTTGAATTATGTTCTGCACTGATGTGTCAGGTAAATCGATATACAATGGCTTATGTCCTTGTGCCATGGATGATTAAATGTAGAAGAGAACTTCCAGTCAAAAGGGATAGTTGGTAGGATTCGGAAGATTCTCGGTAGGTTTAGAAAGAAGAGTGAGTATAGGATTTGGACCAAATGTTGTTTAGCAATAGGGTTTCTGGTAGACAGTGAATGTTAATGTCAGCACAAGTGAAGAGACAGTCACAATGATGAACTGGGGAAAATAGTTAGGAAAGCTGATATCAATAGAGACATTACAAAATCAGGCAAAGTATAAAGTGAGTCATAGGATTAGATATTTTCAACAGGGTTGAGTTTGAATATATAATCTTAGAAAGAAACAAATGTGTAGTGACCAATAGGATTGACATTTGACAGCATTAGGCAACCTGGACATGGATGTTTAGTAATCCATGCTCACTTTTCATTTAGTCTTTGCTACAATCTTAAGTGTGACCTTTGCTTTTTTTGTCCAGAATATTACTGTGATAAAACGTATATGTAGATCAGGTGACATGACTATTTTTCCACCATTTCTGGCAGCAACATATTCAAGACGTATAAATTAGTAATGGGGGTAAAAAGAGGTGTACCCTTTGTCTGTGCATATAGAGATAATGCATGAATAGACCATACTTTGAATAAATAATATATCTGGTTCCGACTTTAAATAATGGATTGAAATTATATGTGAAAAAATACAAGAAATCTTATATTGACATACAAACATTCATTCCAACCAGTTATATATCTAATGGCCACATTAAGGTTATGGTTTATCATGAAGGGTGTGTGAGTTTTGCTTCAAAAGTGATTATGGAAATCTAAAATAATGTGTTTGGAAAGAAGTCTCATGAAAAGACCAGTCAAGAAACCTGGAGGAATACATGTTTTATGAAGCAGGAAGTGATTGTGAAACAAATGCGCATAAATTTGTGAACTTGTGGATGAAATATATATATCCTATGATTTGTAAAAATTGAAGAAATAGTAATGTACCAGTGTTGAATGAAAATAAACGTCAGAATACACATCATGTCCCATACGAATCTACTTGATTGATGTTAATCTGGGTTAGTTCCTGTACAAATATTAGGATTTGTAAGCACCATTTACTGAAGTTAGTTTTCAGAACTATGAAACAAATGTGTATTTCAGGAGGATGAATATTTCTGAGAATAATTTTGTGAAAAGTTTATTATAAATCCACATTTTTGAACATGAATGAATTTAGGGAGTGTATTTAAGATACATACATTTCATATTTTAAAAATCAGGACAGTATATATATATATATATATATATATATATATATATATATATATATATATTCATAATTATATATATGTGTATATACATATATATGTGTGTATATATATATATATATATATATATATATATATATATATACATATACATATACACACACACACACACAAAACACACACACAGACATTAAAATGTAGGAATATATACGCCAATCGAAGTTCATCATAAAATATATAGCATCCAGAGATGCAAAAATATTTATTTTACTGAACAAGGATTTATGTATAATGTTGTTCTACTAGGAAGCTCACCCATAGTTTGAATTTTCAGTTCCAACAGCGTTTAGAGTAGTGATCTCTTCTCACAACTTGTATCTGCCAAGTCAGTCACCTCACAAAAATGAACGTGTGATACCAGGTAGGATTCTATAAAGCATATAAAAATACATGTGCTGAATAGGCTACAGAGAAAGGCAGACAGGCATTTACATATTTGTTAACTTTAACAACACATGGAGAACTATTTCAATTAAAAATTGACTAGATTTATAACACCTACCATTTATCATGAAAAAGGCAAGTCCAACTATACCCCACGCCTCCTCTGAACTGCTTGTATTTCTATTCTGTTTGGGTTGTTTTTCTCCATCATTTGGATTAGTAGACAGAGTATAGTAGGGTATGGGTTATTGTCAGGATTCAGTATTTTCAATGGTATATAGGAAAATGAATCCAATGTGTATAAAAATATATGCTACACAATTATCTTCCCACTCTCATCCAGAACAATGCCTTTACATTACCTTCACCTCAAGTAAGACACAATTAGGGTAGAAGAGTTTGAAAATCCGTGAATGCATATCTGGTGTGGAAACAGTACTAAGAAACAAATACGTATTTAAGGTGGATGAATATTTCTGAGAATAATCTTGTGAAAAGTTGATTATGAATCCACAACATAAATATGAATAAATTTAGGAAGTGTGTAATAAGACACATATTTCATATTTTGAATACTCCTGAGAGTGTATCTATATATATATTTATATACACACACAGAGACAGACATTAAAAATTGCAATATATATGCCAAACGAAATTCACCATGAAATGTATATCATCCACAGATCCAAATATATTCATTTTACTGAACATGGATTTATGTATAATGTTGTTCAACTAGGAAGCTCACTCACATTTGAATTACCAGTTCAAGCAGTGTTTAGGAGGAGTGATCTCTTCTTCCAATTTGTATCTGCCAAGTCAGCCACCTCACAAGAATGTACGTGTGGTACCAGGTAGGATTCTATATGTGCATATAAAAATACGTGTGCTGAATAGGCTACAGAGAAAGGGGGACAGGAATTCACTTATTTCTTAACTTTAAAAACGCATTGAGAACTATTTCAACAAATAATTGACTAGATTTATAACTGCTACACTATACCATGCAAAAGGCAACTCCAACTATAAAATATACCTCATCTAAACTGCTTGTATTTCTATTATGTTTGTGTTATTTTTCTCCATCATATTAGGATTAGTAGTCAGAGTCTAATAGGGTATATGTTAGTTTAAGGGATTCAGCATTTCTAATGGAAAATAGGAAATTGAATCCAATGTGTATGCAAATATGTGCTACACAAAAATCTTCCCACTTTCATCCAGAACAATGCCTTGACATTACATTCTCCTCAAGTAAGACACAATTAGAGGATAAGAGTTAGAAAATCTGTGAATATATATCTGGAATGGAAAATACTCTGGAGTTTACAACTTTGGAGGTGATAGAGAAGATTCTAAAAGTAAGGGACAGGGTAAACATTCCACAAACATGTAGCTCTGCTGGCCTAAATACTTTTTGAGAAACTGCCTCTAAGAGTGGGCACTTGAAGTATTTGATGTTCTGAGGAGATTTAGTTCCTTTGTAGAGAAACCATGAAAGCTGGGTCTGCATCTATGTTACTTGGAGGACATGGTTTCTTATTATCCAATGAACATGAGGCAGCAGTGCTGAATTCTCTCTTTGTAGGTAAACTATGGACACTGGGGTCTAAGTGTCTTTCAGTGTGGACTGTGAAGCCAATTGGTCATCCTCCACTTTTCGTGGTGTTTCTCGCTGCTGCACTGGGAGTTTGGTATTTGCTTCAAAAAATACAAGGAGTTAAAATGGGACAGCGTGGTGGAGGGAGTTCTTTAAGGTGTGGTGAGTCAGGGTCTTCAGGAGAATGCACCAACCAAGGTTCTATCCCATGTAGATTGCCCCCTTGAGAATAGCAACATGATTCTGAACATTGCAGTGAATCCTCTCCATATAACAAGATGCCTTTACATATATGGGTCTGCTGGCTGCACCATGTCAGTCACAAGCCATTTGGAAGCCAATGGCTGATCCACATGGCCGCAACACAGATGTTTTATCACACAATTGCATACCACTGCTCTAGGCCCACTACTCACCAGGCTCCAACTTACTGGCATATCTGTTCTACACCATTTTCATGAAACAAAGTCAATCAAGGCAGTGTCTGGTATACTCAGGATCAGAAACAGGACATCCAAAGTATTTCCAGTGCCAGCTGATCATGAAAATATCAAAAATTTCATGGTAATTTTCTAGCCATTTTTCACGGATGAAGTTTGAGGCTCTGAGGGATTCAATTAATTCAGGAACCATTAAATGGTGAAGAAGCTAATTTCAATGAAAGCTCTGGAGCACTCTCACAGGCAAGGTTTCCCTAAGGGTGGCCAAAATGTCACATGAAGCCAGGCCCATTGAGATCTACAATATGAGGTCCATGTGTGTTTTAAACTCAAATATGGCTGCCAAGTCTTTAAGAAAAATTGTATGTTATATCCGGGCTGAAATTCCCAATGTTCTGTGGAAATCCAACCTGGGCCTAGATCTCAGGTTCCAAGGGCGACTCTCATGTGTGGCCTCCTAAAATCCCAACACAATTCATGGCAATACTTCTCTGAGGTCAGTTAAAGAACTCAGTCTCTAAGGGGAATCACACCAGAGTTCAAGCCCAGTGGAACAGTCATCTCTTCCAACCGCCACACAAATGACCACAATTAAAACCAAAACACTCCCACATGGTCCTCATCTTTTTCCATATAGACACTCCTTATAACGTCTGGCTGGAGTTTTCAATGAGGTCCACAGCCCAAGTCAGTGTCCAAATTAAGGTCCTGTTCCCCTCATTTGTCTAACATCAAGGTGGCCTGGACACACTTCCTGTAAACCAGGAATGATCAAATAGGCCTGCCATTAATACTGCTTGGCTTTTTCAATTTGAGGCCTTCTGACTCTGTGGTTTAGATTCTTTATGTGAATTTGAGTCATGAGAAAATCCAAGCACCTCTGCAGAGATTTGAAGAACTCATTTGGCCGAAAGGATTCCTATTCTCACTTGATGGAAGTCAGGATCCTAACAGAGGAAGGTAAAAGAATTCATTCACAATGAGTGAATATTTGCCATTTTGGTTTTGGATGCACACATTTGATCTTTCTTTTGATCCATCAGGTGCTGAGAATCTAAGCCACAGCCTCACACAGGGCCAAGAGGATGATTCAGACACATCTTTTTCCAAAGCAATTAAGCAAAGAGACACAGGTGATGCCCTTCATTTCCATTTGAAAAATGTTTTCCTCAGGCTTCCCAAAGGGGTGCCCAGAGGCAAAGACATCCTGAGATTCAAGGCAACAGAACAATAGGTTAGCAAAAGGCCCAAAGCAGGGTTTCTCCACTGAGACTTTCCTGGTCACACTGATATCTGAGTTTTCTGAGATGCTGGCCATTCCCTTCAGATATCCAGTACATGGCCATGTGACAGAGATTGGAGGTGGTACATATCTTGGACACAAACCCAAGAGCCTATTCTGAGGAGTTGTCAGAATTCAGAAAGAAAACAGGGACTTAATAAGGTAGTAGGTGTTGCCTATCGATATGGAAACCACACTCCATTCATTAATTGGGCAGGATGAATGCTGGGAAGCTTTCTACTAGAGGGGACACATGCATTGATGCATTCTCTTTTCTAATGTATACAACCACGGACACAGTGGGATACACAGACATAGAAACACTCACCTTGTAAAACGACTTACTAGAAACAGTTCACTGCAAACCAAAGAAACCTCCTTTCCTACCTATTCTCAGAACAGAGACAAAACCACACACCCACACTCAAAAAGACACCTCCTTCCCCCAAGTAGGGCTGTGATTATCCGGAGTGTCCTCTGACAGGTTTGCCATACTATGTTCCCCGGTAATGGTCTGTCCTGTCTCAGATCTGGTCTCCTTGTACAACTCTGTAAAGCAGTCAGGAGCCAGCGGTGAGCCACTACCTGCTTAGTCAGGAAAGGCCCGTGTTCATATCTTTCCTGGCATTTGGCCATCCTCACATCAGTCAGTACCAAGAAGACTGACTCTGTCCTTGGTGATTCCAAACAAATGAGACCACTTGGACTGGGACTGGGACTGGCTCTGGTGCTTGGTTTCCTTGGTCCCAAGTTCAGAAAGTTCCATCAACAAGGAAGTGAGGTAGGTCACTTCCTTTAAGAACTGAATGAGGTCACTGCCTTGGCAACCACTTTGTCCTAACAGTTGCTTCCAAGGGTCCCATGAGATGGAGGCTGCCCCTACTTCCTTTGGCACTTTCACAACTTAGAATGGTATATCAACCTTAGGCACCCGAGAACAGCTCTCCACACAAGCCTGGTTTGGTCCATCTTCTCTACAGTAAGAAGATAGAGGCTGATTCAGACAAAACCCTTCATCCTGACCAGGTTGTTTGCCATGGAAAATGACTTTTTGTCTCTCAGGTCCTTCATTGCTGCCTACATCTTCTCCAGGGATCATTTCTGCATGGACCTTTGAGGTTCTTAACAGGTAGAGCATCCCCTACATTCCTGTATTGTAAGAACAATCTGTCTCTGCTCTTCTGTAAAGTTAGATTGAGTGAACAGTGTATAGTTAGGGTTAATTTCATGTTCGATTTGGGTTAGGAATCATTCTGCTGGATTAATAATGGTATTGGGAACCTGTGATATTTATAAGAATATCGAGGTTAATCATATGTATGAAAACAGAAATTAAAGTAAGATTTGAATCCCAGAAGGGCATTGGGCAATTGATTGGGATATTTAGCTTTGAATTACTATCTGCACACATGTCTCAAATAAATCGATATACAATGGCAGAGGAACTTGAACCTTGGATGATTGAATGCTGAAGAGAACATCCAGTCAAAAGGGATTGTCGGTAGGATTAAGAAGATAGTCGCAGTTATTAATATGGTATTATGTAAAAATGTGGATGTGTAACCGATGTGATTCTGCAACTTGTATTTGGGGTAAAAATGGGAGCTGATAACCCATTTGAATCAAATGTATGGAAGATGATATGCCATGAGCTTTGTAATGTTTTGAACAACCAATAAAAAAAATTAAAAAAAAAAGAAGATAGTCGTTATGTTTAGCAAGTAGAGTTAGTATAGGATATGTAACAAAAGTTCTTTAGCAATTTTTTTCGGGCAGTGAGTGAATATAAATGTCAGCACATATGAAGAAATCAGACACAATGATGAACTGGGGAAAATTTGTAGAAAAGCAGATATCAATAGAGACATTAGGAAATCAGGCAAAGTATAAAGTGAGTGATAGAATAAGACATTTTCAACAAGGTTGAGATTGAATATCTAATCTTAGGAAGAAACAAATATGTAGGTCACCAATAGGATTGACATTTGAGAGCATTAGGCAACATGGACATGGATATTGTTAGTAATCCATGTTCACTTTACATTTAGGCTTTGGTACAATCCTAAGTGGGACCTTTGCATTTTGTTTCCAGAATATTACTGTGATAAAATGTATATGTAGATCAGATGACATGATTTTTTCTTCCACCATTTCTAGGAGCAGTATTTTGAAAACGTATAAATTAGCATTGGGGGTAAAAAGAGGTGTACCCTGTTTTTATGAATATACAGATAATGCATGAATAGACCTTAATTTCAATAAATAATACAACTTGTTCCACTTTAAATAATGGATTGAATTGATATCTGAAAATATATAAGAAATCTTATATTGATATGCAATCATTCATGACAACCAGTTATACACCTAATGTTAATATTAGGGTACGATTTATCATGAAGTTTGTGTGAGTTTTGCTTCAAATGTGATTATGGAAATCGAAAATAATGTGTTTGGAAAGAAGTCTCATGAAAATGCCAGTCAAGGAACACCGAGGAATTCATGAGTTCTGAAGCAGGAAGTGATTGAAATTGAAAAAAATGACGATAAATTTCCTTACTTGTGGATGAAATATTATAATATGATGTGAATAAACTGAAGAAATAGTAATGTACCAGTGCTGAATAAAAATGAACATCAAAATACACATCATGTCCCACAGGAATCTTCTCGCATTGATGTTAAACTGTGTCAGTTACTGTAGAAATATTAGGATTTCTTTGCACCATTCACCAAAGTTAGTTTTCTTTTTTTTAATTTTTATTTATGCTTGTTCAAAACATTACATAGTTCTTGATATATCATATTCCACACTGTGATTCAAGTGGGTTATGAACTCCCATTTTTACCCCATAAACAGATTGCAGAATCACATCAGTTACACATCCATTGATTTACATATTGCCATACTAGTGTCTGTCGTATTCTGCTGCCTTTCCTAACCTCTACTATCCCCCTCCCCTTACCTCCCCTCTCCTCTTCTCTCTCTACCTCTTTACTGTAATTCATTTCTCCCCCTTGTATAATTTTTTCCTTTCCCTCACCTCCTCTTGTATGTAATTTTGTATAACCCTGAGGGTCTCCTTTTATTTCCATGCAATTTCCCTTCTCTCTCCCTTTCCCTTCCTCCTCTCATCCCTGTTTAATGTTAATTTTCTTCTCATTCTATTCGTCCCTACTCTGTTCTTAGTTAATCTCTTTATATCAAAAAGACATTTGGCATTTGGTTTTAGGGATTGGCTAGCTTCACTTAGCATAATCTGCTCTAATGCCATCCATTTCTCTGTAAAAATTTTGTCATTTTTTAATGCAGAGTAATACTCCATTGTGTATAAATGCCTCATTTTTTATCCATTCATCTATGGAAGTGCATCTAGGTTGGTTCCACAGTCTTGCTATTGTAAATTGTGCTGCTATGAACATCAATGTAGCAGTGTCCCTGTAGCATTTTTTTTAGGTCTTTAGGGAATAGACTGAGAAGGGGAATACCTGGGTCAAATGGTGGTTCCATTCCCACCTCTACAAGAAATCTCCATACTGCTTTCCAATTTGGCTGCACCAATTTGCAGTCCCACCAGCAATGTACAAGTGTACCCTTTTCTCCACATCCTCGCCAGCACTTGTTGTTGTTTGAATTCATAATAAATATCTGGAATGGAAAATGCTCAGGAGTTCACAACCTTGAAGGTGGTAGAGGAGTTTCCAAAAGTAAGGGACAGGGTAAATACCACAAACATGGAGCTGTGTCGGCCTTAAGACTTCTTGAGAAAATGCCTCTGAGGTTGGGCACTTGAAATATATGTTGTTGTCAGGAGCTTTAGCTTCCTTTGTAGTGAGACCATCAAAGCTGAGTCTGCATCTATGTGACCTGGACGACATGTTTTTTTTTTTAATTTTCCTATGAACACGAGGCAGCAGTACTGAATTCTCTCTTTGTAGGCAAACTGGGGCTACTGGGGGCTAAGTGTCTCCCCATGTGGACTGTGAAGCCATTTGATCATCCTTCACATTTAATCATGTTATTTGATGCTGCACTGAAAGTTTGGTATTTACTTTATGAAATAAAGGAGTTTAACTGTGATACAGTGCTGCAGGGAGTTCTGTCATGTGTGGTGGTCAGGATCGGCAGGAGAATGTACCAAGAAGGCTTCTATCACACATAGTTGCCCCCTTGACCATAGCAACATGATTCTGAACATTGCCCTGAAACCTCTCCATACAACAAGATGCCTTTACATCCAAAGGTCTGCTAGCTGCACCATGTCAGTCACAAACCATTTATAAGCCAATGGCAGATCCACGTGGCCCCACCACAGATGTTTTTTCACACACCTACACTCTACTGCTCTTGGCCCACTACTCAGCAGGCTCCAACTTACTGGCATATCTTTTCTACACCATTATCATGAAACTCAGTCAAACCAGGCACTGTCTTGTATACTCATGATAAGCAACAGGACATCAAATGGTTTTCCTGTGCCAGCTGGTCATGGAAATTTCAAAAATTTCATGGTATTTTCTAGCCATTTTTCAAGGATGAAGTTGGAGTTACTGTGGGTTTCAATTCATTCAGGAACCATTAAATATTGAGGAATCTCATTTCAATGGAAGCTCTAGAGAACTCTCACAGGCAAGTCTTCTGAAAGAGTGGCCCAAGGTCACATAAAGCCAGCCACATTGAGGTCTACAATGTGAGGTCCATGTGTGTTTTGACTCTCAACTATTGCTGCCAAGTCTTTCAGAATATAATCAAGTGATATCCTCGCTGAGATTCCCAGTGCTCTGTGGAAAGCCACCCTGGGCCTAGATCTCAGTTTCCAAGGGTGACTCTCATGCGTGGCCTCCGAAAATTCCAACACAATTCATGGCAATACTTCTCTAAGGTCAGTTTCAGAACTCAGTCTCCAAGGGGAATCCCACAAGAGTTGAAACCCAGGTGGACGCAGTCATCTTTTCCCACCGCCACACAAATGACAACAATGAAAACCAAAACACTCTCACATGGCCCTCATGTTCTTCCATATAGACACTAATCATAACCTCTGGCTAGAAGTTTCCATGAGGGGCGCAGACCAAGACACTGTCCAAAATAAGCTCCCTTTCCCCTCATTTGCCGAAAGTCAGGGTGGCCTACACACCCTTCCTGTGAACCAGAACTGATCAAATAGGCATGGCGTTAATACTGTCATGCTTTTCCAATTTGAGGCCTACTGACTGTCAGGTATAGATTCTTTATGTGATTTGGAGTCATCAGAAAACCCAAGCACTTCTGCAGGGGTTCAAAGAACTCTTTTGAACTAAAGGATCCTGATTCTTACTTGATGAAGGTCAGGAATCTAATAGAGGAAGGCAAGAGACTCATTTGCCATTTCTGTTTTGAATGCACACATGGAATCTATCTTTTGATGCATCAGGTGCTGAGAATCTAAGCCACAACCTCACACAGAACCAAGAGGCTGATTCAGACACATCCTTTTACAAAGCAATTAAGCAAAGAGCCACAGGTGATGCCCATTCATTTTCATTTGAAAACTGTTTTCTTCAGGCTTCACAAAGGGGTGGCCAGAGGCAAAGACCTTCCTGACATTTAGGGCAACAGAAGAACAGGTAAGCAAAAGACACAAAGCAGGGTTTCTCCACTGAGACTTTCCTGGTCACACTGATATCTGAGTTTTCTGAGATGCTTGACATTCACTTCAGCTATCAAGTACATGGCCATGTCACAGAGCTTGGAGGTGGTATATATCTTGGACACAAAACCATGAGCCTATTCTGGAGAGTGGCCAGAATTCAGGAAGAAAACAGGATCTTAGGAAGATAGAAGGTTTTGCCCATCCAGAAGGCAAGCCGCAGTCCATTAATCAATTGGGCAGGAAGAATGCTGGGAAGCTTTCTACTAGACAGGACACATCCATTAATTCATTCTCTTTTCTAATGTCTACAACCACAGACACAGTGGGATACACAGACATAGAAACACTTACATGTCAAACGACTTACTAGAAACAGTCCAATCCAAACCAAACAAACCACATTTCCTACCTATTCTCAGAACATGTGACAAAACCACAAAACCACAACCACTCCCACAAAGGCACCTCCTTCCCCCAAGTAGGTCTGTGACTATCCAGAGTGTCCTCTGACTGGTGGGCCATAAAATGTTCTCCCGAAATGTCCTGTCCTGACTCAGATCTGGTCTCTTTGGCCAACTTTGTGAAGTTGTCAGGAGCCAGTGGTGAGCCACTACCTGCTTTCTCAGAAAAGGTCCCTCTTCAGAGCTCTTCTGGCCTTTGGCCATCCTCACATAGGTAGGTACCAAGAAAGACTGACCCTGTCCTTGGTAAAACTGAACAAGTGAGCCCACTGGGACTGGGACTGAGACTGGCTCTGGGTACCTGTCTTCATGGATCCCAAATTCAGAGAATTCCTTCACCAAGGAAGTGACGTAGGTCACTTCCTTCAGGAACTGTATTAGGTTACTGCCTTGTCAACCAATTTGTCCTAACAGTTGCTTCCAAAGTCCAATGAGTTGGAGGCTGCCCCTTCTTCCAGTGAAACTTTCACAAGTTTGCATGGTATATCAACCATAGGCACCCAAAAAAAGCTCTCCAGATAGGCCTGGTTTGGTCCATCTTCTATACATTAAGAAAAGAAATGTTGATTCAGACACATCCCTTCATGCTAACCAGGTTGTTTGTCATGGAAGATGACTTTTGCTCTCTGACGTCATTCATAGCTGCCTACATTTAATCCAGGGATCATTTCTTTAATGACCTTGGAGGTTCTCAGCAAGTGGAAGATCCCCTAATTTCTGTATTGAAAGACCAACTCTGTCCCTGCTCTTCAGTAAAGATAGATTGAGAGAACAGTGTATGGTCAGGGTTAATAACATGTTCCATTTCGGTTAGGAATCATTCTGCGGGATGAATTATGGTATTGGGAACGTGCGATATTTATAAGAATATAAGTGAAATATAAGTATGAAAACAGACATCTAGGTAATATTTGAAGCCCAGAATTGCATTGGACCCTTGGCTGGGATTCTTAGCTTTGAATTATATTCTGCACAGATGTCTCAGATAAATCAATATACAATGGCATAATTCCTTGTACCTTGGTTGATTGAATGTTGAAGAGAACATCCAGTCAAAAAGAAATAATTTGTAGGATTAGTAAGATTGTTGGTAGGTTTTGAAAGAAGAGTGAGTATAAGATTTGGATGAAAAGATCTTTAGCAATAGGGTTTCGGATAGAGAGTGAATGTAATTGTCAGCACATGTGGAGAGTCTGTCAAAAGGATGAACTGGGGAAAAAAGTAGGAATGCAGATATCAATTGACATTAGGATATCAGGCAAAGTATAAAGTGAGTGATAGAATTATACATTTTCAACAGGGTTGAGTTTGAATATATAATCTTAGGAAGAAACAAACATGTAGTCACCAATAGGATGAACTTTTGAGAGCATTAGGCAATATGGACATGGATGTTTTCCGTAATCCATGCTCACTTTTCATTTAGGCTTTGGTACAAACATAAGTTTGACCTCTTCTTTCTGTGTGCAGAATATTACTGTGGTAAAATGTATATGTAGATCAGGTGACATGAGTATTTCTTCCACCATTTCTGAGAGCAATATTTTGAAGACGTATCAATTATTTTTGGAGGTAAAAATGGTGTACACTGTGTCTATAATTATAGAGATAATGCATGAATAGACCATACTGTAAAGAAATATTATAACTGGTTCTAACTTTAAATAATGGATTGAATTGATATCTGAAAATATACAGAAAATCTTACATTGATATACAATCCTTCATTCCAACCAGTAATATATATAATTGTTATATCAGCATTATGGTTTTTCATGAAGAATGTGTGAGTTTTGCTTCAAAAGTGATTATGGAAATCGGAAATAATGTGTTTGGAAAGAAGTCTCATGAAAAGACCAGTCAAGAAACCTGGAGGAATACATGTGTTTTGAAGCAGAAAGTGATTGAAAGTGAAACAAATGCCTATAAATTTGTGAACTTGTGGATCAAATATATATACTATGATGTGCGTAAACTGAAGAAATAGTAATGTACCACTGTTACATAAAAATGAACGTCAAAATACACATCATGTCCTCTCCCACAGGAATCTACTTGCATTGATGTTAAACTGGGTCAGTTATTGTAGAAATATTAGGATAATGCCGCAGTCTTGCTGGGCACAATCAGCAGCCACTTGTCAAAAGAAACTAACTTTATTTTTAGAACCACACATGCCAAACAAAACAGCCTCTCAGGAAAAAACCTTCAGAGCCCCAACTGCCACCACTGGCTTCCCAAAACCTCTCCCTCCCACAGGAGCCTCTCTCCGCCTCCCACAATACTCCTGCTCTTGAGGGCGATTGGCTGGGTCATGTGGGCGGAGTCAAAAAAGTCCCCCAATGAGCAGTTTTGTGGTCTGAAAGGGCAGGGAAACAGCCCATTGAGCATCACCGCAGAAGAGCCAATCAGCTAGGTGTTGCTGGGGCCGCTGTGAGCCAATCATCAGCCGGCAGCTGGAAGTTTGCTGGCAGCAGGAATTTTGCTGGGGCCCCTTCGGCTGTGGCTCTCAACATCTTCGCCTCTCTGTTTAAACAACACGCATGTGGCTTAGGGACCGTGCCTGCCTTAGGTTGTCCAATAGTACATATGGTCTTTACCCGTTAAGTTGGTACCATTGCAATTGGATCTTACCCGTCACTGACTACCCATCCAGTATAGAGCCACACATGTTGAGAGGTCTTTGTACCAGCGGGGGTGGGTGAGGTTCTTTGCCTCACCTCTGTTGGCCCCCCAAATTTTAGCTGGACGATCATGACACGCAGAAGGGAGGAAGATACACCAAGCCAATTGATGGCTCCTTTTGGAAAAATTGTACCACCGATGACATCATCAGCAAATATACCCCAACACTACCACAAGTCGCTGCACCAACAGATAGTTCACAATGCATTTAGGTGAGTTCACAATGTGTCCAGGCAAGTTCTGCAAGCAGTACAGGGATGGCTATTGCAGAAGCTGTAGATTGGTATTATCTTTGATTTCACCTGCACTGGGATGAAGATAGGAACTCTGGCAATAATGTCTAAAGAAAAAAATTATGTAATATTCCAGAAGGCACTAAAACCAAAAAAAAAAAATATGTAACATTCCAGAAGGCACATCAAAAACCAAAGTGGCCCAAAAAGCAGTCATTGAGGATGAAGTCTCTCACTTTCCTCTGTAAGGTTCCTGACCTCCATAAAATGAGAATAGGGATTTATTGGGTCAAATGAGTTCTTCAAAACCCTGCAGAGTGTAGCCAATGGGTTATTGGGTTTTTTCATTACTCCAATTCACATCAAGAATCTATACTCCACAGACAGTAGGCCTCAAATTGGAGAAGCAGAGCAGTATTAAAGTCAGGGTTATTTGATCACTCATGGTTCACAGAATGGGTGTCCAGGCCACCCTGACTTTAGGCAAATGAGAGGAAAGGGAGATTATTTTGGACACTGTCTTGGGCTGTGCCCCTCAAGGAAACGTCAAGCCAGAGGTTATGATGAGTGTCTATATGGAAGAAGATGAGGGCCATTTGGGAGTGTTTTGGTTTTCATTGTGGTCATTTATGTGGCAGTAGGAAAAGATGACTGGGTCCACCAGGGCTTGAACTCTGGTGTGATTCCTCTTAGAGACTGAGTTCTGGAACTGACCTCAGAGAAGTATTGCCATGATTTGTGTTGGGATTTTAGGCGGCCACCCATGAAATTCGCCCTTTGAAACTGAGATCTAGGCCCGGGGTGGCTTTCCACAGAGCACTGGGAATCTCAGACAGAATATCATATGATGTTATTTTGAAATACTTGCCAGACATAGTTGAGAGTCAAAACACACATGGACCTCACATTGTAGACCTCAATTGGCCTGGCTTCATGTGACTATTTGGCCACTCTTTGGAAAACCTTGCCTGTGAGAGTTCTCCAGAACTTTCATTGAAATGAGCTTCCTCAACATTGAATGATTCCTGAAAGAATTGAAACCCACAATGCCTCCAACTTCATCCTTGTAAAATGGCTAGATAAATACTATAAAATTTTTGAAATTCGCATGATGAGGTGGCACTGGAGAACCCTTGATGTCCTGTTGCTGATCATTAGTGTACCAGACAGTGCCTTGATTGATTGGGTATAATGAAAGTGGTGTAGAACAGAGATGCCGGTTAGATGGAGACTGCGGAGTAGTTGGCCCAGAGTTGTGGTGTGCAGGTGTGTGATAAAATATTTATGGTGGTGCCATGTGGATCTGCCATTGACTTCCAAATGGCTTTTAGCTAACATGGTGCACCCAGCAGACCCTTATATGCAAAGACATCTTGTTATATGGAGAGGTTTCAGGGAAATGTTCAGAATCAGGTTGCTATGGTCAAGGGGGCAAGCTATGTGGGATAGAAGCCGGGTTAGTGAGTTCTCCTGGAGACTCTGACCCAGCACATGTCACAGAACTCCCTCCAACACTGTGTCCCAGTTGAACTCCTTGTATTTCTTGAAGCAAATACCAAACTCCCAGTTCAGCACCAAGAAACACCATGAAAATTGGAGGATGACTAAATGGCTTCACAGTCCACATGGTTAGACACTTTGGCCCACTGGACTCTGTTTACCTACAAAGAGAGAATTCAGCACTGCTGCCTCAGGTTCATTGGAAAATAAGAAACCATGTTCTCCACGTCACATAGATTCAGACCCAGCTTTGATGGTTTCACTACAAATGAAGACAAAGCTCCTGACAACAATATATATTTCAAGTGCCACACCTCAGAGGCAGATTCTCCAGAAGTCTTTTTTCCAGCAGAGCTCCATGGTTGTGGAGTGTTTACCCAATCCCTTACTTCTGGAAACTCCTCTACCTGCTCCCAGGTTGAGAACTCCTGAGAATTTTCCATTCCAGATATGTATTCACAGATTTTCTAACTCTTCTTCTCTAATTGTGTCTCACTTGGGGCAAAGGTAATGTCAAGGCATTGTTCTAGGTGAGAGTGGGAAGATTATTGTGTAGCACATATTTGCATACACATTGGATACATTATCCTATTTTCCATTTGCAATACTGAATTTCTGACACTAACCCATACCCTACTAGACTATGACTACTATCCTAAAATGATGGAGAAAAAGAAACCTAACAGAATAGAAATACAGGCCTTTTGTAGGAGGCATGGTGTATACTTGGATTTTCCTTTTCCTTTATCAAGGATATGTGTTATAAATCTAGTCAACTTTTCATTGTAATATTTCTCCATGAGTTTTCAAAGTTAACACATATGTAAATTCCTGTCTCCTTTTCTCTGTAGCCTCTTTAGAACATGTATATTTTTATGCATATATAGACTCCTACCTGGTAACACACGTAAATTCTTGTGATCTCACTAACTTTGGAATATACAAATTATGAGAATAGATCACTTCCCCTAAATACTGATGGAACTGAAAATTCAAACTATGGGTGAGCTTCCTAGTGAACAACATCATACATAAATCCATGTTCAGTAAAATGAATATTTTTAGATATGTGGATGATATATATTTCATGATAAATTTCGATTGGCATATATATTGCTACATTTTATTGTTGTGTGTGTGTGTGTGTGTATATATATATATATATATATATATATATATATATATATATATACCAGATTTTCCAGATTTTCCAAAATATGAAATATATGTGTCTTATTATACACTCCCTAAATTCATTCAAGTTCATGTATGCGATTTAAAATCAACATTTTACATGATTATCATCAGTCTGGCTGGGCACAATTCAGGAGCCAATTGTCAAAAGAAACAAACTTTATTTTTAGAACCACACAAGCCAAACAAAACAGCTTCTCAGGAAAAACCCTCAGAGCCCAACTGCCACCACAGTCTTCCCACAAGCCTCTCCCTCAACCACAAGCCTCCTCCTTTTGAGGCCAATTGGCTGGGTCACATGGGCGGAGCCAAAAAAGTCCACCAATGAGCAGCTCCGTTGTCTGAAAGGGCAGGGAAACATCCCATTGAGCATCACCACAGAGGAGCCAATCAGCTAGATGTTGCTGGGGCCGCTGTGGAGCCAATCATCAGCCGGCAGCTGGAAGTTTGCTGGCAGCTGGAGGTTTCCTGGGGCCCCTTTGGCTGTGGCTCTCAACATCTCCCCCTCTCTGTTTAAACAACGAGCATGTGGCTTAGGGACCATGCCTGCCTTAGGTTGTGCAGTAGTACATATGGTATTTACTGGAGACCCTTGGCTGTGGCTATCAACAGGATTTGTATGTACCATTCACTGAAGTTAGTTTTCAGTACTAGGAAACAAATATGTATTTCAGGTGGATAAATATTTCTGAGAAAAATCTTGTGAAAAGTTGATTATAAATCCACATACTTGAACATAAATGAATTTAGGGAGTGTAAATAAGATACATATATTTCATATTTTGAAAAATCTGGAGAGAGTGTGTGTGTGTGTGTGTGTGTGTGTATACACACACAGACACATACAGATATTAAAATGTAGCAACATATATGCAAATCTAAATTCACTATGAAATATACATCAATCACAGATCCAAAAATATTCAATTTTCTTAACAGGGATTTATGTATAATGTTTTTCTACTAGGAAGCTCACCCATTATTTGAATTATCAGTTCCAACAGCGTTTAGGAGGAGTGATGTCTTCTCACAAATTGTATCTCCCAAGTCAGTCACCTCACAAGAATGTAGGTGTGACACCAGGTAGGATTTGATATGTGCATATAAAAATACATGTGCTGAATAGGCTACAGACAAAGGGAGACAGGAATTCACATATTTGTTAACTTTAAAAACACATGGAGATCTATTTCAATTAAAAATAGACTGGATTTATAACACCTGACATTTATCATGCAAAAGGCAAGATCAATTATACACCATGCCTCCTCTGAACTGCTTGTATTTCAATTCTGTTTGTGTTACTTTTCTGCATGATATTAGAATTAGTAGTCAGAGTCTAGTAGGGTATGGGTTCGTGTCAGGGATTCAGTATTTCGAATGGAAAATTGGAAAATGAATCCAATGTGTATGCAAATACGTGCTACACACAAAAAAATTCCCACTTTCATTCAGAACAATGGCTTGAAATAACCACGCTCCATGTAAGAAACAATTAGAGGAGAAGAGTTAGAAAATCTGTGAATACATACGTAGAATGGAAAATGCTCAGTAGTTCACAACCTTTGAGGTGGAAGAGACGTTTCCAAACCTTAGGGACAGGGTAAAACTCCACAAACATGGATCTCTGCTGGCCTAAACACTTCTGGAGATACTGACAATGAGGTTGGGTACTTGAAATATATGTTGTTTTCAGAAGCTTTAGCTTCCTTTGTAGTGAGACCATCAAACTTGGGTCTGCATTTTTGTGACCTGGAGGACATGAATTCTTATTGTCCAATGAACATGAGGCAGCAGTGCTGAATTCACTCTTTGTAACTAAACTGTGGCCAATGGGGGATAAGTGTCTCCCCGTCTGGACTTTGAAATCATTTGGTCATCCTCCACTTTTCGTGGTGTTTCTTGCTGCTGCAGTGGGTGTTTTGTATTTGGTTCATGACATACAAGGAGTTAAACTGGGACACAATGCTGGAGGGAGTCCTGTAACGTATGGTGTGTCAGGGTCTGCAGGAGAATGCACCAACCAGGCTTCTATCCCCCATTGCTTGCCCCCTTTACCATAGGAACTTGATTCTGAACATTGCCCTGAAAACTCTCCATGTAACATGATGCCTTTACATACAAAGTTCTGCTAGCTGCACCATGTCAGTCACAAGCCATTTGGAAGCCAATGTAAGATCCACATGACCCCACCACAGATGTATTGTCACACACCTGCACACAACTGCTCTCGGCCTGCCATAAATACTGCTCTGCTTCTCCAATTTGAGGCCTACTTACTGTCAGGTATAGATTCTTTATGTGATTTGGCATCATGAGACAACCCAAGCAGTTCTGCAGGACTTTGAAGAACTCATTTGATCCAAAGGATCCCTATTCTCACTTGATGGAGGTCAGGAACCAAACAGAAGAAGGCAAGAGACTTCATCCACAATGACAGATTTTTTGCCATTTTGGTTTTGGATGCACACATGGGATCTTCTTTAGATCTATCAGGAGCTGAGAATCTTAGCCACAGCCTCAAACAGGGCCTAGTGTCTGACTAAGACACATCCCTTTCCAGAGCAATTAAGCAAAGAGCCACAGGTGATGCCCATTCATTTCCATTTGAAAACTGTTTCTTCACGCTTCACAAAGGGGTGGCCTGAGGCAAAGACCTTCCTGACATTCAAGGCAACAGAAACATAGATAAGCAAATGGAGCCAAGCAGGGTTTCTCCACTGAGACTTTACTGGTCACACTGATATCTGAGTTTTCTGAGATGTTCCCATTCCCTTCAGCTATCAAGGACATGGCCATGTCACAGAGTTTGGAGGTGGTACATATCTTGGACAATAAACCATGATACTATTCTGGAGAGTAGCCAGAATTCAGGAAGAAAACAGCAACTTAGGAAGTTAGTAGGTGTTTCCCATCCATAAGGCAAGCAACAGTCCATTAATCAATTGTGCAGGATGAATGCTGTGAAGCTTTCTACTAGACAGGACACCTCCATTGATGCATTCTCGTTTCTAATGTCTAAAACCACGGACACAGTGGCTACACAGACATAGAAACACTCGCCTTGTCTATAGACTTACTAGAAACAGTCGACTCCAAACCAAACCAACCACCTTTCCTACCTATTCTCAGAACATGAAACAAAACCGCAAACTCACACCCACAACCAAAAAGGCACCTCCTTCCCAAAAATAGGTCTTTAACTATCTGGAGTGTCCTCTGACTGGTGGGCCATACTATGTTCCACTCGAAATGGCCTGTCTGGTCTCAGATCTTGTCTCCTTGGCCAACTCTGTTATTCTGCGAGGAGCCTGCTGTTAGCCACAACCTGCTGTCTCAAGAAAGGCCCCTCTTCAGAGCTCTACTGGCATTTGGCCATCCTCACATCAGTAGGTACCAAGAAGGCCTGACTCTGTACTTGGTAAATCCAAACAAGTGAGCCCACTGGGACTGGGACTGGGACTGGCTCTTGGTGCCTGGCTTCTTGCATCCCAATTTCAGAGAGTTCCATCACCAAGGAAATGAGGTATGTCACTTTCTTTGCAACTGAATGAGGTCACTGCCTTGGCAACAACTTTGTCCTAAGACTTGCTTCCAATGGTTCCATGAGTTGGAGGGTGCCCCTACTTCCTGTGACAATTTGACTAGTTAGAATGGTATATCAAAATAGACACCATGGAACAGCTCTACACGCAGGCCTGCTTAGGTTCATCTTCTCTACATTAAGAAGAGAGAGTCTGATGCATACACATCCCTTCATCCTGTCCAGGTTGTTTGCCATGGAAGATGGCTTTTGCTCATGCAGGTCCTTCATAGCTGCCTACATCTTCTCCAGGGATCATTTCTGCATCGAACTTTGAGGTTCTCAGCAGTTGGAAGATAACCTACATCCCTAATTGAAAGAATAGCCCTGTCCCTGCTCTTTTGTAATGTTAGATTGAGGCAACAGTGTATGGTTAGGGTTAATAACACGTTCGATTTGGGTTAGGAATCATTCTGCGGGATGAATAAGGTTATTGGGAACCTGCAATATATAGAAATATAGTGGTTAAATATAAGTATGAAAACAGAAATCTAGGTAAGATTTGAAGCTCAGAAGTGCATTTGGCAATAGATTGGGACACGTAGCTTTGAATTATGTTCTGCATACATGTTTCAGAAAAATCGATATACAATGGCATAGGACCTTGTACCTCAGATGATTGAATGTAGTAGAGTACATCCACTCAAAAAGGGATAGTCGATAGGATCAGGAAGATAGTCAGTATGTTTCGGAAGAAGATAGAGTATAGGATTTGGACCAAAGTTCATTAGCAATAGGGTTTCGGTTAGAGAGTGAATGTCAATGTCAGCACATGTGAAGGGTCAGTCACAATGTTGAACTGGAAAAAATATGTAGGAAAGTAGATATCAATAGAGACATTAGGAAATCAGGCAAAGTATAAAGTGAGTGAAAAAACTAGACATTTCCAATAGTTTTGAGGTTGAATATATAATCTTAGGAAGAAACAAAAATGTGGTCACCAATAGGATTGACATTTGAGAGCATTAGGCAACCTGGATATGGATGTTTTTAGTAATCCATGTTCAGTTTCCATTTAGGCTTTGGTACAATCATACGTGTGACTTTTGCATTTTGTGTCCAGAATATTACTATGATAACATGCATATGTAGATCAGGTGACATGAGTATTTCTTCCACCATTTCTGGGAGCAATATTTAGAAGACTAATAAATTAGTATTGGGGGTACTAAGAGGTGTGCCCTGTGTCTATGAATATAGAGATAATGCATGAATAGACAATATAGTGAATAAATAATATAACTGGTTCCACTTTAAATAATGGAATAAACTGATATAAAAGAATATATAAAAAATACTATATTGTTATAAAATCATTCATTCCAACCAGTTATACATCTAGTGGTGATATTATAGTTATGGTTTATCATGAAGTGAGTGTCAGTTTTGCTTCAAAAGTGATAAAAAAATCAAAAATAATATATTTCGAAAGAAGTCTCATTATAAGACCAGTCAAGAAACCTGGAAGAATCCATGTGTTCTGAAGCAGGAAGTGATTGAAAGTGAAACAAATGCCTATAAGTTTGCTAACTTGTGGATGAAATATATATCCTATGATGTGCATAAATTGAAGAAATAGTAATGTACCAGTGTTGAATTAAAATGAATTTCAAAATACACATCATGTCACATAGGAATGTACTTGCATTGATGTTAAACTGGGTCAGTTACTGTAGAATTATTAGTATTTGTATGCAACATTAACTGAAGTTAGTTTTCAGTACTGGAAACAATATGTATTTCAGGTGGATGAATATTTCTGAGAATGATCTTGTGAAAAGTTGATTATAAATCCATATACATGAACATGAATGAATTTAGGGAGTGTATATAAGACACATATATTTCATATTTTGAAAAATCTGGAGAGTGTATGTATATTTATACATATATATATATATATATATATATATACAAAAAAACACACACAGACAATAAATTAGCAATCAAATTTATCATGAAATATATATCCTCCACAGATGCAAAATTATTTCTTTTAGAACATGTATTTATGTATAATGTTGTTCTTCTAGGAAACACACCCCTATGTTAAATTTTCAGTTCCAACAGAGTTTAACAGGAGTGATCACTTCTCACAAATTGTATTTGCCAAATTAGCCACCTCACAAAATGTAGGTGTGATACCAGGTAGTGTTCTATATGTGCATTTAAAAATACATGTGCTGAATAGGCTACAGAGAAAGGGAGATAGGTATTCACATATTTGTTAACATTAAAAACACATGGAGAACTATTTCAATTAAAAATTGACTAGATTTATAACACCTACAATTAATCATGCAAAAAACAAGTCCAACTATACACTATGATTCCTCTGAACTGCTTGTATTCCTATTCTGTTTGTGTTATTTTTCTCCATCATATTAGGAGTAGTAGTCAGAGTCTATTAGGGTATGCGTTAGTGTCAAGGATTCAGTATTTCGAATGGAAATATGGAAAATGACTCTAATTGGTATGCAAATATGTGCTACACAAAAATGTTCACACTCTCATCCAGAAGATTGCCTTGACATTACCTTAGTTCCAAGTAAGATACAATTAGAGGAGAAAAGTTAGAAAATCTGTAAATACATATCAGGAATAAAAAATGCTCAGGAGTTCACAAACTTGTAGGTGGTAGAGGAGTTTCCAAAAGTAAAGGACAGGGTAAACACTCCACAAACATTGAGCTCTGCTTGTGTAAAGACTTCTTGAGAAACTCTCTGAGGTTGGGCTCTTAAAATACATGTTGTTGTCAGGAGCTTTAGCTTCCTTTGTTGTGTGACCATCAAATCTGGGTGTGCAAATATGTGACCTGAAGGACATTGTTTCTAATTTTCCAATGAAAATGAGGCAGCAGTGCTGAATACTCTTTTTGTAGTTAAACTATGGCCACTGGGGTGTAAGTGTCTCCCCGGGTTGACTGTGAAGCCATTTGGTCATGCTCCAATTTTCGTGGTGTTACTCCTTGGTGCACTGGGAGTTTGGTATTTGCTTCATGAAATACAAGGAGTTCAACTGGGACACAGTGCTGGAGGGAGTTCTGTCACGTGTGGAGGGACACAGTCTGCATGAGAATGCACCAACCAGGATTCTGTCCCACATAGGTTGCCGCTTTGTCCATAGCAACCTGATTCTGAACATTGCCCAGAAACCTATCCATATAACAAGATGCCTTTACATATAAGGGTCTGCTGGCTGTACTCTGTCAGTCACAAGGCAATTGGAAGCCAATGGCAGATCCACATGCCCCAACACACATGTTTTATCACACACCTTCACACCTATGCTCTAGTCCCACTAATGAACAGGCTCCAACATACTGGCATCACTGTTCTACACAATTTTCATGAAACCCAGTCAGTCAAGGCACAGTGAGATACACTCATGATCAGCAACAGGACATCCAAAAGTTTTCCAGTGCCACCTGGTTATGGGAATTTCAAAAGTTTCATGGTATTTATCAAGCCATTTTTTGAGGATAAAGTTGGAGGCTCTGTGGGTTTCAATTCATTCAGGAACCATTAAATGTTGAAGAAGCTCATTTCAATGACAGATCTTGAGAACACTCACAGGCAAGTCTTCCCAAAGAGTGGCCAAAAGGTCACATGAAGTCAGGCCCATTGAGGTCTACAATGTGAGGTCCATGTGTGTTTTGACTCTCAACTGTGGCTTTAAAGAATTTCAGAATAAAATCATGTGATATCCAGGCTGAGATTCCCAGTGCTCTGGGCAAAGCCACCCTGCACCTAGATCTCCCTGCACCACAATTAATACCTGAGATCTAGGTTGCATGGCCTAGTAAAATCCAAACACAATTCATGACAATACTTCTCTGATGTCACTTCCAGAATTCAGTCTCTAAGGAGAATCATACCAGCGTTCAAGCCCAGGTGGACCCAGTCATCTGTTCCAAGCGCCAAACAAATTACCACAATTCAAAACAAAATGCTCCCACATGCCCCTTATCTTCTTCAATTTGAGGCCAAATGACTGTGGGGTTTAGATTCTTTATGTAAATTGGATTCATGTGAAAACCCAAGCACCTATGGGCTAAACTCTGCAGGGCTTTAAAGAACTCATTTGACCCAAAGGATCCCTATTTTCACTTGATGGATGTCAGGGCCATTAGAGAGGAAGGTGAGAGTCTTCATCCACAATAACTGCTCTTTTGGCCATTTTGGTTTTGGATGCACCCATGGGATCTTTCTTTAGATCCATCAGGTGCTGAGAATCTAAGCCACAGCCTCACACAGGGCCAAGAGGCTGATTCAGACACATCTCTTTCCAAAGCAATTAAGCAAAGAGCAAAACACACACAGACATTATAAAGTGGCAATATATATGCCAATTGAAATTCATGATGAAATATATATCGTCCACAGATCCAAAAATATTAATTTTACTGAACATGGATTTATGAATAATGTTGTTCAACTAGAAAGGTTACCCTTAGGGTGAATTTTATGATCCAATAGCGTTTAGGAGGAGTGATCTCTTGTCATAATTTGTATCTGCCATGTCAGCCACCTCACAAGAATGTATATGTGATACCAGGTAGGATTCAATATGTTTATATAAAAATACATGTGATGAATAGGCTACAGAGAAAAGGATACAGGAATTCACATATTTATTAACTTTAAAAACACAAGGAGAACTATTTCAATTAAAAATTAACTAGATTTATAACACCTACCCTACATAATGCAAAAGGCAAGTCCAACTATACACCATGCCTCTTCTGAACTGCTTGTATTTCTATTGTGTTTGTATGCACTGTGGGTTTCAAGAACCATTAAATGTTGAGGAAGCTCATTTCAATGAAACTCTGGAGAACTCTCATAGGCAAGGCTTCCCAAAGAGTGACCAAAAGGTTAGATATAGCCAGGCCCATTGAGGTCTACAATGTGAGGTCCATGTGTGTTTTTACTCTCAACTATGCCTACCAAGTCTTTAAGAATAAAATCATGGGATATCTTTGCTGAAATTCCCAGTGCTCTGTGGAAAGCCACCCTCGGCCTTGGTCTTAGTTTCCAAGGGCGACTCTCATGCTTGACCTCTTAAAATATCACCACAATTCATGGCAATACTTCTTTGAGTTCAGTTCCAGAAGTCAGTCTCTAAGGGGAATCACACAAGAATTCAAGCCCAGGTGGACCCAGTCATCTCTTCCAACTGTCAGACAAATGACCACAATTAATACCAAAACACTCTCACATGGCCCTCCTCTTCTTCTATAAAGGCACTCATCATAACATCTGGCTCGAGGTTTCCATGAGGGGCACAGCCCAAGACAGTGTCCCAAATAAGCTCCCTTGCCACTCATTTGCCTAAATTCAGGGTGGCTTGGACACCCTTCTTGTGCACCAGGAGTGATCTGAAAGGGTAAAATAAATTGAAATTAAAGTGTAAAAGTTGAAGTGTAAAAGACCGGGTTTTGTAAAGTTTCTAAGCTGCAAGGCCTGAGTTAAAATGTAAAGGACCAGGTATTGTTAAGTTCCTATGCTACATGCAAAACCTGAAATTCCTGTAGCTTGTAGTACAATTCCGGACTGCCCAGTAAATATTCCCCCTGACCGCCTGGTTGTTTAATAACCTAGGACCCTGTGTGGCCTGGCACATAGGCATCGCAAGGCCTAAACCAATCTGTTTGAATGTGTACCTCGCTTTAGAACTCACCTGTCACTCCCGCCTGACCTGTTCCTGCCAATGAATGAACTAATCATGTTTAGGAATTGTTGTTTGATTTTTCTGCGGTGTATGTTGATTTCTTAAAGGAGACTGTGATATATGTAAAGTCCCGCCCTCCCCAAAAAGTGTACTTAAGCACTGCTCAACCCCTGCTCGGGGCTCTGGGCTGCTCTCCCTTCTTGAGTGAGCACGTAGCCCCAGCATGCTGGATTGGATCCTCAATGAACGCCTTTTTCTGTTGCATGAGCCGCGTTCTCTTGGTGGTCTCTTCCTCCGACGTTCACCGGACCCTTACATTTGGTGCGTTGGCCAGGAATCACGCAGCATAGGACAAGGACACACCAACAGACCCCTCTGGAGGTAAGTAAGGCGCTTCTTTTCATTTTTCCTTGTGATAACTCAGAGCTTTTTGTTCAGGTTCCATTTTTCCGTTTTTGGTTTGGGTTGGCAGAGTGGCTTCCAGCGGAGAATGTAAGTTCCCCCTGTCAGTGGTGGACAAACGTGTCCTAAAGCCACAGGCCATGTCCTTGCAAGGGATGCCTTGGAGGACTCGGGGAGTGACGGATGTGCTCTCATTAGGTGAGGAGGGACGAATGAGCCCACATTAGGTGACTCTGCTGGCAACCCATCATATCTTGCTGACTACTTTTTTCTCTCAGGTTGAATTCACTGTCTGTCTTTGTGGTCTAACCCATCAGGTTTTGACAGTTACTAGGTTCTAATCTTTACTTCTGAACTCGTGTTAAATGTTAACTGTGTGTACATGTTTGTGTCACGTTTGTATTGTCCTTGTCTCTGTTTGAGAAACTCTCATTATGGGACAAAGCCATTCCATGCCTCTTTCCTTGAAGCCATTCCTGGTCCCTGCCTCCAATCCGACCCCTTCACCCAGGATCCTATCACTCAAACCTTCTACTCCTCCCCCTCTTCCCTCCATTCTCTCTGAGTCACAAGATTGTAGATCTTGGGGTTGTGAACAAACGGGAGCTGCATGATGGTCTTTGTGTGTCATTTTATCTGTGTTTCTGTTAAATGTGATGGCATTGTTTGGTCCGATGCAGAGTCCCGAGTTCCAACCTGCATTACATATGTGGAAGTTACTTTAGCTAAATTTTAAACTAATGCTTCTCCTGTGAGGGACCAAAAGTCAATAGAACCGCCAGTTTTTCTGTTCTCACCTTTTCACCTCTCTTAGCTGTGCTTTAAAGAACTTTGATAAACTTTACTCCCCTTTGTTAAGCAACATTACGGAAGCAGTGATTTCTTTTCTTCCCGTAGTTGGATTGAGCATGCCCACTGCAGAGGGAAATGTCTGGGGTCTAAGAACTTTGATATCTCGCTTAAACTTTTCTCAAAACCCTGTTCTCATTATTAAATTGGCATTAATTGGCTTTGGGATGGGAACCAAGCCTTCAGTCATAAATTTTGACACCCCAGAGGGGACTTTAAATAAACCCCACTCTGCCCTCTTGGGGAAGCCTAGCACTCAAAACAACTGAAGCAGAGAATGAAATTTTTGGGAGCTGACTACTGCAAAGTTGGGAGACATAGAATATGCCTGGTGCCTGGGGTCAAAGCAAACCAGAGGAACTAATCCTGTAAGTAAATGGTGAGGCTAAGGGACTCCCAGCAGCTGCCAGATCCATTTTGCTGTGGGGAACTCCCTTATTCCTTACGTGCACTTTAAGGATTTCTCCACCTCTGTTTACTTAACAAAAGGGACAATGAATGCATTAATATGTTGATATTATAGATTGTTTCTTGGGGATGATCTAGGGTGAATGTGTATCTAGAAATGATTTTTTTTATTTTAACCATCTGGTATCTAAATGGGTTTCTAAAGCATTGCACTATCTTACAGTTAAAAGTTGGGTTTAAACAATTGTTTAGTTTGATTTCAGGTAGTTCATGCTAGGAAACTTAAATACTTAGGGTAAAAAAAAAATAAAGAGTTTTAATTTTGAACTAGACAGCCTGAAAAAATTTCACTAGATATATCAGTGCATTAACTTGGGAAGAGATAATAAATTATGATATGGTATCTATTCCCATCAGTGTGTAAGATTTTAAAAAATGGTACTAAATTAAAACGTTGGTCTGGCTTATTGAAATGACATTAATTAGCAACAGTCTTGGAAATTTTTAAAGCTTAATTTCGGATACACATGGTAGCATGTGGTTCTTTTTAAAAAATTTTCAGCCAATTTAATTTAACTTAATACTATTAGAAACTTCATAACAAAGAAAGGGGCTTAATGATCCTATAGAAACTTCTTCTGATGGTGGCATTAATATTATCAAAAAATGATCCTATTTTCAGTTTTGTGTGAGCAAGTTTTTCTAGTGTAGAAAAATCTAAAGAAATAAAATTTTGAGAATTACATCTTAAACTTGCATCAAAATTTTCAACATCCAAACCTGGAAATTATGACTTATAGATAAATGCCTTAGGCGTGAGGTTTCTTCTCAGAATTCCAGTCTTTCCAGTTTTCCAGACCTCAGCCAGGACTTACTTTGATATGCAAATAAAAGAAGCCTGCAGCACTCAGCAGGAGACAGATAAAAAGAGTAAATGTGTCTTTTTACCTGAACTCAAACTAGACCTAACCAAAAAAGTATATAATATGGTATTTACTAATTACTGGCCAGTCATCATTTTTAGGACTTTTGCTTTTCTTAGATTCTGTAATTTTTTTTTTGAGCTCATGATCTTGATTCTGCTGATGGGTTAATGTTTTCTGATCAGTTCTATTTTTGATCGACTCTGGAGTTTTCAGCATTGCAATGGAGATTTCACCTGAAAAAAGCTACAAGGCCTTTACTATTGTGTTATGTGTTACATTTGTGTTACGTGTTGTATGTTGGTATGTCTGTATGTGTGTATGTCCATATATCATGCAGGGATATGACAATTGACAGATGAGGAGCGCTCATGAAAAATTTAAAAATGTATCCAAATGTCTTTGATTCACGTGATTCATATGTTTTAATTCAAATTGGGTAAACAGATAAAAATAAAGATGTCTTTAAAATTAGGCCAATAAGTTTTCTAGGTTTTCAAAAAGGCCCTAATAAAATGTAGATGTCTATAAAATAATCTGCTTAAATTCAGAAATTGAAAAGCATTGTATTGAAATGTGAACAGAAAGAGGTTAGTAGATGGAAAAGAGAAACTAAAAGGTTCTAGATATAGATATAATAGAGGAAAAACGTGTTTCTGGATAAGAGAGTCTATATGATTAAGTAATTAAAAGGGTTTAAGTAAATAATAAAAAAAGGTGTGTGTAACTTGGTTATTTGTGTAAGTTTTGAGCAAGTAATCTTAAAAAATTAAACAGCTGGTAAAACAAGTACTGTTTTTATAAAATTGTGCCATGTTATTTCTTTAAAATCTAAACTTGTTTAATACAAAAACATCAATGTAATTGTGGTGTTAATGTGTTCATATCTTCCAGGTATACAAGTCTGTAAGGTAGAAGCTTGCAAAGACCATTGTATCAAGCTGGTGTTCTAAGGTTGTATGGTAATTCTAGGCTTAAAAGAAAAACATGTTGGAGTGTTGGAGATTTATGTATATCATTTGTGTTCTATAATTGGACTTGTTATCAATAAGATATGTACAGTTCCATGTTACTTTTTACACTGAGATACAATCTAAAAGTATTTTTAACTTAATGAGAGCCAAATCTGTGAAGGTTTTATTGTAAACTCAAAGGTAATGCCCATTCATTTCCATGTGAAAACTGTTTTCTTCAGGCTTCACAAAGGGGTGGCCTGAGACAAAGACTTTCCTGATATTCAGGGCAACATAACAATAGGTAATCAAAAGGCCCAAAGCAGGGTTTCTCCACTGAGACTTTACTGGCTACACTGATATCTGAGTTTTCTGAGATGCTTGCCATTCCCTTCAGCTACCAGTACATGGCCATGTCACAGAGCTTGGAAGTGGTACATATATTTGACACAAAATCATGAGCCTATTCTGGAGAGTGGCCAGAATTCAGGAAGAAAACAGGAACGTAGGAAGATAGTTGGTGTTGCCCATTGATAAGGCAAGCCACACTCCATTCATAAATTGTGCCGGATGAATGCTGGGAAGTTTTCTCCTTGAGAGGATACACCCATTGAGGCATTATCTTTTCTAATGTCTACAACCACGAAAACAGTGGGATACACAGACCTAAAAACACTCGCCTTGTCAAAGGACTAACTAGAAACAGTCCACTCCAAACCAAACACACCCCCTTTCCTAACTATTCTCAGAACAAAAGAAAAAACCACAAACCCACACCCACAACCACAAAGGCACCTCCTTCCCCCAAGTGGGTCTGGAACTATCCAGAGTGTCCTCTGACTGGAGGGCCATACTATGTTCCCCAGAAATGGTCTGTCCTGTCTCAGATCTGGACTCCTTGGTCAACTCTGTGAAGTTGTCAGGAGCCAGCAGTGAGCCTCTATCTGTTTTCTCCGGAAGGGCCCCTCTTCAGAATTTTTCTGGAATTTGGCCATTCTCACATAAGTAGGTACCACAAAAGACTGACTCTGTCCTTGGAAAATCCAAACAAGTAAGAACACTGGAACTGGTGCTGGGACTGGGCCTGGGTGCCTAGATTCCTGGAACCCAAATTTGGAGAGTTCCATCAACAAGGATGTGAGGTGAGGTCACTTCCTTTAGTAACTGAGTGAGGTCACTGCCTTGGCAACCAACTTGTCCTAACATTTGCTTCCTAAGGTCTCATAACATGGAGGATGTCCCTACTTCCTGTGACACTTTCACAAGTTAGAATGGTAAAGAAACAATAGTCACCTCTGAACAGATCTCCACACAGGCCTCTCCTCTACATTAAGAAGAGAGAATCTGATTCAGACACAACCCTTCATCCTGACCAGGCTGTTTGCCATGGAAGATGCCTTTTGCTCTCTCAGATCCTTCATAGCTGCCTACATCTTCTCCAGGGTTCATTTCTGCATGGAACTTTGAAGTTTTCAGCAGGTGGAAGATCCCCTGCATTCCTGTATTGTAAGACCAAATCTTTCCCTGCTTTTCTGAACACTTAGATTGAGGGAACAGTGTATGGTTAGGGTTAACAATATGTTCAATTAAAACCAAAATACTCCCACATGGCCCTCATATTCTTCCATGTAGACATTCATCATAACCTCTGGCTGGAGGTTTCCATAAGGGGCGCAGCCCAAGACAGTGTCCAAAATAAGTTCCCTTGCCCCTCATTTTCCTAAAGTCAGGGTTTCCTGGACACCCTTCCTGTAAACCAGGATTGATCAAATAGGCCTGCCAGTAATACTGCTCTGTTTCTTCATTTTGAAGCCTACTGACTGTGAGGTATAGATTCTTTATGTGATTTGGAGTCATGTGAGAACCCAAGCACTGCTGCAGGGCTTTGAAGAACTCATTTGTCTCAAAGGATCCCTATACTTACTTAATGGAGGTCAGGAACCTAACAGAGGAAGCAAGAGACTTCATCCACAATGACTGATCTTTTTGCCATTTTGGTTTTGGATGCACACATGGGATCTTTCTTTAGATCCATCAGGTGCTGATAATCAAAGCCACAGCCTCTCTCAGAGCCGAAAGGATGATTCAGACACATCCCTTTCCAAAGCAATTAAGCAAAGAGCCACAGGTGATGCTCATTCATTTCCAATTGAAAGCACTTTTCTTCAGGCTTCACAAACTGGTGGCCTGAGGAAAAGACCTTCCTGAGATTCAGGTCAACAGAACAGTAGGTAAGCAAAAGGCACAAAGCAGGGTTTCTCTACTGAGACTTTACTGGTCACACTGATATCCGAGTTTTCAGAGATGCTCCCAATTCCCTTCATCTATCCAGTACATGGCCATGTCACAGAACTCGACGGAGGTCCATATCTTGGACAAAAAAACATGAGCCTATTCTGGAGAGTGGCCAGAATTCAGGAAGAAAACAGGAACTAAGGAAAGAAGTAGGTGTTGTCTACAACCACGAAAACAGTGGGATACACAGACCTAAAAACACTCGCCTTGTCAAATGACTTACTAAAAACAGTCCACTCCAAACCAAACATACTGCCTTTCCTACCTATTCTCAGAACATGATAAAAAAACACAAATTCACACCCACACCCACAAAGGCACCTCCTTCCCCCAAGTAGGTCTGTGACTATCCAGAGTGTCCTCAGACTGATGGGCCTTACTCTGCTCCCTCGAAATGGACTGTCCTGTCTCAGATCAGGTCTCCTTTACCAACTCTGTAAAGTTTTCAGCATCAATCAGTGAGTCACTACCTGCTTTCTCAGGAAAGGCCCCTCTTCAGAGCTTTCCTGGCATTTAGCCATCCACACATCAGTATGTACCAAAAAGACTGACTCTGTCCTTGGTAAATCCAAACAAGTGAACCCACTGGGACTGGGACTGGGACTGGCTCTGAGTGCCTGGCTTCCTGGATCCCAAGTTCAGAGAGTTCCATCACCAAGGAAGTGAGGTAGGTCACTTCCTTCAGGAACTGAATGAGGTCACTACCTTGGTAACCACTTTATCCTAACATTTGCTTCCAAGGGTCCCACGAGAGAGAGGCTTCCCCTACTTCCTGTGTCACATTTACAAGATAGAATGGTATATCAACCATAGGCACATGTTAACAGCTCTCCACACAGACCTGGTTTGGTCCATCTTCTCTACTTTAAGAAAAGAGAGGCTTATTCAGACACATCGCTTCATCCTGACCAGGTATTTTACCAAGGAAGATTACTGTTGCTCTCTCAGGTCCTTCATAGCTGCCTACATCTTCTTCAGGGTTTATTTCTGCATGGAACTTGAGGTTCTCAACAGGTGGAAGATCCCCTACCTACCTGTATTATAACACCAACTCTGTCCCTGGTCTTTGTAAAGTTAAATTGAGGGAACAGTGCATGGTTAGGGTTAATAAGATGTTCAATTTGGGTTAGGAATCATTCTGCGAGATGAATAATGGTATTGGGGACCTCCGATATTTACAAGCATAAATAGGTGTAATATAAGTATGAATACAGAAATCTAGGAAAGATTTGAAACCCAGATGAACACTGGGCCCTTGATTGGGATACTTAGCTTTGAATTATTTCCGCAAAGTTGTCTCAAATAAATCGTTATACAATGGCATAGGACCTTGTACCTTGGATGACTGAATGAGGAAGAGATCCTCCAGACAAAAAGGGATAGTTCCAAAAGTTATTTAGATATAGGGTTTTGGTTAGAGAGTGAATGCAAATGTCAGCATATGTGAAGAGTCAGTCACAGTGATGAACTGGGGAAAATGTGTAGGAAAGCAGATATCAATAGAGACATTAGGAAATCAGGGAAAGTACAAAGTGAGTAATAGGATAAGACGTTTTTAACAGGGTTGAGTTTGAATATATAATCTTAGGAAGAAACAAATATGTAGTCACCAATAGGAATGATATTTGAGATCATTAGTTAATCAGGACATGGATGTTGTTAGTAATACATGCTCACATTAAATTTAGGCTTTGGTACAATCATAAGGGTGTCCGTTGCATTTTTTGTCAGGAATATTACTGTGATGAAATGTAAATGTATATCAGGTGACTACAGTATTTCTTCAAACATTTCTGAAAGCAACATTTTAAGAATTATAAATTAGTATTGGGGACACAAGTACGTGTACCCTGTGCCTATGATTATAAAGATGATGCCTTAATAGACCATACTGTAAATAAATAATATAACTTGATCAAACTTTAAATAATGGATTGAATTGATATCTGAAAATATATAGGAAATCTTATATTGATATACATAAGTTCATTCTAACCAGTTATACATCTAATGGTAATTTTAGCATTATGGTTTATCATGAAGAGTGTGGGAGTTTTGCTTCAAAAATGATTATGGAAATCGAAAATAATGTGTTTGGAAATAATCTCATGAAAAGTACAGTCAAGAAACATGGAGGAATACATATATTCTGAAGCAGGAAGTAATTGCAAGTGAACCAAATGCGTACAGATTTGTTAACTTGTGGATGAAAAGCATTATCTCATAATGTCCATAAACTGAAGAAATAGTAATGTACCAGTGTTGAATAAAAATGAACTTCAAAATACACATCATGTCCCATAGGATTTTACTTGCATTGATGTTAAACTGGGTCAGTTACTGTACAAATATTAGGATTTGTAAGCACCTTTCACCGAAGTTAGTTTTCAGTACTGGGAAATAAATATGTATTTCATGTGGATGAATATTTCTGAGAATAATTTTGTGAAAATTTGATTATAAATCCACATATAGGAACATGAGTTAAATTAGTGAGTGTAAAATAAGACACATATATTTCATATTTTGAATAATCTGGAGAAAAAAAAAATATATATATATATATATATATATATATATATATATATATATAAAGATACAAACACAGACATTAAAATGTAGTAATATGTATGCCAATCAAAATTCATCATGAAATATATATCATCCTCATATCCAAAACTATTCTTTTTACTGAGCATGGATTTATGTATAATGCTGTTCATCTAGGAAATTCACCCATATGTTGAATTTTCAGTTCCATCAGTATTTAGGGGGAGTGATCTCTTCTCACAATTTGTATCTTCCTAAAACAGCAAGCTCACAAGAATGTACGTGTGATACCAGGTAGGATACTAAATATGCATAATAAATTTCATGAGATGAATAGGGTACAGAGAAAGGGAGACAGAAATGTACATATGTGTTAACTTTAAAAACTCATGGAGAAGTATTACAATGAAAAGTTGACTAGATTTATAACACATTCACTTGATAAAGCAGAAGGCAAGTCCTAGTATACACCATGCCTCCTATGAACGGCCTGTATTTCTATTCTGTTAGGTTTCTTTTTCTACATCATATTAAGATTAGTAGTCAGAGTCTAGTAGGGTATGGGTTAGTGACAGGGATTCAGTATTTCTAATGGAAAATAGGAAAATGAATCTAATGTGTATGCAAATATTTGCTAGACAAAAATCTTCCCACTGTCCTCCAAAACAATGCCTTGATATTTCCTTCGCCACAAGTAATACACAATTAGTGGAGAAGAGTTTGAAAGTCTGTGAATATATATCTGGAAAAGAAAATACTCAGGAGTTCACAACCTTGGAGGTGGTAGTGGAATTTCCAAAAGTAAGGTACAGGGTAAACACTCCACAAACATGGAACTCTGGTGGCCTAATGAGTTGTTGAGAAAATGCCTCTGAGTTTGGGCCCTTGAAAAATTTGTTGTTGTCAGGAGCTTTAGCTTCCTTTGTATTGAGACCATCAAACCTGGGTCGGCATCTATGTGACCTGGATGACATGGTTCCTTATATGCTATTGAACATGAGGCAGAAGTTCTGAATTTTCCCTTTGTTAGTAAACTGAGGACACTGGGGTCTAAGTGTCTAACCATGTGATCTGTGAAGCCATTTGGTCATACTCCACTTTTCGTGGTGTTTCTTACTGCTGCACTGGGAGTTTGGTATTGGCTTCACGTAATACAAGGAGAAAAACTGGGACACAGTGCTAGAGGGAGTACTCTCACGTGTAGTGGATGAGGGTCTGCAGGAGAATGCACCAACCAGGCTTCTATCCCAAAAAGCTTGCACCCATGTCCATAGCAACCTGATTCTGAACATTGCCCTGAAACCTCTCCATATAACAAGGTCCCTTTACTTGTAAGGTTCTGCTGGCTGCACCATGTCAGTCACAAATCATTTGGAAACCAATGGCAGAACCACGTGTCCCCACGACAGATGTTTTATCATACACCTGCCCACCACTGCTCTGGGCCCACTAATCAGCAGGCTCCAACTTTCTGGCATCTCTGTTCTCACCATTTTCATGAAACCCAGTCAATCAATGCAATGTCTGGTACACTCGTGATCAGCAACAGATATCCAAAGGTTCTCCAGTGCCACCTGTTCATGGGAATTTAAAAAATTCATGGTATTTATATAGCCAATTTTCAAGGATGAATTTGGAGGCACTGTGGCTTTCAATTTATTCAGGAACCATGAAATGGTGAGGAAGATTATTTCAATTAAAGCTCAGGAGAACTCTCAGAGGCAAGGCTTCCCAAAGAGTGGCCAAAAGGTCACATTAAGCCAGGCCCATTGAGGTCTACAATTGAGGTCCATGTGTGTTTTGACTCTCAACAATGGCTGCCACGTCTTTCTGAATAAAGTCATGTGATATCCTGGCTGAGATTCCCAGTGCTCTTTGGAAAGCTATCCTGGGCCTAGATCTCAGTCTCCAAGGGCAACTCTCATGTGTGGCCTCCTAAAATCCCAACACAATTCATGTCAATACTTCTCTGAGTTCATTTCCAGAACTCAGTCTCTAAGGGGAATCACTCCAGAGTTCAAGCCCATCTGGACCCAGTCATCTCTTCCAACTACCACACAAATGACCACAATTAAACCAAAACACTCCCACATGGCCCTCATCTTCTTCAATATAAACTCTCATCATAACTTCTTGCTGGAGGTTTCCATGAGGGGCGCAGCCTAAGACAGTGTCCAAAATAAGCTCATTTGCCCCTTATTTGCCTAAATTCAGGGTGGCCTGGAAACCCTTCCTGTGAATCAGGTGTGATCAAATAGGCCTGCCATTAATACTGCTCTACTTCTCCAATTTGAGGCCTACTCTCTGTGGTGCATAGATTCTTTATGTGAATTGGGGTCATGAGAAAACCCAAGCACCTATGGGCTACCCTCTGCAGGGCTTTGAAGAACCCATTTCAGTGAGTCTAGGAGTTGGACCAAAAGTTCTTTAGATATAGGGGTTTTGTTAGAGAGTGAATGTAAATGTGAGCATATTTCAAGAGTCAGTCACAGTGATGAACTGGGGAAAATGTGTAGGAAATCAGATATCAATAGAGACATTAGGAAATCAGGCAAAGTACAAAGTGAGTGATAGGATGAGACATTTTTAACAGGGTTCAGTTTCAATATTTAATCTTAGGAAGAAACAAATATGTACTCACCAATAGGAATGATATTTGAGATCATTAGTTAATCAGGACATGGATGTTGTTAGTAATACATGCTCACTTTCAATATAGGCTTTGGTACAATCATAAGTGTGTCCGTTGCATTTTGTGTCAGGAATATTACTGTGATGAAATGTATATATATATCAGGTGGCTAGAGTATTTCTTCCAATATTCTTAAAGCAATATTTTAAAGACTTATAAATTAGTATTTGGGATACAAATAGGTATACCATCGGTCTATGAATATAGAGATGATGCCTTAATAGACCATACTGTGAATAAATAATGTAACTGGTTCAAACTTTAAATAATGGATTGAATTGATATCTGAAAATATATGGGAAATCTTATATTGATATACATAAATTCATTCTAACCAGTTATACATCTAATGGTAATATTAGCATTATGGTTTATCATGAAGAGTGTCTGAGTTTTGCTTCAAAAATGATTATGGAAATCAAAAATAATGTGTTTGGAAAGAATCTCATTAAAAGAACAGTCAAGAAACATGGAGGAATACATGTGTTCTGAAGTAGGAAGTGATTGAAAGTGAACTAAATGCCTATAAATTTGTGAAATTGTGGATGAAAGAATATATCCTATTATGTCCATAAACTGCAGAAATAGTAATGTATCAGTGTTGAATAAAAATGAACTTCAAAATACACATCATGGTCCCATAGGTGTCTACTTGCATTGATGTGAAACTGGGTCAGTCACTGTGGAAATATTACCATTTGTATGCACCATTCACTGAATTTAGTTTTCAGTACTAGGAAATAAATATGTATTTAAGGTGGATGAATATTTCTAAGAATTATTTTGTGAAAATTTGATCATAAATCCACATACACACACATGAGTAAATTTAGAAAGTGTATAATAAGACACATATATTTCATATTTTGGAAAATCTAAAGAGTAGATATCTATATCTATATAGATAGATAGATAGATAGATAGATAGATAGATACTCACATACACAGACATTAAAATGTAGCAATATATATGCCATTTGAAAATCATAATAAAATAGATATCATCCACGTATCCAAAAATATTCATTTTACTGAACATTTATTTATGCATAATATTGTTCATCTAGGAAATTCACCCATAGGTTGAATTTCCAGTTCCATCAGTATTTAGAGGGAGTGATCTCTTCTCACAATTTGTATCTTCCAAAATAATCAAGCTCACAAGAATGTACATGTGATACCAGGTAGAATTCTAAAGATGCATTAAAAAATACATGTGATGAATAGGCTACAGAGAAAGGGAGACAGAAATTTACATATGTGTTAATTTTAAAAACTCATGGAGAAGTATTACAATGAAAAGTTGACTATATTTATAACACATACCGTTGATAAAGCCGAAGGCAAGTCCAAGTATACACCATGCCTCCTATGAAAGGCCTGTATTTCTATTCTGTTAAGTTTCTTTTTCTCCATCATATTTGGATTAGTAGTCAGAGTCTAGTAGGGTATGGGTTAGTGTCAGGGATTCAGTATTTCAAATGGAAAATATGAAAATGAATCTAATGTGTATGCAAATATGTGCTACACAAAATCATCCCACTCTCATCCAGAACAATGCTTTGACATTACCTTCGCCCCATATAAGACACAATTATTGGAGAAAAGTTAGAAAATCTGTGAATACATATGTGGAAAGAAAAATGCTCAGGAGTTCACAAACTTGTAGGAGGTAGAACGGGTTACAAAAAGGGAGAGGGTAAACACTCCACAAACATGGAGCTCTGCTGGCCCAATGACTTTTTGAGAAACTGCCTCTGAGGTCGGGCAGTTAAAATATATATTGTTGTCAGTAGTTTTAGCTTCCTTTGTAGTGAGACCATCAATTCTGGGTCTCCATCTATGTGACCTGGATGACATGGTTTTTTGTTTTCTAGTGAACATGAGGCAGCAGTGCTGAATTCTCTCTTTGTAGGTAAACTTTGGCCACTGGGGTCTAAGTATCTAACTGTGTTGTCTGTAGAGCCATTTGGTCATTATCCACTTTCGTGGTGTTTTTTACTGCTGCACTGTGAGTTTGGTATTGGCTTCACGAAATACAAGGAGTTCTACTGGGACACAGTGCTGGAGGATGTACTCTCACGTGTGGTGGGTTAGTAAAATGCACCAGTGAGGCTTCAATCCCACATAGCTTTTCAACTTGACAATAGCAACCTGATTCTGACCTTTGGCAGGAATCCTCTCCATATAACAAGATGCCCTTACATAGAAGAGTCTGCTGGCTGTACCATGTCAGTCACAAGTCTTTCTAAGCCAATGGCAGATCCAAGTGGCCCCACCACAAATGTTTTTTTTCACACACCTACACTCCTCTGCTCTAGGCCCACTAGTCTGCAGGCTCCAACTTTCTGGCATCTATGTTCTACACTTTTTTCATGAAACCCAGTCAATCAAGGCACTGTCTGGTACAATCATGATCAGGAACAGGACATTCAGAAGTTCTCCAGTGCAACCTGGTCATAGTAATTTCAAAAAATTCATGGTATTTATCTAGATATTTTTCAATAATGAAGTTGGAGGCACTGTGGGATTTAATTTATACAGGAACCATTAAAAGGTGAGGAATCTCATTTCAATGAAAGCTCTGGAGAACTTTCACAGGCAAGGCTTCCCAAAGAGTGGGCAAAAGGTCACATGAAGCCAGGCCCATTGAGGTCTACAATGTGAATTCCATGTGTGTTTTGACTCCCAACTATGGCTGACAATCTTTCAAAATAAAATCTTGTGATATCCTGGCTGAGATTCCCAGTGCTCTGTGGAAAGTCACCCTGGGCCTAGATCTCAGTTTCCAATGGCGAATCTCATGCGTGGCCTCCAAAAATCCCAACACAATTCATGGCAATACTTCTCTGAGTTCAGTTCCACAACTCAGTTTCTAAGGGGAATCACAACAGAGTTCAAGCCCAGGTGGACCCAGGCATCTCTTCCAATTGCCACACAAATGATGACAATTAAAACCAAAACACTCCCACAGGGCCCTCTTCTTCTTTTATATAGACACTAATCATAAACTCTAGCTGGAGGTTTCCATCAGGGGCACAGCCCAAGACAGTGTCAAAATAATCTCCCTTGCCCCTCATTTGCCTAAAGTCAGGGTGGCCTGGACAACATTCCTGTGAAACAGAAGTGATCATATAGGACTGCTGTTAATACTGCTCCACTTCTCAAATTTGAGGCCTACTGACTGTGGGGTATAGATTCTTTGTGTGAATTGGAGTCATGAGAAAACGCAAGCACCTATTGTCCAGCCTCTGCAGGGCTTTGAAGAACTCATTTGACACAAATGATCCCTATTCTCACTTGATGGAGGTCAGAAATATTACAGAGGAAGGCGAGAGGCTTCATCCAAAATGACTGATCTTTTTTCCATTTTGGTTTTGAATGCCCACATGGGATCTTTCTCTAGACCCATCAGGTGCTGAAAATCTAAACCACAGGCTCACACAGGGCCAAGAGGCTGATTCAGACAAATCTTTTTCCAAAGCAATAAAGTAAAAAGCCACAGGTGATTCCCATTCATTTCCATTTGAAAACTCTTTTCTTCAGGCTTCACTAAGGTTTGGCCTGAGGCAAAGACCTTTCTGACATTCAGAGCAACAGAACAATAGGTAATCAAAAGCCCCCAAGCAGGGTTTCTCCTAGGAGACTTTCCTGGTTACTCTGATATGTGAGTTTTCTGAGATGCTCGCCATTCTCTTCAACTATCCAGTACATGGCCATGTCACAGAGCTTGGAGGTGGTACGTATCTTGTACAAAAATACATGATACTAATCTTGAGAGTGGCCAGAATTCAAAAAAAAATGAGAACTTAGGTAGATAGCAGGTGTTGCCCATGGATGAGGCAAGCCTCAGTCCATTCATTAATTGGGAAGGATGCATACTGGGAAGTTTTCTACTAGACAGGACACACCCAATGAGCTATATTCTTTTTTAATATCTACAAAGAAAAACACAATGGGATACACAGACACAGAAACAGTCTCCTTGTCAAATGACTTACTAGAAACAGTCCACTCCAAACCAAACAAACCTCCTTTTTTACCTATTCTCAGATCATGTGAAAAAACCACAAACACAAACCAACACCCTCTAATGCACCTCCTTCTTCCAAGTAGGTCTGTGACTATCTGGAATGTCCTCTGACTGGTAGGACATACAATGCTCCCCAGAAATGGCCTTTCTGTCTCAGATCTGGTCTCCTTGGTCAAATCTGTGAAGTTGTAAGGACGCAGTGGTGAGCCAATTCCTATCCTCTCAGGAAAGACCCCTCTTCAGAGCTTTCTTGGTATTTGGCAACCCTTACATCAGTAGGTACCAAGAAAGACTGACTCTGCTCCTGGAAAATCCAAAGAAATGAGCCCACTGCGACTGGGACTGGGACTGGCTCAGGGTGCCTTGCTTCCTGGATCACAAAATTCAGAGAGCTCCATCACCAAGGAAGTGAGGTGAGGTCACTACCTTCAGAAAATGAATGAGGTCACTGTCTTGGCCACCACTTTGTCCTAACAGTTTCTTCCTATTGTCTCCTGACATGGAGGCTGCCCTACTTCCTGTGATACTTTCTCATGTTAGAATGGTATAGAAACCATAGTTACCTTGGAACAGCTCTCCACACAGGCCTGGTTTGGTCCATCTTCCCTACATAAAGAATAGAGAGGCTGACTCAGACACATCTTTTCATCCTGACCATGTTTTTGCCATGGAATATGACTTTTGTTCTCTCAGGTCCTTCATAGCTGCCTGCATCTTCTCCAGGGATCATTTCTGCATGGATTTTGAGGTACTCAGCAGTTGGAAGATCTCCTAACTTCCTGTATTGTAATACCAACTTTGTCCCTGCTCTTCTGTAAAGTGAGATTGAAAGAACATTGTATGGTTAGGATTAATAGCATGTTCGATTTGGGTTGGAAATCATTCTGCTGGATGAATAATGGTATTGGGAACCAGCGATATTTATAAGAATATAGAGGTAGAACATAAGTATGAAAACAGAAATCTAGGTAATATTTGAAGCCCAGAAGGATTTGGACCCTTGATTGGGATCCTTAGCTTGAGTTATGTTTTGCACCGAGGTCTCAGTTAAATTGATATACAATGGCATAAGACCCTGTACCTCAGATGATTAAATGTAGAAGAGATCATCCAGTCAAAAAGGGATTGTGTGTAGGATTAGGAAGATAGTCAGTAGGTTTAGAAGGAAGAGTGAGTCTAGGATTTGGACCAAATGTACTTTAGCAATAGGGTTTTGGTTAGAGAGTGAATATAAATGACACCATATGTGAAGAGTCAGGCACAATGATGAACTGGGGAAAATATGTAGGAAAGCAGACATCAATAGAGACATTAGGAAATCAGGCAAAGTATAACGTGATAGGATTAGACATTTTCAACAGGGTTGAGGTTGAATACATAATCTTAAGAAGAAACCAATTTGTAGTCACCAATAAGATTGACATTAGAGAGCATTAGGCAACCTGGACATGGATATATTTAGTAATCCATGTTCACATTCCATTGAGGCTTTGGTACAATCATAAGGGTGACCTTCGCATTTTGTGTCCAGAATATTACTGTGTTAATATGTATATGAAGATCAGGTGACATGAGTATTTCTTCCACCATTTCTGGGGGAAATATTTTGAAAAGATATAAATTAGTACTGGGGATACTAATCGGCTTACCCTGTGTTGATGAATATAGAGATGATGCATTAATAGACCATACTGTGAATTAATTATATGACTGGTTCCAAATTTAAATAATGGATTGTATTGATATCTGAAAAAATAGAGGAAATCATTTATTGATATACATACATTCATTCCAACCACTTATATATCTAATGGTTATATTAGGGTTACCGTTTATCATAAATAGTGTGTGAGTTTTGCTTCAAAAATGATTATGGAATCGAAAATAATGTCTTTAGAAAGAAGTCTAGTGAAAAGACCAGTCAAGAAACATGGAGAAATATAAGTGTTCTGAAGGAGGAAGTGATTGAAAGTGAACCAAATGTTTATAAATTTGTGAACTTGTGAATGAAAGGATATAATTTATGATGTCTATAAACTGAAGAAATAATAACGTACCAGGTTTGATTAAAATGAACTTTAATAAACACACCATATCCAATAGGAATCTACTTGCATTGATGTTAAACTTGGTCAGTTACTGTAGAAATATTAGGATTTGTAAGCACCCTTCCCTGAAGTTAGTTTTCAGTACTAGGAAACAAATATTTATTTCAGTGGATGTATATTTCTGAGAATAAACTTTTTAAAAGTTGATTATAAATCCACATATATGAATATGAATGAATTCAGGCGGTGTATAAGAAGACACATATATTTCATATTTTGGTAAATCTGGAGAATATATATATATATATATATATATATATATATATATATATATATAATGTATATATAGACACACAAACACACACATTATAATGTAGCAATATATATGCCAATTGAAATTCATCATGAAAAATAACTCATCCGCATATCCCAAAATATTCATTTTACTGAACATGAATATGTGTATAGTGTTGTTCATCTAGGAAGCTCACCCATGGGTTCAATTTTCAGTTAAAACAGCGTTTAGGAGGAGTGATCTCTTCTCACAATTTGTATCTGCCAAGTCAGCCACCTCACAAGAATGTATATGTGAAACCAGGTAGGATTCTATTTGTGCATATAAAAATACATTTGCTTAATAGGCTACAGAGAAAGGGAGACAGGAATTCACATTTTTCTTAACTTTAAAAACACATGGAAAATTATTTCAACAAATAATTGACTAGATTTATAACTCCTACCTTATATCATGCAAAAGGTAATTCCAACTATACACCATGCTTCTTCTGAAATGCTTGTATTTCTATTCTGTTTGGGTTATTTTTCTCCATTATATTAGGATTAGTAGTCAGAGTTTAGTAGGGTATGGGTTAGTGTCAGGGATTCAGTATTTCAAACAGAAAATTGGAAAATGAATCCAATGTGTATGCAAATATGTGCTACAAAACAATCTTCCCTCTCTCATCCAGAACAATGACTTGACATTCCCTTTGCCCCAAGTAAGTCAGAATTAGAGGAGAAGAGTTAGAAAATCCGTGAATATATATTTAGAATGGAAAATGCTCAGGAGTTCACAACCTTGGAGTTGATAGAGCAGTTTCCAAAAGTAAGTGACATGGTAAACACTCCACAAACATGGAGATCTGCTGGCCTAAACACTTCTTGAGAAATTGCCTCTGAGCTTGGGCACTTGAAATATATGTTGTTTTCAGGAGCTTTAACTTCCGATGTAGTGAGACCATCAAAGCTAGGTCTGCATCTATGTGACCAGGAGGACATGGTTTCTTATTTTCCAATGAACATGAGACAGCAGTGCTAAATTCTCTCTTTGTAGCTAAATTGTGGCCACGGGGGCTAAGTGTCACCCCATGTGGACTGTGAAGCCACTTGGTCATCCTCGACTTATCATTGTGTTTCTTGCTGCTGCACTGGGAGTTTGGTATTTGCTTCACGAAATACAAGGAGTTCAAGTGGAACACAGTGCTGGAGGGAGTTCTGTCACGTGTGGTGGGTCAGTGTCTGCATGGGAATGCACCAAATAGGCTTCTATCCCACATAGCTTGCCCCTTGACCATAGCAACCTGATTCTAAACATTGCCGTGAAAAATCTCCATATAACAAGATGCCTTTATATAGAAGGGTCTGCTGGCTGCACCGTGTCTGTGTCAAGGCATTTGAAAGTCAATGGCAGATCCACAGGCCCCACCACAGATGTTTTATCACACACCTGCACACCACTGCTCTAGGCCCACTACATATCAGGCTCCAACTTACTGGCATCTCTGTTCTACACCATTTTCATGATACCTAGTCAATCAAGGCACTGTCTGGTATACTCATGATCAGCAACAGGACATCCAAAGGTTCTCCAGTGCCACCTGGTCATGAGAATTTCTAAAAATTCATGGTATTTATCTAACTATTTTTCACATATGAAGTTGTTGGTACTGTGGGTTTCAATTCATTCAGGATCCATTAAATGTTGAGGAAGCTCATTTTAATGAAGGATCTGGAGATCTCTCACAGGCAAGGCTTCCCAAAGAGTGGCCAAATTGTCACATGAAGCCAGACCCATTGAGGTCTCCAATGTGAGGTCCATGTGTGTTTTGACTCTCAACGATGGCTGCCAGGTCTTTCAGAATAAAACCTGTGATATCCTAGCTGAGATTCCCAGTGCTCTCTGGAAAGCCTCTCTGGGCCAAGATCTCAGTTTCCAAGGGCGACTCTCATGCGTGGCCTCCTGAAATCCCAACAACATTCATGGCAATACTTCTCTGAAGTCAGTTCCAAATCTCATTCTCTAAGGGGAATCACACCAGAGTTCAAGCCCAGGTGGACCCAGTCATCTCTTCCAACTACCACACAAATGACCACAATTAAAACCAAAACACTCCCACATGGCCCTCATCTTTTTCCATATAAACACACATCATAACCTCTGGATGGAGTTTTCCATGAGGTGCACATCCAAACCAGTGCCCAAAATAAGCTCCCTTGCCCCTCATTTGCCTAACATCAGGGTTGATTGAACACGCTTCCTGTGAACCAGCAGTGATCAAATAGGCCTGCCGTAAATGCTCCACTTCTCCACTTTGAGGCCTTCTTACTGTGGGGTTTAGATTCTTTTTTTTTCTAAATTTTTTTGGAAATTTAATTGAAAAGTTAAAAAAAATTGTTTTGCAGAATATTAAATTTCTAATGGCAAAGCCTTCACCTTGTTTGTGAAGGAAACCTTGATGCCTTGCCAATCTGGTTATATGGAGACACTCAAAATTTTCTGTTACATACTACATGGATGAATGGCTAAAGCACATAGTTTTTTAAAACTGAAAGGCAGATACCAGCAAGTAAGATAACAAATAAAAGACAATTTTATTAAAAAATAAAGTTGTTATATGACTCAAATATTGGAAATTCAATTCTTTTTTTTGGTTGTTCAAAACATTATAAAGCTCATGATATATCATCTTTCATACATTTGACTTAATTGGGTTATGAACTCCCATTTTTACCCCAAATACAAATCGCAGAATCACATCAGTTACACACTCACGTTTTTACATAATAGCATACTAGTTATTGTTGAATTCTGCTACCTTTCCTATCCCCTACTATTCCCCCTCCCCTCCCATCTTCCCTCTCTACCTCATCTGCTGTTGTTTAATTCTCTCCCTTGTTTTCCCCTCTTTAGCCTCACAACCTCTTATATGTAATTTTGTGTAACATTGAGTAGTCTCCTACCATTTCCATATAATTTTCCTTCTCTCTCCCTTTCTCTCCCCCCACTCATCTCTGTTTAGTTTTAATATTTTTCTCATGTTCTTCCTCCCTGTTCTCTTCTTATTTGCTCTCTCTATATAAAAGGAAACATTTGGCATTTGTTTTTTAAGGATTGGATAGCTTCGCTTAGCATAATCTATTCTAATGCCATTCATTTCCCTGCAAATTCTATGATTTTGTCATTTTCAGTGCTGTGTAATACTCCATTGTGTATAGATGCCACATTTTTATTATCCATTCGTCTATTGAAGGGCATCTAGTTTGGTTCCACAGTCTAGTTATTGTGAATTGTGCCGCTATGATCATCGATGTGGCAGTATCCTTATACTGCTCTCTATTAAGATCCTCAGGGAAGAGTCTGAGAAGGGCGATATCTCAAATGGTGGTTCCGTTCCCAGCTTTCCCAGGAATCTCCATACTGCTTTCCATATTGGACTCTCCAATTTGCAGGCCCACAAGCAGTGTACAAGTGTACCCTTTACCCCACATCCTCACCAACACTTATTGTTGTTCGACTTCATAATGGCTGCCAATCTTACTGGAGTGAGATGGTATCTTAGGGTGGTTTTGATTGCATTTCTCTGACTGCTACAGATGGTGAGCATTTTTTCATGTACTTGTTGATTGATTGTATATTCTCCTCTGTGAAGTGTCTGTTAAGATCCTTGGCCCATTGTTGATTGGGTTATTTGTTATCTCATTGTTTAATTGTTTTGAGTTCTTTGTATATTCTAGATATTATTGCTCTATCTGAAGTGTAAGGGGTAAAAATTTGTTCCCAGGATGTAGGCTCTCTATTTAACTCTCTTATTGTTTCTCTTGCTGAGAAAAAACTTTTTTAGATTAAGTAAGTCCCATTTGTTTATTCTTTTTATGAACTCTTGGGCTATGGGTGTCCTATTAAGGAATTTGGAGCCCAACCCCACAGTATGTACATCGTAGCCAACTTTTTCTTCTATCAGACGCAGTGTCTCTGATTTTATATCTGGCTCCTTAATCCATTTTGAGTTAACTTTTATGCATTGTGAGAGAAAGGGATTCCGTTTCATTTTGTTGCATATGAATTTCCAATTGTCCCTGCACCATTTGTTGAAGATGCTATCCTTCTTACATTGCATGCTTTTAGGTCCCTTTTCAAATATAAGAAAGTTGTAATTTTGTGGATATGTCTCTGTGTCCTCTATTCTGTACCATTGGTCCATCTGCCTGTTTTGATACCAGTACCACACTGTTTTTGTTACTATTGCTTTGTAGTACAGTTTGAACTCTGGATTCACACTTCCTGCTTAGAATTGCTTTCGCTATTCTGGGTCTTTTGTTGTTCCATATGAAATTCATGATTACTTTATCTATTTCTACAAGAAATGCCATTGGGTTTTTGATTGGCATTGCATTAAACCTGTAGAGAACTTTGGGTAATATCGCCATTTTGATGATGTTATTTCTGCCTATCCATGTACAGGGCATATTTTTCCATCCTCTAACATCTTCTTCTATCTCTCTCTTTAGGGTTCTGTAGTTTTCATTGTATAAATCTTTCACCTCTTTGGTTAGGTTGATTCCCAAGTTTTTTATTTTCTTTGAGTATACTGTAAATGGAGTGGTTTTCCTCATTTCCATTTCAGAAGTTTTGTTGCTGATATACAAGAATGCCTTTGATTTATGCATGTTGATTTTATATCCTGCCAATTTGCTGAATTCATTTATTAACTCTAGCAGTTTCTTTGTAGACCCTTTTGGGTCTGTTAAATATATTATCATGTCATCCACAAATAGCGATAATTTAAGTTCTTCTTTTCCTATTTTTATGCCTTTAATTTCCTTTGTCTGTATCATTGCTCTGGATAGTATTTCAAGAACTAAATTAAATAGAAGTGGTGATAGAGGGCATCCCTGTCTTGTTGCAAATTTTAGATGGAATGCCTTCAGTTTTTCTCCATTTAGGATGATGCTAGCCTGAGGTTTAGCATATATAGCTATTACCATGTTGAGGTAAGTTCCTGTTATTCCTAGTGTTTTATAGAGTTTTAAAGAAAAAGGGATGCTGTGCTTTGTAGAATGCTTTTTTTGCATCTATCGAGATGATCATATGGTTCTTCTCTTTAAGTCTATTGATGTGATGGATTACATTTATTGATTTCCGTATATTGAACCAGCCTTGCATCCCTGGGATGAATCCCTCTTGATCATGAAGCACAATTTTTTTATATGCTTTTGTTTTTTATTTGCCAGGATTTTATTGAGAATTTTTGCATCCAAGTTTATTAGAGATATTGGTCTGTAGTTTTCTTTCTTTGAAGTGTCTTTGTCTGGTGTTGGGATCAGGGTGATGTTGGCCTCATAGAATGAATTTGGAAGAACTCCTTCTTTTTCTATTTTTTGAAATAGCTTGAAAAGTATTGGTATTAATTCATCTTTGAACGTTTTGTAGAACTCTGCTGTATAACCATCTGGTCCAGGGCTTTTTTTGGTTGGTAGTCTTTTGAAGGTTTCTTCTATTTCTTCCTTTGTTATTGGTCTATTTAAATTGTGTGAGTCTTCCGGACTCAAACTTGGCAGATTATATGACATAAGAAATTTATCAATATCTTCATTATCTTCTGTTTTATTGGAATATGGGGTTTCAAAATACTTTCTAATTATCATCTGAATTTCTGTAGTGTCTGTTGTGATGTTGCCTTTTTTATCCCATATGTTAGTAATTTGAGTTCTCTCTCTACTTCTCTTCATTAGCATGGCTAAGGCCCTGTCGATTTAATTTATTTTCAAAGAACCAACTTTTATTTTTTCAATTTTTTTTGTTTCAATTTTGTTGATTTCTCCTCTAATTTTAATTATTTCTTGTCTTCTACTACATTTGTTGTTTTGCTTTTTTTTTCTAGGTTTTTGAGATGTAGTGTGAGATCATTTATTTGTTGTTTTTTTTCTTTTTTTTTTTTGAGGAAAGAATTCCAAGAAATGAATTTCCCTCTTAAAACTGCTTTCATTGTTTTCCATAGAATCCGGTATGTTTTGTCTGTATTGTCATTTGTCTCTAAGAAATTTTTTATCTCCTCCTTTATGTCTTCTGTAACCCATTGATCATTCAGTAACATATTGTTCATTTTCCATGTGATGTAGAATTTTTCCTTCCTTCTTCAATCATTAATTTCAAGTTTCATTCCATTATGATCAGATATGGTGCATGGTATTATCTCCATACTTTTATATTTACTAAGAGTTTCCATATGGCATAATATATGGTCTATATTTGAGTAGGACCAATGTGCTGCTGAGAAGAACATGTATCCACTTTATGATGTTTGATATATTCTATATATGTTGGTTAAGTCTAGGTTATTGATTGTTCTATTAAGTTCTATAGTTTCTTAATTCAGATTTTCTCTAGAGGATCTGTCCAATTGCGAGAGTTGTGTGCTGAAGTCACCCGTAATTATTGTGTTATAGCCTATATGACTCTTGAAGTTGAGGAGAGTTTGTTTTATGACTTTGCACCACCATTGTTTGATGCATACAAATTGATAATTGTTATGTCTTATTGGTTAATGGTGCCTTTTAACAGTATATAGTGTCCTTCTTTATCACTTTTGATTAACTTAGGTTTAAGTTGATTTTAATCGATATGAGTATGGCCACTCCTTCTTGCTTCCGAGGGCCAACAATGGCTGCAAAGTCTTTCAGAATAAAATCATGTGATTTCCTGGCTGAGATTCCCATTGCTCTGTGGAAAGCCACCTTGGGCCTAGATCTCAGTTTCAAAGGGTGACATTCATGCGTGGCCTCCTAAAAACCAACACAATTCATTTCAATACTTCTATGAGGTACGTTCCAGAACTCAGGCTCTAAGGGAAATCACACCAGAGTTCAAGCCCAGGTGGACCAAGTCATCTCTTCCAACCCCCACACAAATGACCACAATTAGAACAAAAAAACTCCCACATGGCCCTCATCTTCGTCCATAAAGACCCTCATCAAAAGTTCTGGATGGAAGTTTTCATGAGGGTCGCAACCAAAGACAGTTTCCAGAATAAGCTCCCTTGCCTCTAATTTCCCTAAAGTCAGGGTGGCCTGGACACCCTTCCTGTGAACCAGGAGTGATCAAAAAGGCCTGCCATTAAATCCGCTCTGTTTCTATAATTTGAGGCTTACTGAATGTCAGGTATAGATTTTTTATGTGATTTGGAGTCATGAGAAAACCCAAGCATATCTGCAGAGCATTGAAGAATTCATTTGACAAAGAGGATCCCTATTCTCACTTGAAGGGGGTCAGGAACCTAACAGAGAAAGGCAAGAATCTTCATCCACAATGACTGCTCTTTTTGCCATTTTGGTTTTGAATGCACACATGGGTTCTTTCTTTAGATCCATTAGGTGCTGAGAATCTAAGCCACAGCCTCACACAGGGCCAAGAGGCAGATTCAGACAAATCCCTTTCCAAAGCAATTAAGCAAAGAGCCACAGGTGATGTCCATTTATTTCCATTTGAAAATTTTTTCTTCAGGCTTCACAAAGGGGTGGCCTGAGGCAAAGACCTTCCTGACATTCAGGGCAACAGAACCCTTGATTTGTATACTTAGCTTGAATTATGTTCTGCACCGAGGTCTCAGATAAATCGATATACAATGGCATAGGACCGTGTACCTCGGATGATTGAATGTAGAAGAGAACATCCAGTCAAAAAGGGATAGTCTGTAGGATTAGGAAGATAGTCAGTAGGTTTAGGAAGAAGAGTGACTCTAGGAGTTGGACCAAAAGTTCTTTAGCAATAGGGTTTCAGTTAGAGAGTGAATGTAAATGTCAGCACATGTGAAGAGACAGTCACAATGATGAACTGGGAAAAAATATGTAGGAAAGCAGATATCAATAGAAAGATTAGGAAATCAGGCAAAGTATAAAGTGAGTGATAGGATTAGACATTTTCAACAGGCTTGAGGTTGAATATATAATCTTAGGAAGAAACAAATATGTAGTAATCAATAGGATTGACATTTGAGAGCATTAGGCACCCTGGACATGGATGTTTTTAGTAATCCATGGTCACTTTCCATTTAGGCTTTGGTACAATCATATGTGTGACCTTTGCATTTTGTGTTCAGAATACTACCGTGATAAATTGTATATGTTGATAAGGTGACATGAGTATTTCTTCCACCATTATGGGGAGTAATATTCTGGAAACTTATAAATTAGTACTGGTGATACAAATATGTGTACCTTGTGTTGATGATTATTGAGATGTTGCATGAATAGACCATATTGTGATAAAGTATATAACTAGTTCCAACTTTAAATAATGGATTGAGTTTGCATCTGAAAATATATTGGAAATCTTATATTGATATATATACAATCATTCCAACCAGTTATATATGTAATGGTAATATTAGGGTTACGGTTTATCGTGAAGGGTGAGTATTGCTTCAAAAATGATTATGGAATAAAAAATAATGTGTTTAGAAAGAAGTCTAGTGAAAAGACCAGTAAAGAAACATGGAGGAATACATGTGTTCTTAAGTAGTAAGTAAATGAATGTGAACCAAATGCCTATAATTTTGTGAAGTTGTGGATGAAAAAATATATCCTATGATGTCCATAAACAGATAAAATAGTAATATACCAGTGTTGAATAAAAATGAACTTCAAAATACACATCATGTCCCATTGCAATATACTTGCATTGATGTTAAACTGGGTCAGGTACTGTAGAAATATTAGGATTTGTATGCACCACCTACTGAACTTATTTTTCAGTAGTAGGAAACAAAAATGTATTACAGGAATATACATATTGCTGAAAATAATCTTGTAAAGATTGGATTTTGAACCCACATACATGAATATAAATGAATTTAGGGAGTGTATAATAAGACACATATTTTTCATATTTTTTTTAAAATCTGGAGGAAAAAAAAAATATATATATATATATATATATATATATATATATATATATATATATATTTTTTTTTCCAGATTTAAAAAAAATACACAAACACACACACACACACACACACATGCACACATACACACACACACACACACACACATTAATATTTAGCAATATATATGCCAATCGAAATTCATCATGAAATATAATTCATCCACGTATTCAAAAATATTCATTTTACTGAACATGGATTTATGTATAGTGTTTTTCACTAGGAAGCTCACCCATAGGTTGAATTTTCAGTTCCATCATTATTTAGGTAGAGTCATCTGTTCTCACAATTTTATATTCCAAAGTCAGGGAGCTCAAAAGAATGTCCGTGTGATACCAGGTAGGATATTATATATATGCATAAAAAAATACATGTGCTGAATAGGATACAGAGAAAGGGAGACAGGAATTTATATATGTGATAATTTTAAAAAATCATGGAGAAATATTACAATGAAAAGTTGACTAGATTTAAAACACATACTCTTGATAATGCAGAAGGCAAATAGAAGTATACACCATGCTTCCTATGAAAGGCCTGTATTTCTATTCGGTTAGGTTTCTTTCTCTCCATGATATTAGGATTAGTAGTCAGAGTCTAGTAGGTTATGGGTTAGTGTCAGGGATTCAGTATTTCAAATGGAAAAAAGGAAAATGAATCTAATGTGTATGCAAAAATGTGATACACATAAATCTTCCCTCTCTCATCCAGAACAATGCCTTGACATAACCATCGCTAAAAGTAAGACACAATTAGAGGAGAGGAGTTAGAAAATCTGTGAATTTATGTGGAATGGAAAATGCTCAGGAGTTCACAACACTGGAGGTGGTAGAACAGTTTCCAAAAGTAAGCGAGAGGGTAAACAATCCAGAAACATGGAGCTGTGGTGGCCTAAAGACTTCTTGAGAAACTTCCTCTGAGGTTGGGAACAAGAAATATATGTAATTGTCAGGAGATTTAGCTTCGTTTGTAGTGACACCATGAAATCTGGGTCTGCATCTATGTTACCTGGAGAACATGGTTTCTTATTTTCCAATGATCATGAGGCAGCGGTGCTGAATTCTCTCTTTGTAGGTAAACTGAGGCCACTGGGCTGAAGTGTCTCCCATGTGGACTGTGAAGCCATTTGGTGATCCTCCACTTTCCAGGGTGTTTCTTACTGCTGCACTGGGAGTTTGGTACTTGCTTCACGAAATACAAGGAGTTCAACTGGGATAAAAATGCTGGAGGAGTTCTGTCATGTGTGGTTGGTCAGGGTCGCGAAGAGAATGTACGAACCAGGCTTCTATCCTACATAGCTTTCCCCTTGACTATAGCAACCTGATTCTGAACATTGCCCTGAAACCTCTCCATATGACAAGATGCCTTTACATATAAAGGTCTGCTGCCTGCACCATGTCAGTCGCAAGTCTTTCAAAGCCAATGGAAGATCCAGGTGGTCCTACCAAAAATATTTATTTACACACCTACAGTCCACTTCTCTACACCCAGTACTCAGCAGGATCCAAATTACTGGCATCTCTGTTCTACACCATTTTCACGAAACCCAGTCAATCAAGGCACTCTTTGGTACACTCATGATCAGCAACAGGAAATCCAAAGTTTATCCAGTGCCACCTGGTCATGGGAATTTCAGAAATTTCATGGTATTAATCTAGTCATATTTCAAAAATGAAGTTAGAGGCACTGTGGGTTTCAATTAATTCAGGAACCATTAAATGGTGAGGAAGCTCATTTCAATGAAAGCTCTGGAGAACACTCACAGAAAAGCCTTCCAAAAGACTGGCAAAAAGGTCACATGAATCCAGACACATTGTGGTCTACAATGTGAGGTCCATATGTGTTTGGACTCTCAACTAGGGCTGCCAAGTCTTCAAGAAGTAAATCATGTGATATCCTGGCTCAGAATCCCCGAGCTCCGTGGAAAGCCATCCTGGGCCTAGATCTCAGTTTCCAAAGGCGATTCTCACGCGTGGCCTAGTAAAATCCCAAGAGAATTCACGGCAATACTTCTCTGAGGTCAGATCCAGAACTCATTCTTTAAGGGGAATCACACCAGAGTTCAAGCCCAGGTGATCCCAGTCATCTCTTCCAACTACCACACAAATTACCACAATTAAAACAAGAACACTCCCATATGGCCCTCATCTTCTTCCATATTGACACTCATCATAATTTGGCTGGATGTTTAAATGAGGGGCGCAGACCAAGACAGTGTCCAAAATAAGCTCCTTTGACCCTCATTTGCCTAAAGTCAAGGTGGCCTGGACACCCATCCTGTGAACCAGGAGTGATCAAATAGGCCTGCCATTAATACCGCTCCAATTCTCCAATTTGAGGCCTACTGACTGTGGGGTTTAGATTCTTTATGTGAATTTTAGTCATGATAAAACCAAACACCTATGGGCTAGCCTCTGTAGGTTTTGAAGAACTCATTTGACCCAAAGGATCCCTATTTTCACTTGATGGAGTTCAGGAACCTTACAGAGGAAGTCAAGAGACTTCATCCCAATGACTGCTCTTTTGGCCATTTTTCATTTGGATGCAAACATGGGAACTTTCTTTAGATCCATCAGGTGCTGAGAATCTAAGTCACAGCCACACACAGGGCCAGGGGGCTGATTCATACACATCCCTTTTCAAAGCACTTAAGAAAAGAGCCACAGGTATGCCCAATCATTTCCCTTTGAAAACTGTTTTCTTCAGGCTTCAAAAAGGGGTGGCCAGAGGCAAAGACCTTCCTGACATTCAGGGCAACAGAACAATTGGTAAGTAAAAGGCCCAAAGCAGGGTTTCTCCACTGAGACTTTCCTGGTCACACTGATATCTGAGTTTTCTGAGATGCTCCCCATTCCCTACAGCTATCCAGTACATTGTTATGTCACAGAGCTTTGAGGTGGTAAAGATCTTGGACACAAAACCATAGGCCTATTCTTGAGATTGGCCGGAGTTCAGGAAGAAAACAGGAACTTAGGAAGATAGCAGGTGTTGCACATCAATAAGGCAAGCTACAGTCCATTCATAAATGGGGCAATATGAATGCTGAGAAGCTTTCTACTCGACAAGACACATCCATTCATGAATTCTCTTTTCTAATGTCTACAACCACGGACACAGTGAGATACACAGACAGAGAAACACTCGCCATGTTAAACGACTTACTAGAAACAGTCCACTTCCAACGAAACAAACTGACTTTCCTACCTATTCTCAGAGAATGAGACAAAACCACAAACCCACAACCACACCCACAAAGGCACCTTCTTCCCCCAAGTAGGTCTTTGACTATCCGGAGTGTCCTCTGACTTGTAGGCCATAATATGTTCCCCCAAAATAGCCTGTCCTGTCTCAGATCTGGTCTCCTTGGCAAACTCTGTGAACTTCTCAGGAGCCAACGGTGAGCCACTAACTGCTTTCTCAAGAAAAGCAACGCTTCCGAGCTTTCCTGGCATTTGTTCTTCTCACGTCTGAAGGTACCAAGAAAGACTGACTGTCCTTGGTAAATTCAAATAAGTGAGACCACAGGGATGGGGACTGGGACTGGCTCTGTGTGCCTGGCTTCCTGGATCCAAAGTTCAGAAAGTTCCATCACCAAGGAAGTGAGGTGAGGTCATTTCCTTCCTGAACTGAATGAGGTCCCTGTCTTGGCAACCACTTTGTCTTAACTGTTGCTTCCAAGGGTCCCATGAGATTGAGGCTGCCCCTACTTCCTGTGACACTTTCACCAGTTAGAATGGTATATCAACCATAGGCACCCAGGAATAGATCTCCACACAGGCCTGTTTTGGTCCATGTTCTCTACATTAAGAAGAGAATCTAATTCAGACACAACCTTTTATCCTGACCGGGTTGTTTGCCATGGAAGATGACTTTTGCTTTCTCAGGTCCTTCATAGCTGCCTACATCTTCTCCAGGGATCATTTCTGCATGGGCCTTTGAGGTTCTCAGCAGGTGGAAGTTTCCCTACATTTCTTTATTGTAAAATCAACTCTTTCCCTGCTCTTCTATAAAGTTAGATTGAAGGAACAGTGTATGATTATGGTTAAAAACATGTTTGATTTGGGTTAGAAATCATTGTGCTGGATGAATAATGGTATTGGGAACTTGCTATGTGTATAAGAATATATAGGTGTAATATATGTATGAAAAAAGAAATCTAAGTATGATTTGAAGGCCAGAAGGGCATTGGGCCCTTGATTGGGATACGCAGCATTGAATTACGTTCTGCAGAGATGTCTCAGATAAATCAATATACAATGGCATAGGTCCTTGTACCTTGCATGAATTAATGTAGAAGGAACATCCAGTCAAAAAGGGATAGTCGGTAGTGAAAGGTTAATAAAATAGGTACTTGTAATTTCCTGTTTTTCTGTATGCTTAACAAAACACTGTTGAAATCTTGAGAAATGTTTGCTAATCTTGTTCTAGAATGTACTGTTCCCAACTGCCAAACTGCAGAATGTACTGCCTCACTCGGTGTCACGCGAACCGCCCACTCACCCTTACACATCAGTAAACTTCCCTCCCTTCCCTCTCCAAGAAATGTATGTAAGCTCTGCATAAGCTGTTCTCAGAGCTCTCTGATCTATTTAAGTTAGCTGTGAGCCCCAGCAAGCTGGACCCAAAAAAAGCCCTTTGCTGTTGCATGAGACAGTCTCTTGGTAGTCTCTTCCTCCGACACTCGCCTGACCTTTACATATTGAGGTTCCACCGAGTTCTGGCAGTGGCGGATGAGAGACCCCCAACGGGCTCCTCTCGGAGCAAGTAAGGCGCCTCTTTCTGGTTTCAGGTGTCATGTTAGGGCTTGGCAAAATTGCTGGAGATGAAGAGCCTGGGGTCTCTCCGACGGTGGCTGAGAGACGTGTCACAGAGACATAGGGCACCTCCATGGGGGACCCCGCAGAGGACTCGGAGAATCAAGGAACAATTGCTTCATCGACTCAGTGATATTTTGTTTTAGATTAGGTATTGCCATCCTATCGGGTTTTGCCGGCTACGCATTCCTGGTCTCAGTGTTGGAGGTCCATTGCCTGTCTTCATGGTCTTGTCTTATCTGTGTCATGTGACTTTGCTTTTACTGTTTGTGTACCTTTCATTATGGGACAGAGCACTTCAATGGCTCTGTCCCTGACCCTTGATCACTGAACCAAAGTCTGCTTAAGGGCTCAGTATCTTTCTTTTTTTAGTAAAACGCTAGACCTGGCAGACTCTCTGTGCCTCAGAATGGCCCATTTTGGAGTCGTATGGCCCCTAGAAATATCTTTCTACTTCCCACTAATTTAAAAAGTCAGAGATATTGTCTTTCAGCCAGGGCCACATATCCATCCTGATCAACAGCCATATATCTTAACTTTGCCAACCTCTGCAAATCTCCTCCACCATGGGTGAAGCCTTTCCTTGCCCATGCCTCTGCTCATACTCCTTCCCCCATGATCTCTCAAACCCTCACCTCTTCCACCTCCTCCACCCTCTGTTCTCCCTGAGTCACAAGATTTGACTCTACTGGACTCTTCTTCCCCTCCTTATCCACTGCCCTCGTCCCCTAACACACAACACACTCTAAGTGATTCCCCTGCTTCTGACTAAGCCTCTCTACCATTGGAGGAAGCTAAGCCGGTAATAGGATCTGATAATGGACCGATGTTCATGGCCCAGGTAAGTCAGGGGTTAGCCAGGAACCTGGGGATTAATTGGAAGTTATATTGTGCTTATAGACCCCAGAGTTCAGGACAAGTAGAAAGAATGAATAGAACAATTAAAGAGACCTTAACGAAATTAAGCTTAGAGACCAGCATAAAAGATTGGACTATGCTCCTGACTTATGCAATGTTTCATGCAAGAAAAAATCCTTCTGTTTCTTTGAGTAGCCTTACCCCCTGAGAAATTCTCTATGGTGGCCCTCGTCCAGTAAGGGTCCTAAGCCCAACTGTAAGACCTAAGGATCCATTTCACACTCTCTTGGTTGACAGACTTAAAGCTCTTGAAAGAACTCAGTGATACCTGTGAAAATAGCTGGCCACTGCCTACCAAACTGTGTACCAGGGGATTCCACATCCATATCAAATAAGAGACTTCATGTATGTAAGATGACATCAGGTGTCATCCCTGGAACCCTGCTGAAAAGGACCATACCAGGTGTTACTTATAACACCTACAGTGGTAAAGGTATACAGAATCACTTCCTGGATCCATGCCTCTCATCTCAAGCCTGCTCCTTGTCCAGAATCTTTCTGGAAACTGGAAAAGACTGGTAACAGTTTAAAATTGTGTATTCGCCATGTGGATAAGGTTATATACTCTCCCCTTGGCCACAAGTAGTCCTAACCCTCATCAGCCTGTTAAGCAGCGATGGCTGATCACAAATCCTACTGGAAAAGAGTATAATCTATCTCGCATACAGCCCCCTTAGGGACCTGGTGGCCATCTCTCCACCCAGACATTTGTCAGCTGGCCATAGGTCTTTTTTATTGGGATATCCCTGATGAAGAAAATCCCACTAAAATACCATTAAATCCCTTCCGTACCATAGATAATGGAAACAAACTTTATGGATGTAGGGACACGCGAGCCAGATGTGGTTGGCTAGCCTAGATTACTATGTTTGCCCGGCAAACTATCAAAGCCACAAACAGTAACGGCTGTGTGGGGGAAAAGCCGACTTCTTCTGTATTTCATGGAGATGTGATCATACAGGGGCTGCCTGATGGAACCCCAATACTTCATCAAATTCAGTACACAGCATTGGCCATATTACCAAGTAGAAAACAGAAAAAGGATGGCCCCCAGAGGGGTCTCTAGATCCTCAAATTTTGCGTGACCTTTTTAACTTCTGCAAGTGCTCAAAAGGGTGAAAGGAGATTCCCCTATGTGGAAGCCTTTTCCCTCCTTCACTCACATCCTGAACTATGCTTCTCCAATAGATTTTTATCCTCAGCCTTCTGCTCCAGACTCTCTGCTGTCACTCCCACCTCAGCAACCTGATTTCTCCCCTCCAATTACTAGATCAGAAACCCAAACCTCCACCAGTTCTCAGACAATTGCCCACTAGTGAGGTAGCAGGTACTGAGGTACCCCTCCACCGACTCATTCCTCTCTTCTCCTGTCAGTGCCCTCACCGGGTCCCACCAGGTCCTCTTTCCAGCTAACCCAAAGCTCAAACGAGCTGAGGAGAGCTCTCAGACCCTTATCCAAGATGTAATATAAATGGCCATTAAAGTTGCTTTGTCATCACTGAAAACAGGTTACTAAAATTTAAAGTCCCTCACAGAATTTTGGAATACTCACTCCCGTTTTCTGCTCTGCTCTACCTGTTCTACTGCTGAAGTTTTGTTGCTAGGAAATTCCCAAACCCCTTTCCAATTATTTTTTTACATCTCTCTTTTTCCTCATTCTCAGATCCTCAGAGCTTCTCTCAGCCCCACCTTCCCCGTATTCCCCCTCTGTACCAGGCCCACAGAAAAGTCTTAAATGTCCTTCTCCAGAAGTCTTCACCATGGCTGAATTTAGAACTTTCAGCATAGAGTTTCTATAAAGAGTTCAATGTAGATAAACTTTCTCTTTCTGTATTGCCCTGTTCTACTTGGCCACTGGTTAAAAAACTCAGTACTTCTAAGCTAGACAACCCCTAACTTGTTTTTCACAAAATATGTGAACAAGGCCTCTGGCCTTCAGCTGGGGCTTCACAGAAATGGCTACATTTCTAAGATAAAGAAATTACCAAATGGGCTCCGTTGTAACAGCTGGCAGGGGGAAAATAAGAAAGGGAATAAAAAGCTCTCCCCCTCTCATGTGTCCTTGAAAAGTTAACTTGCCCAGAACAGAGGAAAAATCAGAAACAAATACTGCTTTTTTGAACTTCTGCAGACTGTAAACTTCTGAGCCCCATCCTTATATGCTGGGTACAAAATTCTGAAACTACCTAAACTTGAGTTTCAGGGGATTAATTGATTACAACAGAAGCAATGCCCTCTGAATCCGGTTGCAACAAAATAGGACTGTTTCCCTGTCTTCAGTGCCTTAGGTGCCTTGCCTTGTCTGTCCCTACAACAGCATAATTCTATATACTTAAACATTGTTTATGTTTTCATGAAATGGTCAACAGATGGGATTAATTTTGAAATGGTGCAGATGTTTCCCAGAGTGCTCTATCATGATGCAGGTTCGTTTGAAGATCAAATGGGGGGGGCATACAACCGGTTCCACTGGGAACATGTATCGCTCACTTTAGCCATCCTATTATGAATAGGAGTTGCTGCACGGGTGGGCACAGGAGCCACTGCCATTGTCCATGGGACACAACAAATGACCCAATTAGAAGCAGCAATAGAGCAAAACTAAGATATTAGAAACCCCCATCAGAGCTTTGCATGAATCTTTAACCTCTCTCTCTGAAGTTGTTTTACAGAACAGTTGAGGGTTGGACCTCCTCTTTATTAGAGAAGGGGGCCTTTGTGATGCATTGAGGAAAGAATGTTGTTTTTATGCTGACCATACTGGAGTTGTAATAAAATCTATGAGTAAATTTAAAAGACACCTTGAAGAGCATCAACAAGAGAGAGAGGCCCAAAAAGGGTGGCTTGAGTCTTGGTTCACACACTCCTCCTGGTTAACTACGTTTTTATCAACCTGGCAGGTCCAATAATAATCCTCATATTATTGCTAACTATAAAACCCTGTTTGCTCAACCGTGTAATTTCTTTTCTCCAGGCTCAAATTGGACGAGTTAAACTTATGGTAATACCCCACTAGCAGACATAGAATGTGACACCCTCCAATGATCATTTTTTATGATTAAAAGTAGCCAGAAGAAGAAGTGGGGAATTAAAGGTTAATAAAATAGGTACTTGTCACTTCTTATTTTTCTGTATGCTTAACAAAACACTGTTGAAATCTTGAGAAATGCTTGCAAATCTTGTTCCCAGAATGTTCTGTCCCCAACTGCGCAACTGCAGAATGTACTCCCTCACCCAGTTGCACGCAAACCACCCACTCGCCCTGACCCATCAATAAAATTCCCTCCCTGCCCTCTCCAGGGAAAGTATATAAGCTCTACTTAAGCTATTCTCAGGGCTATCTGCTCGATTCAAGTGATCTCTGAGCCCCATCATGCTGGACACCAAAAAAACCCTTTGATGTTTCATGAGATAGTCTGTTGGTTGTCCCCTCCTCTGAAGCTCGCCCCACATTTACTTGGATGATTGAATGTAGAAGAGAACATCCAGTCAAAAAGGGATAGTCTATAGCATTAGGAAGATAGTCAGTACTTTTAGGAATAAGGGTGAGTATAGGAATTGGAAAAAAAAGTTCTTTAGCAATAGGGTTTCTATTAGAGAGTGAATGTAAATGTCAGCACAGGTGAAGAGTCAGTCACAATGATGAACTGGGGAAAATATGTAGGAAAGCAGATATCAATAGAGACATTACGAAAACAGGCAAAGTATAAAGTGAGTGATAGGATTAGATATTTTGAACAGGGTTGAGTTTACATATATAATCTTAGGAAGAAACAAATATGTAGTCACAAATAGGATTGACATTTGAGATCATTAGGCAAATTTCAGGTGGATGAATATTTCTCAGAATAATCTTGTGAATAGTTGATTATAAATCCACATACATAAACGTGAATGAATTTAGGTAGTGTATATAAGACACATATATTTCATATTTTGAAAAATCTGGAGAGTGTATATATATATATATATATATATATATATATATATATATATATATACACAAAACACACACACAGACAAAAAAGTAGCAATATATATGTCAATCAAAATTCATTATAAAATATGCATCATCCAGAGATCTAAAAATATTAATTTTACTGAACATGGATTTATGTATAATGCTCTTCAACTAGCAAGCTCACCCATAGGTTGAATATCCAATTCCAACAAGTTTAGTAGGAGTGATCTCTTCTAACAATTTGTATCTGCCAAGTCAGCCACCTCACAAGAATGTACGTGTGGTACCAGGTAGGAATCTATATGTGCATATAAGAATACAGAGAAAGGGAGACAGGAATTCACATATTTGTTAACCTTAAAAATACATGGACAACTATTTCAACAACAAATCGACTAGATTCATGACTCCAACTCTGTATCATGCAAAAGGCAAGTCCAACAATACACCAGGCCTACTCTGAACTGCTTGTATTTCTATTCTGTTTGGGTTAGTTTTCTCCATCATATTAGAATTAGTAGTCAGAGTCTGGTCGGGTATGGGTTAGAGTCAGGGATTCAGTATTTTGAATGGAAAATAAAAAACTGAATCCAATGTGTATGCAAATATATGCTACAGAAAATTCTTCCCACTCTCCTCCAGAACAATGCCTTGACATTACCTTCGCCCCAAGTAAGACACAATTAGAGGAGAAGAGTTAGAAAATCTGTGAATACCTATCAGGAATGGTAAATGCTCCAGATTTCACATCTTTGGAGGTGGTAGAGGAGTTTCCAAAAGTAAGGGACAGGGTAAACACTCCACAAACATGGAGCTTTGCTGGCCTAAAGACTTTTTGAGAACCTGCCTTTGAGGTTGGGCACTTAAAATATATGTTGTTTTCATTAGCTTTAGCTTTATTTGTAGTGAGACAATCAAAGCTCGATCTGCTTCTATGTGACCTGGAGGACATGGTTATTTATTTTCCAATAAAAATGAGGCAGCAGTGCTGAATTCTCTCTTTGTAGGTAAACTGTGGCCACTGAGGGCTAAGTGTCTCCCCGTGTGGACTGTGACACAACTTGGTCATCCTCCAATTATCGTCGTGTTTTTTGCTGCTGCACTGGGAGTTTGGTATTTGCTTCATGAAATACAATGAGTTCAAATGGGAGACAGTGCTGAAGGGAGTTCTGTCAGCTGTGGTGGGCATGGTCTCCAGGAGAATGCACCAACCAGGGTTCTATCCCACGTAGCTTGCCCCCTTGACAATAGCAACATGATTCTGAACATTGCCCTAAAACCTCTCCATATAAAAATATGCCTTTACGTATATGGGTCTGATGGCTGCACCATGTCAGTCTCAAGCCATTTGGAAGCCAATGGAAGATCCACATGGCCCCACCACAGATGTTTTATCACTCACTTGCATAACACTTCTCTAGGCCCACTACTCACCAGGCTCCTACTTACTAGCATCTCTGTTCTACACCATTTTCATGAAACCCAGTCAATCAAGGCCCTGTCTGGTATATTCATGATCATCAACAGGACATCAAAGGTTCTCCAGTGACATCTGGTCATGGGAATTTTAAAAATTTCATGGTAATTATCTAGCAATTTTTCATGGATGAAGTTGGAGGCACTGTGGGTTTCAATTCATTCAGGAACCCTTAAAGGGTTAGGAAACTAATTTCAGGCAAAGCTCTGGAGTACTCTCACAAGCAAGGCTACCCAATGAGTGGCCAAAAAGTCACATGAAGCGAGGCCAATTGAGGTCTATAAAGCGAGGTCCATGTGGGTTTTGAATCTCTATAATGCATGCCAAGTCTTTCAGAATAAAATCATGTAATATCCTGGCTGAGATTCGCAGTGTTCTGTGGAAAGCCAACCTGTGCCTAGATCTCAGGTTCCAATGGCAACTTCATGCCTGGCCTCCTAAAATCCCAACACAATTCTTGGCAATACTTCTCTCAGGTCAGTTCCAGAACTCAGTCTATAAGGAGAATCACACCAGAGTTCAAGTCCAGGTGGACCCAGACAACTCTTCCAACCGCTACTCAAATGAAAACAATTAAAACCAGAATACTCCCTCATGGCCCTATTCTTCTTCCATATAGACACTAATCATAACCTCTTCCTGGAGTTTTCCATGAGTTGTGCAGCCCAAGAAAATGTCCAAAATAAGCTTCTTGCACCTCTTTTGCCTAACTTCAGCGTGGCCTGGGCACCCTTCCTGTGAACCTGGAGTGATCAAATAGGCCTGCCCTTAATACTGCTCCGCTTATCCAATTTGAGGCTCTCTGACTGTGGGGTGTAGATTCTTTATGTGAATTGGAGTCATGAGAAAAGCCAAGACAGTGTCCAAAATCAGCTCGCTTTTTCCTCATTTGCCTAAAGTCAGGGTGGCCTGGACACCGTTTCTGTGAACCAGGAGTGATCAAATAAGCCTGCCGTTAATACTTCTGGGTTTCTCCAATTTGAGGCCTACTGATTTCAGGTATCAATTTCTTATGTGATTTGGAGTTACTCGAAAACCCAAGCACCTCTGCAGGGAATTGAAGAACTCATTTGACCCAAAGAATCCCTATTCTCACTTGATGGAGTTCAGGAACCTAACAGAGGAAGGCAAGAGACTTCATCCATAATGAATGATTTTTTTGCCATTATGGTTTTGGATGCACACATGGGATCATTCTTTAGATGCATCAGGTGCTGAGAATCTAACTCAAAGCCACACACATGGCCAAGAGACTAATTCAGACACATCCCTTCCCAAAGCAATTAAGCAAAGAGCCACAGGTGATGCCATTCATTTCCATTTGAAAACTGTTTACTTCAGGCTTCACAAAGGGGTGGATTGAGGCAAAGAACTTCCTGACATTCAGTGAAAAACAACAATAAGTAAGCAAAAGGCCCAAAGCAGGGTTTCTCCACTGAGACTTTCCTGGTCACACTGATATCTGAGTTTTCTGAGATGCTCGCAATTCTCTTCAGCTATCCAGTACATGGCCATGTCACAGAGTTGGAGGTGGTACATATTTTGAACATAAATCCATGAGCCTATTCTAGAGAGTGGACAGAATTCAGGAAGAAAACAGCAACTTAGAAAGATAGCAGGTGTTGCACATCGACAAGACAAGCTGCACTCCATTCATATATTGGGCAGGTTGAAATATGGGAAGATTTAAACTTGACAGGACACATCCATTAATGCATTCTCTTTTCCAATGTCTACAACAATGGACACAGTGGGATACACAGACATAGAAACACTCACCTTGTGAAACAACTTACTAGAAACTGTCCACTCCAAACCAAACCGCCTTTCCCATCTATTCTCAGAACATGAGACAAAACAATAAACCCACACACACTCCCACAAAGGCACCTCCTTCACCCAAGTAGGTCTGTGACTATCCAGAGTGTCCTCTGACTGGTGGGCCATACTATGTTCCCCTGAAATGGTCTGTCTTCTCTCAGATCTGGTTTCCTTGGCCAACTCTTTGCAGTTTTCAGGAGCCAGTGGTGAACCACTATCTGCTTTCTCAGGAAAGGTCCATCTTCAGAGCTTTCCTGGCATTTGGCAATCCTCACATCATTAGGTACCAAGAAAACTGACTCTGTCCTTGGTAAATCCAAACAAGTGAGCCCACTGGGACTGGGACTGGGACTGCCTCTTGGTGCCTGGCTTTTTGGATACCAAGTTCAGACAGTTCCATCACCAAGGAAATGAGGTATGTCACTTTCTTTGGAACTGAATGAGGTCACTGCCTTGGCAACGACTTTGTCCTAACAGTTGCTTCCAAAGGTCCCATGAGATGGAGCCTTCCCCTACTTCCTGTGACACTTTCACAAGGTAGTATGGTATATCAACCATTGGCACCCAAGAACAGCTCTCCACACAGGCCTGGTTTGGTCCATCTTCTCTACAATAAGAAGAGAGAGGCTGATTCATACATATCCCTTCATCCTGACCAGGTTGTTTGCATTGGAAGATGACTTTTGCTCTCTCAGGTCCTTCATACCTGCCTACAACTTCTCCAGGTATCATTTCTGCATGGACCTTTGAAGTTCTCAGCAGGTGGAAGGTCCCCAAGTTTCCTGTATTGTAAAAACCACTCTGTCCCTGCTCTTCTGTAAAATGAGATTGAGGGAACAGAGTATGTTTAGGGTTAATAACAGGTTTGATTTGGGTTACGAATCATTCTGTGCGATGAATAATGCTATTGGGAACCTGCGATATTTACAAGAATATAGAGGTGAAATATAAGTATGAAAACAGAAATCTAGGTATGATTTGAAGCCCAGAAGGACATTGGGCCCTTGATTGGGATACTTAGCTTTGAATTATGCTCTGCAAAATTGTCTCAGATAATTCGATATACAATGGCATAGGACATTTTATTGAATGTAGAAGAGACCATCCAGTCAAAAAGGGATAGTCGGTAGGATTAGGAAGATAGTCGGTAGGTTTAGAAAGAAGAGTGAGTATAGGATTTGGACCAAAAGTTCTTTAGCAATAGGGTTTCGATTATAGAGTGAATGTAAATGTCAGCACATATGAAGTGTCAGTCACTAGGATCAACTTGGGAAAATTTGTTGAAAAGCAGATATCAATAGAAACATTATGAAATCAGGCAAAGTATAAAGTGAGTGATAGGATTAGACATTTCCAACAGGGTTGAGTTTGAATATATAAATTAAGAAGAAACAAATATGTAGTCACCAATAGGATTGACAATTGACAGCATTATTCAACCTGGACATGGATGTTTTTAGTAATTCATGTACACTTTACATTTAGGCTTTGGTACAATCATAAATGTGACCTTTACATTTTTTTGTCCAGAATATTACTTTGATAAAATGTATATGTACATCAGGTGACATGAGTATGTCTTCCAACATTTCTGCAAGCAATATATTGAAGATGTAAAATTAGAATCGGGGGTACAAAGAGGTGTACGCTGTGTCTATGAATATAGAGATAAAGAATGAATAGACCGTAATGTGAATGAATAATATAACTTTTTTCAACTTTAAAAAATGAATTGATCTAATATCTGAAAAATCACAGGAAATCGTATATTGATATACAATCATTCATTCCAAGCAGTTATACATCTAATGGTAATATTCGTGTTTTGGTTTATCATGAAGAGTGTGTGAGTTTTGCTTCAAAAGTGACTATGGAAATAATGTGTTTGGAAAGAAGACTCATGAAAATACCAGTAAAGAAACCTTGACAATACATGTGTTCTGAAGCAAAAAGTGATTAAATTTGAAACAAATGCCTACAAATTTGTGAACTTGTGGATTAAATGTATATCCTATGATGTGCAAAAACTGAAGAAATAATAATGTAAAAGTGTCGAATACAAATGAATAAAGAATTACATATCATGTCCCATTGGAATCTACTTGCATTGATGTTAGACTGGGTCAGTTACTGTAGAATAATTAGGATTTGTATGCATCATTCCCTGAAGTTAGTTTTCAGTACTAGGAAACAAATATGTATTTCAGGTGGATGAATATTTCTGAATATTTTTAATCAACTTTTCACAAGAATAATCTTGTGAAAAGTTGATTAAAAATCCACATACATGAACATAAATGAATTTAGAGAGTGTATGTTTGACACATATATTTCATATTTTGAAAAATCTGGAGAGTGTACACACACACACACACAAACACACACACAAAACACTCACAGACATTAAAAAGTAGCAATATAAATGCCAATCGAAATTCATCAGTAAATATATATCATCCACAGATGCAAAAATATTTATTTTACTGAACATGAGTTTACGTATAATGTTGTTCTACTAGGACGCTCCTTATAGGTTGAATTTTCAGTTCCAACAGCATTTAGGAGGAGTGATCTCTTCTCACAATTTGTATCTGCCAAGTCAGCCACCTCACAAAGATGTACGTGTGATACCTGGTAGGATTCTATATATGCATATAAATATACAAGTGTGAATAGGCTAAAGAGAAAGGGAAACATGAATTCTCATATTTGTTAACTTTAAAAACACATGGAGATCTTTTTCTATTAAACATTGACTAGATTTATAACTCCTACCTTGTATAATGCAAAATGCAAGTCCAACTATACAACATGCCTCCAATGAACTGCTTGTATTTCTATAGGTTTGTGTTATTTTTCTCTATCATATTAGGATGAGTTGTCTGACTCTAGTATGTATGGGTTAGTGTCAGGGATTCAGTATTTCAAAAGGAAAATTGGAAATTGAATCCAATTTGTATGCAAATATATGCTACACAAATATCCTCCCACTCTCATCCAGAACAATGCCTTGAAATTTCCTTCACCCCAAGTAAGACACAGTTAGAGGAGAATAGATAGAAAATCAGTGAATACATATCTGGAATGGAAAATGCTCAGGAGTTCACAACCTTGGAGGTTGTAGAGGAGTTTCCAAAAGTAAGGGACAGGGTAAACACTCCACAAACATGGAGCTCTGCTGGCCTAAAAACTTTTAGAGCAACTGCCTCTGAGTTTGGGAACGTGAAAAATATGTTGTTGTCAGGAGAATTGGCTTCCTTTGTAGTGAGACCATCAAAGCTGGGTCTGCCTCTATGTGATGTGGAGGACATGGTATCTTATTTTCCAATGAACATGAGGTAGCAGTGTTGATTTTCTTCTTTTTAGGTAAACTGTGGCCTCTGGGGGCTAAGTGTCTCCCCGTTGGACTGTGAAGCCATTTGGTCCTCCTCCACTTTTTGTGGGGTTTTTGCTGCTGAACTGGGAGTTTGGTATTTGCTTCATGAAATTCAAGGAGTTCAACTGAGACACAGTGCTGGAAGGAGTTCTGTCATGTGTGGTGGTTCAGAGTCTGCAGAAGAACGCACCAACCACGCTTCTATCCCTCAAAGCTTGCCACATTGCATCCTTGTCCATAGCAACCTGATTCTGAACATTGCCCTGAATCCTCTCCATATAACAAGATGCCTTTAATTACAAGGGTCTGCTGGCTGCTTCATGTAATCCACAAGCCATTTGGAAGTCAATGGAAGATCCACATTGCTCCAACACAGATGTTTTATCACACTCCTGCCCACCACAGCTCTAGGCCCACTTCTCAGCAGGCTGCAACTTTCTGGCACCTCTGTTCTACACAATTTTCATAAAACCCAGTCAAGCAAGGCACTGTCTGGTACATCCATGATCAGCAACAGGACATCCAAAGATTCTCCAGTGCCACCTGGTCATGGGAATTTCAAAAATTTCATGGTATTTATTTAGACATTTTTCAAGGATGAATTTGGAGGCACTGTGGGTTTCAATTCATTCAGGAACCAGTAAATGGTGAGCAAGATTATTTCAATGAAAGCTCTGGAGAACCCTCACAGGCAAGGCTTCCCAAAGAATGGCCAAAAGGTCACATTAAGACAGGCCCATTAAGGTCTACAATATGAGGTCCATGTGTGTTTTCACTCTCAACTATGTCTGCCAAGTCTTTCGAATGAAATCATGTGTTATCTTGGCTGAAATTCCCAGTGCTCTGTGGAAAGCCACTCTGGGGCTAGATCTCAGTTTCCAAGGGTGACTCTCATACATCGCCTCTTAAATCACAGCACAATACATGGCAATACTTCTCTGAGATCAGTTCCTGAACTCAGTCTATAAGGGGAATCACACCAGAGTTCAAGCCCAGGTAGACCTTGTTATGTCTTCCAAGTGTCACACAAATATCCACAATTAAATCCAAAACACTTCCACATGGCACTCATCTTCTTCCATTTACACAATCATCATAATCTCTGGCTGGAGGTTTCCATGAGGGGTGCAGCCCAAGACAGTGTCCAATATAACCTCCCTTGCCCCTCATTTGCCTAAAATAAGGGTGGCCAGGACATCCTTCCAGTGAACCAAGAGTGATCAAATAGGCCTGCCATTAATATGGCACTGCTTCTCCAATTTGAGGCCTACTGACTGTGTGTTTTAGATTCTTTATGTGAATTGGAGTCTTGAGAAAAACCAAGCACTTATGGGCTAGCCTCCGCAGGGTTTTGAGGAACACATTTGAACCAAATTATCACTATTCTCACATGATGGATGACAGGAACCTTACAGAGGAATGCGAGAGACTTCATCCACACTGACTGCTCTTTTGTCCATTTTGGTTTTGAATGCACACATGGGATCCTTCTTTAGATCCATCAGGTGCTGAGAATCTAAGCCACAGTCTCACACAGGGCCAAAAGGCTGATTCAGACACATCCCTTTCCAAAGCAATTAAGCAAAGAGCCACAGGTGATGCCCTTTCATTTCCATTTGAAAACTGTTTCTTTAGGCTCTACAATGGTGTGGCCTGAGGCAAAGACCTTCCTAACATTTAGGGCATCAGAACAATTGGTGAGCAAAAGGCCCAAAGCAGGGTTTCTTCACTTAGAATTTCCTGGTCAAACTAATATCTGAGTTTTCTGAGATGCTCCCATTTCTTTCAGCTATCCAGTACATGGCCATGTCACAGAGCTTGGAGGTGGTACATATTTTGGACAAAAAACCATGAGCCTATTCCGGAGAGTGGCCAGAATTCAGGAAGAAAAGAGGAACTTAGGAAGATTGTTGGAGTTGTCCACCCATAAGTCAAGCCGCAGTCCATTCATAAATTGGGCAAGTTGAGTCTAGACAGGACACATCCAATGATTCATTCTCTTTTCTAATATCTAAAACCACGGACACAGTGGGATACACAGACAAAGAAACACTGGCCTTGTCAAACGACTTACCAGAAACAGTTCACTCCAAACCAAACAAACCGCCTTTCCTACCTATTCTCAGAACATGAGACAAAATCTCAAACCCACACCCACACACACAAAGGAAGCTCCTTCCCCAAGTAGGTCTGTGACTATTGGGAGTGTCTTCTGACTGGTGGGCCAAACTATGTTCTGATGAAATCGCCTGTCCTGTGTCAGATATGGTCTCGTTGGCCAAATCTGTGAAGTTGTCACTAGCCAGCGGTGAGCCACTACCTGCTGTCTCAGGAAAGGCCCCTCTTCAGAGCTTTCCTGACATTTGTTCATCCTCACCTCAGTAGGTACCAAGAAAGACTGACTCTGTCCTTGGTAAATCCAAAAAATAAGACCACTGGGACTGGGACTGAGACTGGCTCTGGGTGCCTGGCTTCCCGGATTCCAAGTTCAGAGAGTTCCATCACCAAGGAAGTGAGGTGAGATTACTTTCTTCAGGAATTCTTTGAGGTCATTGCCTTGGCAACCACTTTGTCCTATGAGATGGAGGCTGCCCTTACTTCCTGTGACACTTTTACAAGTTAGAATGGTATATCAACCATAGGCACCCAGGAACAGCTCTCCACACATGCCTGGTTTGGTCTATCTTGTGTACATTAACAAGAGAGAGGCTTATTCAGACACAACCCTTCATCCTGGAAAGGGTGTTTGCGATGGAAGATGACATTTGCTCTCTCAGGTCCTTCATAGATGCCTACATCTTCTCCAGGGATCAAATTTGCATGGACATTTGAGGTTCTCAGCAGGAGGAAGATACCCTACATTCCTGTATTGTAAGACGAACTCTGTCCCTGCTCTTCTGCAAAGTTAGATTGAGGGAAGAGTGTATGGTTAGGGTTAATAACATGTTTGATTTGGGTTACGAATCATTGCGAAGGATGATTAATAGTATTGGGAACCTGCGATATTTATAAGATTATAGAGGTGAAATATAAGTATGGAAACAGAAAAATAGGTAAGATTTGAAGCCCAGAAGGGCATTAGGCCCTTGATTGGGATACTTAGCTTATAATTACGTTCTGCGCAGATGTCTCAGATAAATCGATAATCAATGGCATAGGACCTTACACCTTGGAAGATTGATTTTAGAAGAGAACATCCACTCAAATTGAGATAGTCGGTGGGATTAGGAAGGTAGTCAGTAGGTTTAGGAAATAGAGTGAGTATAGGACATGGAGCAAAAGTTCTGTAGCAATAGTGTTTTGGTTATAGAGTGAATGTAAATTTCAGCACATGTGAAGAGTCATTCACAATGATTAACTGGGGAAAATATGTAGAAAGGAAAATATCAATACAGACCTTACGAAATTAGGCAATTATACAGTGAGTGATAGGATTAGACATTTTCAATAGGGTTGAGATTGAATACATAATCTTAGGAAGAAACAAATATGTCGTCACCAATAGGAATGACATTTGAAAGCATTAGGCAACCAGGACATTTATCGTTTTAGTAATCCATGTTCACTTTCCATTTAGTATTTGGTACAATCATAAGTGTGATTTTTGCATTTTGTGCCCAGAAAAATATTGTGATCAAATGTATATGTAGATCATAAGACATGAGTATTTCTTCCACGATTACTGGGAGCAATATTTGAAGACATATAAATTAGTATTGGGGGTACAAAGTGGTGTACCCTGTGTCTATGAATATAGAGATAATGCATGAATAGACCATACTGTGAATAAATATTATAACTGGTTCCACTTTAAATAATGGATTGAATTGATATCTGAAAATATATAGGAAATCATATATTGACATACAATCATTCACTCCAACCAGTTATATATCTAATGGTAATCTTAGGGTTATTGTTTATCATGAAGTGTGTGTGAGTTTTGTTTCAAAAGTGATTATGGAAATCGAAAATAATATGTTTGGAAAAAAGTCTCATGAAAAGACCAGTCAAGAAATATGGAGGAATCCATGTGTTCTGAAGCAGAAAGTGATTGAAAGTGAAACAAATGCCTATAAATTTTCTAAATTGTGAATGAAATATATATCCTGTTATGTGCATAAACTGTTGAAATAGTAATGTATCAGTGTTGAATAAAAGTGAAAGTCAAAATACACATCATGTCCAATAGGAATCTACTTGCATTGATGTTAAACTGGGTCAGTTACTGTAGAAATATTAGAATTGTGTGCATTATGCACCAAAGATAGTTATCTTTTATTTTTATTTATGGTTGTTCAAAACATTACATAGTTCTTGATATATCATATTTCACAGTTTGATTCAAGTGGGTTATGAACTCCCATTTTTACCCTGTATACAGATTGCAGAATCACATCAGTTACACATCCATTGATTCACATATTGCCATACTAGTGTCTGTTGTATTCTGCTGACTTTCCTATCCTCTACTATCCCCCCTAGCCTCCCTGCCCCTCCCCACTTCTCTCTCTACTCCCTCTACTGTAATAAATTTCTCCCCCTTGTATTATTTTTCCCTTTCCCCTCAATTCCTCTTGTTTGTAATTTTCTATAACCCAGAGTGTCTCCTTCCAATTCCATGCAATTTCCCTTCTCCCTCCCTTCCACCTCTCATCCCTGTTTAATGTTAATCATCTTGTCATGCTCTTTGTCCCTATCTGTTCTTAGTTACTCTCCTTATATCAAAGATGACATTTGGCATTTGTTTTACAGGAATTGTGTAGCTTCACTAAGCATAATCCAGTCTAATGCCATCCATTTTCCTGCAAATTCTGTGACTTTTTCATTTTTCAATGCAGAGTAATAATCCATTGTGTGTTAATGCCACATTTTTTTTAATCCATTATTCTATTGAAGGGCATCTAAGTTGGTTCCACAGTCTTGCTGTTGTGAATTGTGCTGCTATGAACATCGATGTAGCAGTGTCCCTGTAGCATGCTCTTTTTAGGTCTTTAGTGAATAGACCAAGAAGGGGAATAGCTGGGTCAAATGGTGCTTCCATTCCCAGCTTTCCAAGAAATCTCCATACTGCTTTCCCAATTGGCTGCACCAATTTGCAGTCCCACCAGCAATGTACAAGTGTACCTCTTTTCCCACATCCTTGCCAGCACTTCTTGTTGTTTGACTTTATAATGGCTGCCAATCTTACTGGAGTGAGATGGTATCTTAGGGTGGTTTTAATTTGCATTTCTCTGACTGCTGGAGATGGTGAGCATTTTTTCATGTACTTATTGATTGATTGTATGTCCTCATCTGAGAAGTGTCTGTTGAGGTCCTTGGACCATTTGTTGATTGGGTTATTTGTTATCTTATTGTCTAATTTTTTAAGTTCTTTGTATACTCTGGATATTAGGGCTCTCTCTGAAGTGTGAGTAGTAAAGATTTCTTCCCAGGATGTAGGTTCCATATTTACCTCTCTTATTGTTTCTTTTGCTGAGAAAAAACTTTTTTAGTTGAGTAAGTCCCATTTGTTGATTCTAGTTATTAACTCTTGTACTATGGGTGTCCTATTGAGGAATCTGTAGCCCGACCCCACAGTATGTACATCGTAACCAAATTTTTCTTCTATCAGACAGTGTGTCTCTGATTTGATATCAAGCTCCTTGATCCATTTTGAGTTAACTTTTGTGCATGGCGAGAGAAAGGGATTCAGTTTCATTTTGTTACATATGGATTTTCAGTTTTCCCAACACCATTTGTTGAAGATGCTATCCTTCCTCCATTGCATGCTTTTAGCCCCTTTATCAAATATAAGGTAGTTGTAGTTTTGTGGATTGGTTTCTGTGTCCTCTATTCTGTACCATTGGTCCACCTGCCTTTTTCGGTACCAGTACCATGCTATTTTTGTTACTATTGCTCTGTAGTATAGTTTGAAGTCTGGTATCGCTATACCACCTGATTCACACTTCCTGCTTAGCATTGTTTTGCAATTCTGGGTCTTTTATTTTTTCATATGAATTTCATGATTGCTTTCTCTATTTCTACAAGAAATGCCTTTGGGATTTTGATTGGCATTGGATTAACCCTATAGAGAACTTTTGGTAATATCGCCATTTTGATGATGTTAGTTCTGCGTATCCATGAACAGGGTATATTTTTACATCTTCTAAGATCTTCTTCTATTTCTCTCTTTAGGGTTCTGTAGTTTTCATTGTATAAGACTTTCACCTCTTTTGTTAGGTTGATTCCCATTTTTTTTTTTTTTAGGATATTGGCAATGGAGTGGTTGTCCTCATTTCCATTTCAGAGGATTTGTCGCTGATATACAGGAATGCATTTGATTTATGCGTGTTGATTTTATATCCTGCCACTTTGCTGAATTCATTTATTAGCTCTATTAGTTTCTTTGTAGACCCTTTTGGGTCTGCTAGGTATAGAATCATGTCATCTGCAATAGTGATAATTTAAGTTATTCTTTTCCTATTTATATGCCTTTAATTTCTTTCATCTGTCTAATTGCTCTGGCCAGTCTTTTGAGAACTATATTGAACAGAAGTGGTGAAAGCGGGCATCCCTGTCTTGTTCCAGATTTTGGAGGGAATGTCTTCAATTTTTCTCCATTAAGAATGACGCTAGCCTGCGGTTTAGCATAGATTGTTTTTACAATATTGAGGAATGTTCCTGTTATTCCTAGTTTTTCGAGAGTTTTGAACATAAAGGGATGCTGTACTTTGTCGAATGCTTTTTCTGCATCTATCTAGATGATAATATGGTTTTTATTTTTAAGTCTATTGATGTGGTGAATAACACTTATTGATTTTCGTATATTGAACCCTCCTTGCATCCCAGGGATGAATCCTACTTGATCATGGTCCACATTTTTTTGATATGTTTTTGTAACTGATTCTCCAGAATTTAATTTAAGATTTTTGCATTTAGGTTCATTAGAGATATCGGTCTTTAGTCTTCTTTCTTTGAAGTGTCTATCTGGTGAAGGAATCAGAGTGATATTGGCCTCGTAGAATGAATTTGGAAGATCTCCCTCTTTTTCAATTTTCTGAAATAGCTTGAAAAGTATTGGTATTAGTTCATATTTAAAGGTTTTGTAAAAGTCTGATGTATACCCATACAGTCCTGGGATTTTCTTAGTTGGTAGTCTTTGGATGGTTTCTTTTATTTCCTCAATTGATATTGGTATGTTTAGGTTGTCTATATCCTCCTAACTCACTCTGGTCAGATCATATGACTTAAGAAATATTTCGATGCCTTCACTATCTTCTATTATTTTGGAGTATAAGGATTCAAAGTAATTTCTGATTATCTTCTGTATTTCTGAAATATCTGTTGTGATATTGCCTTTTTCATCCCATATGATAGTAATTTCAGTTCTCTCTCCTCTTCATTAGCATGGCTAGGGGTCTGTCCATTTTATTTATTTTTTCAACGAACCAACTTTTAGTTTTGTCAATTTTTTCAATTGTTTCTTTTGTTTCGATTTCATTGATTTCTGCTCTGATTTTAATTATTTCTTTCCTTCTACTTCTTTTGCTGTTGTTTGCTCTTGTTTTTCTAAGATTTTGAGATGAAGTATGAGATCATTTATTTGTTGTTTTTTTCTTTTTCTAAGGAATGAACTCCAAGCAATGAATTTTCCTCTTAGAACTGCTTTCAATGTGTCCCATAGATTCCGATATATTGTGTCTGTGTTTTCATTTTTCTCTAAGAATTTTTTATTTTCCTCCTTGATGTCTTCTATAACCCATTGATCATTCAGTAACCTATTGTTCATTCTCCAAATGATGCATGGTTTTTCCTTCCTTCTTTTATCATTGATTTTTAGTTTCATTCCATTATGATAAGATAATATGCATGGTATTATCTCTACTCCTTTAATTTGTCTAAGAGTTGCCCTGTGACATAATATATGATCTATTTTTGAGAAGGATCCATGTGCTGCTGAGGAAAAATGTAACTGCTTGATGTTGGGTCGTATATTCTATATATGTCAATTAAGTCTAGGTTATTAATTGTGTTATTGAGTTCTATAGTTTCCTATTTCAACTTTTGTTTGGAAGTCCTGTCCAGTGGTGAGAGAGCTGTGTTGAAGTCTCCCATGATTAATGTATGGTGGTCTATTAGACTCTTGAACTTGAGAAAAGTTTGTTTGATGAACATAGCTGCACCATTGTTTGGGGCATACATATTTATGATTGTTATGTCTTGCTGGTGTATGGTTCTCTTGAACAGTATGTAGTGTCCCTCTTTATCCCTTTTGATTAACTTTGGCTTGAAATCTATTTTATTTGATATGAGTATGGACACTCCTGCTTTTTTCCGAAGTCCATATGAGTGATATGATTTTTTCCAAACTTTCACCTTCAGTGTATGTATGTCTTTTTCTTATCAAATGCATCTCCGGTAGGCAGCATATTATTGGGTCTTGTTTTGTGATCCATTCTACTGGCCTGTGTCTGTTAATTGGTGAGTTTAAGCCATTAACATTTACAGTTATTATTGAGATAAGGGTTGTTCTTCCAGCCATATTTGTTTATTTATGTTATTAAACATGGATTGTTTTCCTCTTTGATTATTTCCCCCCTTTAATGTCCTACCTCCCACTGTTGGTTTTCATTATTTTCCAATTACTCTTCCTGTAATATTTTGCCAAGGATGTTTTGAAGAGATGGTTTTCTAGCTACAAATTCTTTTAACTTTTGCTTATCATGGAAAGTTTTAATTTCATCTTCCATCCTGAAGCTTAATTTTGCTGGATACACAGTACATGGTTGGAACCCATTTTCTTTCTGTGATTGAAAAATGTCATTCCAGGATCTTCTAGCTTTCAGAGTCTTTGTTGAAAGATCAGCTGTTATCCTGATTGGTTTACCCCTAAATGTAATCTGCTTCCTTTCTCTTGTAGATTTTAAAATTCTCTCCTTAGTCTGTATGTTGGGCATCTTCATTATAATGTGTCTAGGTGTGGATCTCTTATGATTTTTCACATTCGTCGTCCTGTAGGCTTTTAGAATGTGGGAGTCTGTCTCATTCTTCAAGTCTGGGAAGTTTTCTCATATTATTTCATTGAATAGATTGCTCATTCCTTTGGTTTGGACCTCTATACCTTCCTGTATCCCAATGACTCTTAAGTTTGGTCTCTTTATTTTATCCCATATTTCTTGGATGTTCTGTTCATGGTTTCTTAACAGTTTGGCTGAGCTGTCTATGTTCTTTTCAAGTTGAAATACTTTGTCTTCATTGTCTGATGTTCTATCTTATAAGTGTTCTACTCTGATGGTAGTATTCTCAATTGAGTTTTTAAGATGGTTTATTGCTTCCTGCATTTCTAGGATTTCTGTTTGTTATTTTTTACAACCTCTATCTCCCTGTATAGTTGATCTTTTGCTTCTTGGTTTTGTTTATGTAATTCATTGTTGAAGTGATCTTTCATTGTCTGATTTTGCTGTCTAATGTCTTCCTTGAGACTCCAGATCATCTGAAGAATGTATATCCTGAGTTCTTTATCTGACATTCCATCTGCTGCAGCTATTACCTCTTCTAAAGTTGTGTTGACCTGCATTGCTTGTGGTTCTTTTTTCCTTTTCTTTTCATACTGCTCGCGTTTCTTTCTGCTTGGTGAAACTGTTGTGATTTTGAAATTTTCCCCCTATATATTTATATTGCTCTTGTATATTTGAAAAGTCTTCATTGCAGGGGCAGGGGTGGCTGTGCTGTTCCACCAATTGGGGTGATATATCTACCACGCTGATGGGCCGCTAGGCCTGTTATTCTGATTGGTCGCAGGTCTGCTTACCATGCAGGCGCAGGAGGCTGCTCTCCTCTGCCCCTCCTCCAATTGGTGTGACGTGTCTACCACGCCCGTGGACCCCTGCGGTGTTCTGCCGATCGGTCGCAGGTCTGCCTACCTTGCTTGCGTGGGCGGCGGCTCTGCTCTACCCCTACCCCAATTGGGGTGACGTGACTACCACGCCAGTGGGCCGCTGGGCCTGGTCTGCCGGTTGGTCGCAGGTCAGGATACCTTGTGAGCACGGGCTACAGATCTGTTCTGCCCCTACTCCAAATGGGGTAAAGTGTCTGCCGCGCCAGCAGGCCGCTGGGCCTCTTCTTCTGGTCAGGTGCAGGTCTGCTACCTTGCAGGCGCGGGTGGTGGCTCTGCTCTGCCCCTACTCCAATTGGTGTGTCGTGACTACCATGCCTGCAGGTTGCTGGGCCTGTTCTGGGCATGGGCAAAGGCTCTGCTCTGCCCCTACTCCTATTGGGGTAATGTGACTACCATGCCGGTGACCCACTGGGATTGTACTAGGCACGGGAGAAGGCTCTGCTCTGCAACAACTCCAATTGGGGTGATGTGACTACCACACCTGTGGGTCGCTGGGCCTGTTCTGGGCCCGGGTAGCAGCTCTGTTCTGCCTCTACTCCAATTGGGTTGACGTGACTACCATGCAGGTGTGTCACTGGGTCTGTTCCAGGTGCGGGCAGCTGCTCTGCTCTGCCCCTCTGGTTTGATGACAAAGTGAGAGAGACCCGGGTGTTTGTGACTCACTTTCTTCACCAGGAGACCAACTGTTTCTGTCACTGCTGGTATCAATGAAGTTATCTCCTCTGCTGCTTTCTGATGACATCAGAAATTTGTCATGTTGGTATCCCATGTGAAAGGCAGCATTTTGTTCCCTTTTCTGGGTGACCAAAGCAATGGGTGAGTCCTGACCGGCCCTCACAAGCCGCGTCTCAATCCTGTTGCCACTGCCTATGAAGGCTCGGTTGATATTTACCTCCACAGTATTCAGCAAGACCCGGAACGAGAAGCAGTTTCCGCGGGTTCTTTAGCCCTGGGCCAGATAAGTTCCGAGAGGCGGAATTCGGCCGCTCTGGGCTTGGTGTATGTTCTAATAGGAGCAGGCTCCAAGACGGAGTTTCTGCAGGTTCTTTGGCACTGAGCCTGAGTAATTTCTCTGTGACACAAAGGTGAATGGCATCCTGAAATTACCTGTTCTATAGGTGAATGAGCTTCGATCAGTCGAAAACAGGGATGGTGACATCAGCTCTCCAAGATGGTGGCCGCTGGCTTCCTCTGTGGTCTGACCGGTGTGGAGAACTGAATTGGACCGCATCCTTTCCCGTCTCAAACCCAGAATTCAGCACTTAGCACAGTGATTGCATACCTGTCAGGAGCCCACAGAATCCACACCGCTGTATATTTGCATTGCTATCTCTTCGTTTCCCAGTGCACGCCGCAGACTCTAGCCGCAGACCGATTTCCTGAATAAGCAGCATGACCCTCTATGCGGACAAATCACTCGTGTTTGAGCCCGCGTAGCTGATCCTCGTGAGATGGAAATATGTCGACTAGGTTTTGGAGCACCCCAATTTTGCTGGAAATTTCTAACAAGATAGGTTTTAGCCATTATAACTCGTCATTCTCCCGCACAGTGACGCGGTACATGGGGGTGATGCACTCCCTTCACCACCATCATATGATCCCCCAAAGTTAGTTTTCAGTACTAAGAAACAAATATGTATTTCTGGTGGATGAATAATTCTGAGAATATTCTTGTGAAAACTTGATTATTAATCCAAATACATGAATATGAGTGAATTTAGGGAGTGTATAATAAGAAAAATATACTTCATATTTTGAAAAATCTGGAGAGTGAATATATATATATATATATATATATATATATATATATATATATATATATATACACACACACACACACACACACACATACACACACAGACATTAAAAAGTAGCATTATGTATGCCAATCGAAATTCACCACGAAGTAATATATCATCCACAGATCCAAAAATATTCATTTTAATGAACATGGATTTATGTTGTTCAAATAAGAAGCTCACTCATATGTTGAATTTTCAGTTCCAACAGCATTTAGTAGGAGTGATCTCTTCTCACAATTTGCATCTGCCAAGCCAGCCACCTCACAAAATGTACGAGTGATACCAGGTAGAATTCTATATGTGCATATAAAAATACATGTGATGAATAGGCTACAGAGAAAGGGAGACAGTTATTCACATGTTTGTTAACTTTTAAAACACATGGAGAACTATTTCAATTAAAATTCGCTAGATTTATAACACCTACCATTTATCATACGAAAGGCAAGTCCAACTATACACCATGCCTCCTGTGAACCTCTTGTATTTCTATTCTGTTTGGGTTATTTTTCTCCACCATATTAGGATTAAAAGTCAAAGTCTAGTAGGGTATGTGTTAGTGTCAGGGATTCAGTATTTCGAATGGAAAATTGGAAAATGTATCAAATGTGTATGCAAATATATGCTACACAAAAATCTTCCCACCCTCATTCAGCACAATGCCTTGACATTACCTTCGCCCCACATAAGACACAATTAGAGGAGAAGAGTTAGAAAATCTGTGAATACATATGTGTAATGAAAAATGCTCAGGAGTTCACAAATTTGCAGGTGGTAGAGGAGTTTCCAAAAGTAAGGGACAGGGTAAAAACTCCACAAACATGAAGTTCTGCCAGCCTAACATCTGGAGAAACTGCCTCTGAGGTTGGGCAATGAAATATATGCTGTTGTCAGGAGCATTAGCTTCATTTGTTGTGAGACCATCATAGCTGAGTCTTCATCTATGTGATCTGGATGACATGGATTCTTATTTTCCAATGAACATGAGGCAGCAGTGCTGAATTTTCTATTTGTAGGTAACCTGTGGCCACTGGGGTCTAAGTGTCTCCCCTTGTGGACTGTAATTCCATTTGGTCATCCTCCACTATTCGTGGTATTTCTTGCTGCTTCACTGGGAGATTGGTGTTTGCTTCATGAAATACAAGGATTTCAAATGGGACACAGTGCTGAAGTAAGTTCTGTCAAGTGTGGTGGGTCAGGTTCGTCAGGAGAATGCACCAACCAGGCTTCTATCCCACATAGCTTGCCCCATTGACCATAGCAACCTGATTCTGAACATTGCCCTAAAACCTCTCCATATAACAATATGCTTTTACATATAAGGGTCTACTGGCTGCAAAATGTCAGTCACAATCCATTTGGAAGCCAATGGCAGATCCAAATGCCCCCACCACAGATGTTTTATTACACACCTGCCAACCACTACTCTAGTACAACTACTCAGCAGGATCCAACTTACTGGCATCTCTGTTCAACACCATTTTCATAAAACCCAGTCAATCAAGGCACTGTCTTGTATACTCATGATCAGCAACAGGACATCCAAATATTCTCCAGTGCTACCCGGTCATGGGAATTTCAAAAATTTCATGGTATTGATATAGCCAATTTTCAAGGATGAAGTTGGAGGCACTGTGAATTTTAATTCACTCAGAAACCATTAAATGGTGAGGAAGCTCATTTCAATGAAAACTCTGGAGAATTCTTACAGGCAAGGCTTCCAAAAGTGGCGAAAAGTCAGATTAAGCCAGGCCCCTTGAGGTCTACAATGTATGGTCCATGTGTGTTTCGACTCTCAAATATGGCTGCCAAGTCTTTAAGAATAATATCATGTGATATCCTGGCTGAGATTCCCTGTGCTCTGTGGAAAGTCAACTTGGGCCTAGATGTCACTTTCCAAGGGCAACTCTCATGCATGGCCATCTAAAATTCCAACACAATTCCTGGCAATAATTCTCTGAGATCAGTAAAAGAACTCAGTCTCTAAGGGGAATCACACCAAAGTGCAAGCCTAGGTGGACCCAGAGATCTCTTCCAACCGCCAGACAAATATCCACAATTTAAACCAAACACTCTCACATGGCCCTCATTCTTCCATATAGACACTCATCATATTCTCTGGCTGGAGGTTTCCATAAGGGACGCAGCCCATGACAGTGTCCAAAATAAGCTCCGTGCCCCTCATTTGCCTAAAGTCAGGGTGGCCTGGACTCTCTTCCTGTGAACCAGTAGTGATCAAATAGGCCTGCCTTTAATATTGCTTGGCTTCTCCAACTTGAGACCTTCTAGCTTTGGGGTTTAGATTCTTTAAGTGAATTGGAGTCATGAAAATCAAACACCTATGGCCTAGCCTCTGCAGGGCTTTGAAGAACTCATTTGACCCAAAGGATCCCTATTCTCACTTGATGGATATCAGGAACCTACCAGAGGAAGGCAAGAGAGTTCATCAACAATATCTGATCTTTTTGCCATTTTGGTTTTGGATGCATGCATGGGATCTATCTTTAGATCCATCAGGTGCTGAGAATCTAAGCCACAGCCTCACACAGGGCCAACAGGCTGATTCAGACATATCCCAATCCTAAGCAATTAAGCAAAGAGTCACAGGTGATTCCCATTCATTTCCATTTGAAAACTGTGTTCTTCAGGGTTCACAAAGTGGAGGCTTGAGGCAAAAAACTTCCTGACATTCAACAGAACAATAGGTAAGCAAAAGGAACAAAGAGGGGTTTCTCCACTGAGACTTTCCTGGTCAACAGATATTTGAGATTTCTGAGATGCTAGCCATTTCTTTCAGCTATCCAGTACATAGCCATGTCACAGATCTTGGAGGTACAAATCTTGGACACAAAACCACGATACTATTCTGGAGAGTGGCCAGAATTGAGAAAGAAAACAGGAAATTAGGAAGCTTGTAGGTGTTGCCCATCCATAAGGCAAGCCAGAGTCCACTCATGAATTGGGCAGGATGAATGCTGGGAAGCTTTCTACTAGACAGGACACATCCATTGATGCATTGTCTTTTCTAATGTCTACAACAATGGACTCAGTGGGATACACACACATAGAAACACTCGCCTTGTCAAAGGACTTAATAGAAATATTCCACTCCATACCAAACAAACCGCCTTTCCTACCTATTCTCAGAACATGAGACAAAACCACAAACTCACACCCACACCCAAAAAGGCACCTCCTTCCCCCTAGTAGGTCTGTGACTCCCTGGAGTGTCGTCTGACTGGTGGGCCATTCTATGTTCTTCCAAAATGACCTCTCCTGTCTCAGATCATGTCTGCTTGGCCAACTCTGTGAAGTTCTCAAGAGCCAGCGGTGAGACACTACCTGCTTTCTCAGGAAAAGCCCCTCTTCAGAGGTTTCCTGGCATTTGGCCATCCTCACATCTGTAGGTACCAAGAAAGACTGACTCTGTCCTTGGTAAATCCAAACATGTCAGACCACTGGGACTAGGACAGGGACTGTCTCTTGGTGCCTGGCTTCCTGGATTTCAAGTTCAGAGAGTTCCATCACCAAGGAAGTGAGGTGAGATCACTTCCTTCAGGATATGAATGATGTCACTGCCTTGGCAACCACTTTGTCCTAACAGTTGCTTCCAAAAGTATCATGAGGTGGAGGCTGTCCTGATTTTCATGGGACACTTTCTCTAGTTAGAATGTTATATCAACCATAAGCACCCGGGAACAGCTTCCACACAGGACTGGTTTGGTCCATGTTCTATACATTAAGAAGAGAGAGACTGATTCAGACACAACCCTCCATCCTGACCAGGATGATTGCCATGGAAGATGACTTTTGCTTTCTGAGGTACTTCATAGCTGCCTTCATCTTCACCAGGGATCATTTCTGCATGAACATTTGAGTTTCTCAGCAGGTGAAGATCCCCTAGATTCCTGTAGTTTAATACCCACACTGTTATTGCTCTCCTGCAAAGTGAGTGTATGGTTACGGTTAATAATATGTTCGATTTGGGTTAGGAATCATTCTGCAGGAAGAATAATGAGATTGGGAACCTGCGATATTTATAAGAATATATACGTGAAATATATGTATGAAAACGGGAATCTAAGAAAGATTTGAAGCCCAGAAGGGCATTGGGCCCTATATTTGGATACTTAGTGTTGAATTATGTTCTGTACAGTTGTCTCAGTTAAATCGAAATACAGTGGCATAGGACCTTGTACCTTGGATGATTGAATGTAGAAGAGAACATCCAGTCAAAAAGGGATAGTCAGTAGGATTAGGAAGATAGTCAGTAGGTTTAGGAAGAAGAGTGAGTATATGATTTGGAATAAAAAGCTTCTTTAGCAATAGGGTTTCATTTAGAGAGTGAATGGAAATGTCAGCACATGTGAAGAGTCAGTCACAATGATGAACTGGGGAAAATATGTAGGAAAGCAGGTGTCAATAGAGACATTACGAAATCAGGCAAAGTATAAAGTGAGTGATAGGATTAGACATTTTCAACAGGGTTGAGTTTGAATACATAATCATAGGAAAAAACAAATATCTCGTCACAAATGGGAATGACATTTGAGAGCATTAGGCAATCTGGACATGGATGTTATTAGTTATCCACGTTCACTTTCCTTTTAGGCTTTGGTACAATCATAAGTGTGACATTTTTATGGTTTTTTTTTTTGTTCAGAATATTACTGTGATAAAATGTATATGTAGATCAGGTGGCATGAGTATTTCTTTCACCATTTCTGGGAGCAATATTTTGAAGACGTATACATTAGTATTAGGGGTACAAAGAGGTGTACCCTGTGTCTATTAATATAGAGATAATGCATGAATAGACCATACTATGAATAAATAACGTAACTGATTCCACTTTAAATAATGGATTGAATTGATATGTGAAAATATATAAGAAATCTTATATTGATATACAATCATTCATTCCAACCAGTTATATTTCTAATGGTAATATTAGGATTATGGTTTATGATGAATGGTGTTTGAGTTTTGCTTTACACGTGATGATGTTAAACAAAAATAATATGTTTGGAAAGAAGTCTCATGAAAAGACCAGTCAAGAAACATGGAGGAATACATGTGTTCTGAATCAGGAAGTGATTGATCGTGAAACAAATGCCTATAAATTTTCTAATTTGTGACTGAAATATATATCCCATCATGTGCATGAACTGAAGACATAGTAACGTACAAGTGTTGAATAAAAATGAAAGTCAAAATACACATCATGTCCCCTAGGAATCTACTTGCATTCATTTTAAACTGGCTAAGTAACTGTAGAAATATTAGGGTTTGTATGCACCATTCACTGAATTTAGTTTTCAGTACTAGGAAACAATATGTATTTCAGGTGGATGATTATTTCTGAAAATAATCTTGTTGAAAGTTGATTATAAATCCACAGATATGAATATGAATGTATTTAGGGGCGTGCATAATAAGACACATATATTTCATATTTTGAAAAATCTAAAGAGTATATATATATATATATATATATATATATATATATATATACACACACACACACGCAAATGCACAGATATTAAAAAGTAGCAATACAGGAGATCCATTATGAAGGCGGGCATGGAGAATTCAAGTCTCTGATCTCTTCAGCTGCGCGTGCATAGGGAGTCGTAAACTGTCTAAATGCTGTTTGCTCAGAATCACTAGGCAATATTGACCTGTTGTGAATCTGGGGCGAACAGTCTGGGCCCCTCAGAACACACACAAAGCCCGGATTGGCTGCATTCAAGCTTAGATTCATCTGGTTTTTGTGACTCAGCACTAACATTCCCGCTGAAATAATTGGTCGGGCTTTCGGAATTGACAGAGTTAAAAGCCAACTGAGCCTTCATAGGCAGTGGCCACAGGATTGAAATGGGGCTTGGGAGAGATAGTCAGGACCCAGCTGTTGCATTGGTCACCCAGCAAAGGGAACGAACGGTCACCATTGTAATGGTATACCACCATGGCAGCGAACTGACGTCACAGTCGGAGGAGATAACTTCATTGAAACCAGTGCGACAAGTATGTTATCCCATTGCCATCTCTCTCAACACCGCAGGGAAACCTCAAGGGCCCTTCCCACCTCTGCCGTAATGGCCCCTCCCAGCTCTCCAAGGAGCGCAATACCCAGACCTAGGGAATCAGGATTGGCTCGGGACTCGAGGCGTGTAATTGCCGGCTACCGCTCCCACCAGTGCTGACAATTGAGGTCTCTTACACCACCTACCGGGGCCATGGCTCCCGAAGGGCAAGCAAATTCGCTGGGGTTTCTCAGCCCCAAGCTCTACAAACTTAGGGTCTGAGGGAGGCAATTAAGGAGAGTGTGCCCAGCCGTTCATGGAAACAGGGCTACCAGGAGCAGAGGCCTGGCTTGTAACCAGTATTGTGGTGAGCGTCACAGGTGAGTGGGGCCTGGCTTGAGGAAGCACAAGAGAAGGCCCTAGGCACTCAGGGTTGGAGACCCGCCCAGTCTGGGAGGAAGAGCTGCTGCACAGTGATTGGTTCCCACTTATTGAGAGGAGAAGCTTGGCCCAGTGCGCACAGCTCCACCTACTGGAAGAGAAGTTAATTGAACTCTAGGACTGCATGTATTATTACTATTTTTTTATTTGTATTTTTTTCTTTTTCTTTCATTTTCATTTTTGTTGTTGTTGTTCATTAACTTTTTTAAATGTTTTTATTTTTTTAATTTCTTTTATTTTATTATTATTATTATTAATATTATTATTTTAAATTTTAATTTTCAATTTTTTAATCATCATTATTACTTAAAATTTTCTTTCTTTATTTTCTATTTTTTTTGTCTTTTCATTTCATTTCAATTTTTTTATTCCCCCTTACTTGAATTCTACCTGCCTACTCTCATTCTCTTTAGTGACTTCTCCCTTCCCTTCTAATATCTTTCCTCTCAAGCATCAAATAAATTTATAAGAGTAAGCAGTAACTCAGTAGTCAAACAGAATGAGAAGTAACATGAGAAGCATAAAAAAGCAAGGAAGAAAAGGAGTACGAACAATGAAGGACAGCCTAAATATTCAAGAGCACCTAGAGTCATCAGAAAAATGGTGATATAAAGAACTCAAGGAATACCTTAGACAGATGGAATGGAACCTTAAAGAGGGTACGAGACAGCAAAAACAAACAGTGATAGAACGCATTGAAAATAAATTACATAAACAGATAAAATAAGAAATTAAGCATCTTTATCAGGAGATAGAGATTATTAGAAAAATCAAACAATAATTCTAGAAATCAAGGAAATGATAAACCAAATTAAAAATTCAATTGAGAGTATCACTAACAGTGTAGAGCAAGTAGAAGACAGAATGAAGACAAAATATATCATCTTGAAAAAAGTCTAGCCAACAAAGAAATGCTGTAAAAAATTATGAGAAAACATTCAAGAGATATGGAATAACATAAAAAAAAAAACTAATGAGTCATATGGATAGAGGAAGGTACAGAGATTCAAACCAAGGGAATGAGAAATCTGCTGAATGAAATAATTACAGAAAACTTTCCAGAAATAAAAATGGAAAGGGATAAACAAATTGTAGATGCTTACAGGACATCGAGCACACAAAATCACAGTAGACCAATGCCAAGAAACATTGTTATGAAGATATCCAATATACAGAACAAAGAGAAAATATTAAAAGCTACCAGAGAAAGGAGGCAGATTAGAATCATTACAATCAGGGGTAAACCAAAAAGGTTAACAATGGATTTTTCATCACAGATGCTGGAAGTGAGAAGATCCTGGAACAACGTACTTCAAACACTGAAAGACAATGGATGCCAACCAAGAATTATGTATCCAGCAAAATTAAGCTTAAGGTAAGACAACGAGATAAAAATATTTCATGATAAACAAAACCTAAAAGAATTTGCAGCCAGATAACCAGCATTGCAAAGCATCTTGAGCAAAACACTACACGAGGAAGAAATGAAAATCAACAACGAAAACCATGAGTGAGAAGTGCCTCAGTAATGACAGAGGGCGGGGAAAAGCTAATCATGGAGAAACAAACTAATTTAAAAAAAAGATATAAGCAAACATGGGTGGCAGTACAAACCATATATCATTAGTAACTCTAAAAGTAAATGGCTTAAACTCTCGAATAAAGTGACATAGGCTTGTAACTTGAAATAAAAAAAAAAATCCAACAATATATTGCCTCCAGGGGACACATCTGAATGGAAAAGACATACACAGGCTGAAGGTGAAAGATTGGGAAAATTTATACCATGCACACGGTCCTCGTAAGCAAGCAGGGGTGGCCATCCTCCTATCGAATAAAATCGACCTCAAGACTAATTTAATCAAAAGGGATAAAGAAGGACATTATATACTGCTAAAATGAACCATTCACCGACAAGACATAACAATTATCAATATTCACGCAGCAAATAATGGTGCTGCGATGTTCATAAAACAAATTCTCCTCAAGTTAAAGAATCAAATAGACCACAATACAATAATTATGGGTGACTTCAACTCACCTCTCTCACCATTGGACAGATCCTCCAAACAAAAGTTGAAAAAAGAAACTATAGAACTCAATCTCGCAATCAATACCCTAGACTTAACTGACATATATAGAATATATCAACCATCATCAAGTGGATATACTTTTTTCTCAGCAGCACATGGATCCTTCTCAAAAATAGACGATATGTTATGCCATAGGGCAACCCTCAGTAAATATAAAGGGGTGGAGATAATACCATGAATTTTTTGTGATCATAATGGAATGAAACTGGAAACCAATGATAAAAGAAGGAAGAAAAAATCATACATCACATCCAAAATGAAGAATATGTTACTGAATGATCAATGGGTTACAGAAGACATAAAGGAGGAAATCAAAAAATTCTTAGAGATAAATGAAAATACAGACACAACATATCAGATTCTATGGGGTACAATGAAAAGAAGTTTTAAGGGGTAAATTCATCGCCTAGAGGTCATTCCTCAAAATAGAAAAGAAAAACAAATAAATGAGCTCACACTTCATCTCAAAGCCTTAGAAAAGGAAGAGCAAAGCAACAGCAAATGTAGCAGAAGGCAAGAAATAATTAAAATCATAGCGAAATTGAAACAAAAGAAACTATTGAAAAAATTAACAAAACTAAAAGGGGTTCTTCAAAAAGATAAATAAGATAGACAGACCCTTAGCCATGCTAACGAAGAGAAGAAGAGAGAGAAATCAAATTACTAACATACGGGATGAAAAAGGCAATATTACAACAGATGCTACATAAATACAGAAGAAAATTAAAAATTATTTTGAAAACCTGTATTCCAATAAAATAGAAAATAGTGAAGACATCGATAAATTTCTTAAGTCATATGATTTGCCCAGACTGAGTCAGGAGGAAACACACAATTTAAACAGACCAATATCAATGGATGAAGTAGAAGAAGCAATCAAAAGACTACCAACCAAGAAAAGCCCAGGACCGGATGGGTATACAGCAGAGTTTTACAAAACCTTTAAAGAAGAATTAATACCAATACTTCTCAAGTTATTCAGGAAATAGAAAAACTGGGAGCTCTGCCGAATTCATTCTATGAGGCCAACATCACCCTGATTCTGAAACCAGACAAAGACACCTCAAAGAAAGAAAACTACAGACCAATATCTCTGATGAACCTAGATGCAAAAATCCTCATTAAAATTCTGGTGAATTGGATAGAAAGGCACATCAAAAAAATCGTGCACCATGATCAACTTGGATTCATCCCTGGGATGCAAGGAGGGTTCAATATATGGAAATCAATAAATGTTATTCACAACATCAATAGACTTAAAGATAAGAACCATATGATCATCTCGATAGACGCAGAAAAACCATTCAACAAAGTAGAGCATTTCTTTATGTTCAAAACATTTTAAAAACTAGGGATAACAGGAACTTACCTCGACATTGTAAAAGCTATCTATGTTAATCCTCAGGCTAGCATCATTCTGAATGGAGAAAAATTGAAGGCATTCCCTCTAAAATCTGGAACAAGACAGGGATGTCCTCTATCACCACTTCTATTCAATATAGTTCTCGAAAAACTGGCCAGAGCAATTAGAGAGATGAAAGACATTAAAGGCATAAAAATAGGAAAAGGAGAACTTAAATTATCACTATTTGTAGATGACATGATTCTATACATAGAAGACCCAAAAGGGTCTACAGAAAAAACTACTAGAACTCATAAATGAATGCAGCAATGTGGCAGGATACAAAATCAACATGAATAAATCAAAGGCATTTCTGTATATCAGCGACAAAACTTCTGAAACAAAAATGAGTCAAAACACTGCATTCCCAATTTCCTCAAATAATTAAATACTTGGAAATAAACCTAACAAAAGAGGTGAAAGATTTATATAATGCAAACTACAGAACCCTAAAAAGAGAAATAGAATAAGATCTTAGAAGATGGAAAAATATACCGTGTTCATGGATAGGCAGAACTAACATCATCAAAATGGTGATATTACCAAAAGTTCTCTATAGGTTTAATGCAATGCCAATCAAAATCCCATAGAAACTTTTTGTAGAAATAGATAAAGCAATCATAAAATTCAATTGGAAAAATAAAAGACCCAGAATAGCAAAAGCAATTCTAAGCAGGAAGTGTGAATCAGGCAGTATAGCGATACCAGATTTCAAACTATATTACAGAGCAATCATAATAAAAACAGCATGGTACTGGTACCAAAACAGACGGGTGGACCAATGGTACAGAATGGAGGACACAGAAACTAATCCAAAAAGCTACAACTATCATATATTTGATAAAGGAGCTAATGGCCTGCAATGGAGGAAGGATAGCATCTTCATCAAATGGTGTTGGGTAAACTGGAAATCCATATGCAACAAAATGAAACTGAATCCCCTCCTCTCGCCATGCACCAAAGTTAACTCAATGTGGATCAAGGAGCTAGATTCAAATCAGAGTCTCTGCGTCTGATAGAATAAAAAGTTGGCTCCGATCTACATATTGTGTGGTCAGGCTCCAAATTCCTTAATAGGACACCCATAGAACAAGAGTTAATAATAAGAATCAACAAATGGGACTTACTTAAACTGAATTATTTTTTCTCAGAAAGAGAAACAATAAGAGAGGTAAATATGGAGCTTACATCATGGGAACAAATTTTTAGTCCTCACTCTTCACATGGAGCCCTAATATCCAGAGTATACAAAGTATACAAAGAACTTAGAAAATTAGACAATAAGATAACCAATAACCCAATGGGCCAAGGACCTGAACAGAAACTTCTCAGAGGAGGACATAGAATCAATTAACAAGTACATGAAAAAAATGCTCTCCATTTCTAGCAGTAAGAGAAATGCAAATAAAAACCACCATAAAATACCATCTCAATCCAGTGAGATTGGCAGCCATTATGAAGTCAAACAACAACAAGTGCTGGCGAGGATGTGGGGAAAAGGGTACTCTTGTACATTGCTGGTGGGACTGAAACTGGTGTGGCCAATTTGGAAAGCAGTATGGAGATTCCTGGGAAAGCTGGGAATGGAAGCACCATTTGACCAAGCTATTGCCCTTCTCGGACTATTCCCTGAAGACCTTAAAAGAGCGTACTACAGGGATACTGCCACATGGATTTTCATAGCAGCACAATTCACAATTGCTACACTGTGGAACCAACCCAGATGCCCTTCAATAGATGAATGGATAAAAAAATGTGACTTTTATATACTATCGAGAATTACGCAGCACTAAAAAATGACAAAATCATGGAATTTGCAGGGAAATGCATGGCACTGAGCAGATTATGCTTAGTGAATCTAGCCAATCCCTAAAAAACAATTACCAAATGTCTTCTTTGATATAATGAGAGCAACTAAGAACAGAGCAGGGAGGAAGAGCATGAAGAAAAGATTAACATTAAGCAGAAACATGATGTGGGAGGGAAAGGGAGAGAAGAGGGAAATTGCATGGTAATGGAGAGAGACACTTATTGTTACACAAAATTACATATAAGAGGTTGTGGGAAAATAAACAAGGAGAGAAATGAATTACAGTAGGTATGGTAGAGAGAGAAGATGGGAAGAGAGGGGAGTGGGGATAGTAGAGTATAGGAAAGGTAGCAGAATACAACAGTAACTAATAGGGCATTATGTAAAAATATGGATGTGTAACTAATGTGATTCTGCAATCTGTATTTGGAGTAAAAATGGGAGTTCATAACCCACTTGAATCTAATGTATGAAATATGATATTCAAGAGCTTTGTAATGTTTTGAGCAACCAATAAAAGAAAAAAAAAGTAGCAACATATATGCCAATAGAAATTCATCATGAAAAGTATATAATCCACAGATCGAAAAATGTTCATTTTACTGAACATGGATTCATGTATAATGTTTTTCAACTAGGAAGCTCACCCATAGGTTGAATTTTCAGTTCCAACAGCGTTTAGGAGGAGTGAACTCTTCTCTCAATTTGCATCTGCAATTCAGCCACCTCACAAGTGTATACGAGTGATATCAGGTAGAATTCTATATGTGCATATAAAAATACATGTACTGAATAGGCTACAGAGAAAGGGAGACAGGGATTCACATATTTGCTAATTTTAAAAACACATGTAGAACTATTTCAACAAAAAAATTGACTAGACTTATAACTCCTACATTATATAATGCAAAAGGCAATTCCAACAATACACAATGCGTCCTCTGAACTGCTTGTGTTTCTTCTCTTTTTGGCTTATTTTTCACCATCATATTAGGATTATTAGTCAGAGACTAGTAGGGTATGGGTTAGTGTCAGGGATTCAGTATTTCAAATGAAAAATTGAAAAATGATTCCAATGTGTATGTAAATATGTGCTACACAAAAATCTTCCCACTCACATCCAGAACAATGCCTTGACATTACCTACGCCCCAAGTAAAACACAATTAGAGTAGAAAAGTGTGAAAATCTATGAATACATATATGGAATGGAATATGCTCGGGAGTTCACAACCTTGGAGGTGGTAGAGGAGTTTCCAAAAGTAAAGGACAGGGTAAACACTCCACAAAAAGGAGCTCTGCTGGCCTAAAAATTCTTGGGAAATGGCTTCTGAGGTTGGGCACTTGAAATATATGTTGTTGTCATGAGCTTTAGCTTCCTTTGTAGTGAGACCATCATAGCTGGGTCTGCATCTATGTAACCGAAAGACATGGTTTCTTATATTTCAATGAACATGAGGCAGCAGTGCTCAATTCTCTCTTTGTAGCTAAACTGTGTCCATTGGAAGCTAAGTGTCTCCCAGTGGGGACTGTGAAGACATTTGGTCATCCTCCACTTTTCGTGGTATTTCTTGCTGCTGCACTGGGAATTTGGTATTTGCTTCACAAAACATAAAAAGTTCATCTGAGATACAGTGCTGGAGGGAGTTCTGTCACGTGTGGTGGGTCAGGGTCTGCAGGAGAATGCACCAACCAGGCTTGTATCCCACATAGCTTGCCCCAATAACCATAGCAACCTGATTCTGAATATTGCCCTGAAAACTCTCCATTTAACAAGATGCCTTTACATATAAGGGTCTGATGTCTGCACTATATCAGTCACAAAAAATTTGGAAGCCAATGGCAGATTCACATGGCCCCAACATGATGTTTTATCACACACCTGCCCACCACTGCTCTAGCCCCCCTACTCAGCAGGCTCCAAATTACTGGCTTCTCTTGTTCTACACCATTTTAATGAAACCCAGTCAAAAACAAGGCACTGTCTGGTATACACATGATCAGCAACAGGACATCAAAAGTTTCTGCAGTGCCACCTGGTCATGGGAATTTCAAAAATTTCATGGTATTTATCTTGAAATTTTTCAAGGATGAAGTTAGAGGCACTGTGGGTTTCAATTCATTCAGGAACCATTAAGTGTTGAGAAAGTTCATTACAATGAACGCTCTGGAGAACTCTCACAGTCAATGCTTCTCAAACAGTTGCCAAAAGGTCTCCTAAAGCCAGGCCAACTGACATCTACAATGTGAGGTCCATGTGTGTTTTGACTCTCAAATATGGGTGCTAAGTCTTTCAGAATAAAATCATGTGATATCCTGGCTGAGATTCTCAGGCCTCTGTGGAAACCACCCTGGGCCTAGATCTCAGTTTCCAAGAGTGAGTCTCATGCGTGGCCTCCTAAAATCCCAACACAATTCATGGCAATACTTCTCTGAGGTCAGTTTCAGAACTCAGTCTCTAAGGGGAATCACACCAGAGTTCAAGCCCAGGTGGACCCAGTCATCCCTTCCATCCGCCAAAAAATGACCACAATTAAAATCAAAACACTCCCACAGGGCCATCATCTTCTTCCATGTAGACACTCATCATAACCTCCAGCTGGAGGTTTCTATGAGCCCAAATAAGCTCACTTGCCCCTCATTTGCCTAAAATCATGATGGCCTGGACACTCTTCCTGTGAACCAGGAATGATCAAATATTCCTGCTGTTAAAGTGTTCCACTTCTCCAATTTGAGGCCTACTGGCTGTAGGGTATAGATTCTTTATGTGATTTGGAGTCATGAGAAAACCCAAGCAAATATGGGCTAGCCTCTGCAGGGATTTCAAGAACTCATTTGACCCAAAGGATCCCTATTCTCACTTTATGGAGGTCAGGAACCTAAAACAAGAAGGCAAAAATATTCATCAACAATGACTGCTCTTTTGGCCATTTTAGTTTTGGAAGCACATGGGATCTTTCTTTAGATCCATCAGGTGCTGAGAATCAAAGCCACAACCTCATACAAGGACAAGAGGCTGATTCAGACACATCTCATTCCAAATCAATTAAGCAAAGAGCCACAGGTGATGTCCATACATTTCCATATGAAAACAGTTTTCTTCAGGCTACACAAAGGGGTGGCCTGAGGCAAAGACCTTCCTGACATTCAGGGTAATAGAAATAGAAGTAAGCAAATGGCCCAAAGAAGGGTTTCTCCACTGAGACTTTACTGGTCACACTGAAATCTGAGTTTTCTTAGATGCTCCCATTCCCTTCAGCAATCCAGCACATGGCCATGTCACAGAATCTTGTGGTGTTACATATTTGGGAAACAAAACCATGAGCCTATTCTGGAGAGTGGCCAGAATTCACGAAGAAAACAGGAACTTTAGAAGATAGTAGATGTTGCCCATCCATAAGGCAAGCTGCAGTCCATTCATTAATTGGGCAGTATGAATGCGGGGAAGCTTTCAACTAGAGACAACACATCCATTGATGCATTCTCTTTTCTAATGTCTACAACCACGGATACAGTGGGATACACAGACCTAGAAACACTCACCATGTCAAACGACTTACTAGAAACAGTCCACTCCAAACCAAACAAACCACTTTTCCTACCTATTCTCAGAACATGAGAAAAAACCACAAACTCACACCTACAACGGCAAAGGCACTTACTTCCCCCAAATAGGTCTGTGACTATCCGGAGTGTCTTCTGACTGGTGGGCCATATTATGTTCCCACAAAATGGCCTGTCCTGTTTCAGATCTGGTCTCCTTGTCCAACTCTGTGAAGTTGTCAGGAGCCAAAGGTGAGCCACTACCTGCTTTCTCAGGAAAGGCCCCTCATCAGAGCTCTGCTGGCATTTTTCCATCCTCACATCAGTAGGTACCAAGAAAGACTGACTATGTCTTTGGGAAAAGCAAACAAGTTAGCCCACTGGAACTGGGATTGGGACTGGCTCTGGGTGCCTTCCTTCCTGGATCCCAGGTTCAGAGAATTCCATCACCAAGGAAGTGAAGTGAGGTCACTTCTTTCAGGAACTGAATATGGTCACTAACTTGGTAACCACTTTGTGCTAACAGTTGCATCCAGGGTTCCCATGAGATGGAGGCTGCCCCAACATCCTGTGACACATTCAGAAGTTAGAATGGTATATCAACCATAGGCACCAGGGAACAGCTCTCCACAGAGGCCTGGTTCACTCCATCTTCTCTTCATTAAGAAGAGAGAGGCTGATTCAGACTATCAATTAATCCTGACCAGGTTGTTTGCCATGGAAGATGACTATTGCTCTCTCAGGTCCTACATAGCTGCCTATATCTTCTGCAAGGATCATTTCTCCATGGATCTTTGATGTTCTCAGCAGGTGGAAGATCATCTACATTCCTATATTGTAAGACCCACACTGTCCCTGCTCTTAAGTAAGTTATACTGAGGGAACAGTGTATGGTTAGGGTTAATAACATGTTCAATTTGGGTTACAAATCATTCTGCGGGATGAATAATGGTATTGGCAAAATGCGATATTTACAAGAGTATATATGTGAAACATAAGTATGAAAGCAGAAATCTAGGTAAGATTTGAAGCCCAGAAGGGCATTGGGGACTTGAGTGGGATACTTAGCTTTGAGTAATGTGCAGCACAGATGTCTCAGATAAATCAATATACACTGGCATCGTACCTTGTACCTTGGATATTGAATGTTGAAGAGAACATCCAGTCAAAAACTGATAGTCGGTAGGATTAGGAAGGTAGTTGGTAGGTTTAGAAAGAAGAGTGAGTATAGGATTTGGACCAAAAGTTCTTTCGCAATAAGATTTCGGGTAGAGAGTGTATGTAAATGTAAGCACATGTGAAGAGTCAGTCACAATGATGAACTGGGGAAAAATATAGGAAAGCAGATATCAATAGAGTCATTAGGAAATCAAGCAAAGTACAAATTGTGTGATAGGGTTAGACATTGTCAACAGGTTTGAAGTTGAATATATAATCTTAAGAAGAAACAAATATGTAGTCAAAAATAGAATTGATATTTGAGAGCATTAGGCAACCTGGACATGGATGTTTTTAGTAATCCATGCTCACTTTCCATTTACGCTTTGGTACAATTGTAAGTGTGACCTTTGCTTTTTGTGTCCAGAATATTTCTGTAATAAAATGTGTATGTAGATCAGGTGAAAAGAGTATTTCTTCCACCAATTCTGCGAGCAATATTTTGAAGACTTACAAATTAGTATGGGGGTACAAATAGGTGTACCCTGTTTCAATGAATATAGACATAATGCATGAATAGACCATACTGTGAATAAATAATATAACTGCATCCACTTTAAATAATGGATTGAATAAATATCTGAAAATTTATAAGAAATTTTATATTGATATGCAATCATTCATTCCAACCAGTTATATATCTAACGATAATCTTAGGATTATGGTTTATCATGAAGGGTGTGTGAGTTTTGGTTCAAAATTGATTATGGAAATCGAAAATTATATATTTGGAAAAAAGTCTCATGAATAGACCAGTCAAGAAACACAGAGGAATACATGTGTTCTGGAGCAGGAAGTGATTGAAAGTGAAACAAATGCCTATAAATTTGCTAACTAGTGAATAAAATATATATACTGAGATTTGCATAAGCTGAAGAAATAGTAATGTACCAGTGTGGAATAAAAATTAACGTCAAAATACACATCATGTCCCATAGGAACCTACATGCATTGATGTTAAACTGGGTCAGTTAAAGTAGACATATTAGGATTTGTATGCACCTTTTACTGAAGTTAGTTTTCAGTACTAGGAAACAAATATGTATTTCGGGTGGATGAATATTTCTAAGAATAATCTTGTGAAAAGTTGATTATTAATCCACATACATGAACATGAATGAATTTAGGGAGTGTATATAAGACACACATATTTCATATTTTTAAAAATATGGAGAGTATATATATATATATATATATATATATATATATATATATATATATATATACACACACACACACACACAAACACAGACATTAAAAAGTAGCAATATATATGCCAATCAAAATTCATCATGAAATATATATCATAAAGATGCAAAAACATTCATTTTAGTGAACATGGGTTTATGTATAATGTTGTTCCACTGGGAAGCTCACCCATAGGTTGAATTTTCAGTTCCAACAGCGTTTAGGAGGAGTGATCACTTCTCACACTTTGTATCTGCTAAGTCATATACCTCACAAGGATGTACGTGTGATACCTTGTAGGATTCTATTTGTGCATATAAAAATACATGTGCTGAATAAGCTCCAGAGAATGGGAGACAGTAATTCACATATTTGTTAACTTTAAAAACACATGGAGAACTATTTCAATTAAATATTGAATAGATTTATAACACCTACCCTTTATCATGCAAAAGGCAAGTCCAACTCTGAACTGCAAGTATTTATGTACTGTTTGGGTTATTTTCTTCCATCATATTTGGATTAGTAGTCAGAGTCTAGTAGAATATGGGTTAGTGTCAGGGATTCAGAATTTCAAATGGAAAATAGAAAAATTAATCTTCTGACTCTCATCCAGAACAATGCCTTGTCATTAATTTCGCCCCAAGGGAGACACAATTAGAGTAGAAGAGTTACAAAATCTGTGATTACATTTCTGGAATAGAAAATGCTCAGGAGTGCACAAACTTGGAGGTGGAATAGGAGTTTCCAAAAGTAAGGACAGGGTACACACTCCACAAACATGAAGCTCTGCTTGCCTAAAACTTCTTGAGAAACTGCCAGTGAAATTGGGCACTGAAATATAGGTTGTTGTCAGGAGTTAAGCTTCCTTTGTAGTGAGACCCTCAAAGCTGTGTCTGCATCTATGAGAGCTGGAGGACAACATTTCTCATTTTCCAATGAACACGAGGCAGCAGTGCTGAATTCTCTCTTTGTAGGTAAACTGTGGGCACTGGGGGCTTATTGTCTCCCCGTGTGGACTGTGAAACCATTTGGTCATCCTCCACTTTTCGTGGTGTTCTTGCTGCTGCACTTGGAGTTTGGTTCATGCTTCACGAAATACAAGGAGTTCAACTGGGAAACAGTGCTTGAGGTAGTTCTGTCACGTGTGGTGGGTCAGGGTCTGCAAGAAAATTCACCAACCAGGCTTCTATCTCTCAAAGATTGCCCGCTTGTCCATAGCAACCTGATTCTGAACATTGCCCTGAAACTACGCCATATAACAAGATGCCTTTACATATAAGGGTCTGATGTCTGCACTCTGTCAGTTACAAGCCATTTGGAAGCCAATGGCAGATACAAATGGCCCCACCATGATGTTTTATCACACACCTCTCCACCACTGCTCTAGGCCCACTACTCAGCAGGCTCCAAAATACTGGCTTCTCTGTTCTAAACAAATTTCATGAAACCCTGTCAATCAAGGCACTGTCTGGTACACTCATGGTAAGCAACAGGACATCGAAAGTTTCTACAGTTCCACCTGGTCATGGAAATTTCAAAAATTTCGTGTTATTTATCTAGCCATTTTTCAAGGACGACGTTGGATGCACTGTGGATTTCAATTATTCAGGAACCATTAAATATTGAGAAAGTTCATTTCAAAAAAATTCTAGAGAACTCTCACAGGCAAGGCTCTCCAAAGAGTGGACAAAGGTCACTTGAAGCCAGGACCATTGAGGTCTACAATGTGAGGTCCTATGTCTTTTGACTCTCAACTATGGCTGCCAAGTCTTTCAGAATAAAATCATGTGATATCGAGGCTGAGATTCCCAGTTCTTTGTGGAAAGCCACCCTGGTCCTAGATCTCAGGTTCCAAGGGCGACTCTCATGCGTGGCCTCCTAAAATCCCAACACAATTCATGGCAATACTTCTCTGAGATCAGTTTCAAAACTCAGTCTCTACGTGGAAACACACCAGAGTTCAAGACCAGTTGACCCAGTCATCTCTTCCAACCGCCACACCAATGACAGAATTAAAACCAAAACACTCCCACATGGCCCTCATTTTCTTCCATATAGTCACTCATCATAACCTTGGCTGGAAGTTTTTATGAGGCACACAGCCCAAGACAATGTCAAAATAAGCTCCCTTGCCCTTCATTTGTCTAAAGGCAGTGTTTCCTGGACAACGTTCCTGTGAACCAGGACTGATCAAAGAGGCATGCCATTAATAATGTTCCGCTTTTCCAATTTGAGGCATACTGACTGTCGGGTATAGTTTCTTTATGTGATTTGCAGTCATAAGAAAACCCAAGCACCTATGGGCTAGCCTCTGCAGGGCTTGAAGAACTCAGTTGACCCAAAGATCCCTGTTATCACTTGATGGAGATCAGGAACCTTACAGAGGAAGGCAAGAGACTTCATCACAATGACTTCTCTTTTGGCCATTTTGGATTTGGATGCACACATGGGATCTTTCTTTAGGTCCATCAGGTGCTGAGAATCTAAGCGATAATCTCAAACTGCACTGAGAGGCTGATTCAGACATATCCCTTTGCAAAGCAATTAAGCCAGGAGCCACAGGTGATGCCCATTTATTTCCATTTGAAAACTGTTTTTTTCAGGCATTGGAAATGTGGGGCCTTAGGCAAAGACCTTCCTTACATTCAGGGCAACAGAACAATAGGTAAGCAAAATCCCAAAGCAGATTTTCTCCACTGAGACTTTCCTGGTCACACTGATATCTGAGTTTTCTGAGATATTCACCATTCTCTTCAGCTATCCAGTACATGGCCATGTCCCAGATTGTGGAGGAGATACATATCTTGAACACAAAACCATGAGCCTATGGGAGAGTGGCCAGAATTCAGGAAGAAATCACGAATGTAGGAAGGTAGTAGGTGTTGCCGATCCATATGGTAACCTGCAGTCCATTCATAAATTGGACAGGATGAATTCTGCGAAGATTTCTACTAGACAGGACACATCTATTTATGCATTCTCTTTTCTATTGTCTACAACCACGGACACAGTGGGATATGCAGACATAGAAACACTCGCCTTCTCAAAGGACTTACTAGAAACAGTCCACTCCAAACCAAACAAACCGACTTTCCTACATATTCTCAAAACATGAGACAAAATCAAAAACACACACACACACACACCCACAAAGGCACCTTCTTTCCCCAAATAGGTCTGTGACTATCCAGAGCGTCCTCTGACTGGTGGGCCATACTATGTTCCCCCGAGACGGGCTGTGCTATGTCAGATCTGGTCTCCTTGGCCAAAACTGTGATGTTATCAGGAGCCAGCGGTGAGCCACTGCCTGTTTTCTCAGGTAAAGCCCCTCTTCAGAGCTTTCCTGGCATTTGTCCATCTTCAATTTAGTTGCCAAGAAAGACTGACTCTGTCCTTCTTAAATCCAAACATTTGAGACCACTGGGACTTGGACTGGGACTGCCTCAGGGTGCCTGGCTTCCTGGATCCCAAGTTCAGAGTGTTCTATCAACAAGAAAGTGACATAGGTCACTTCATCTAGAACTGAATGAGGTCACTGCCTTGGCAACCACTTTGTCTTAACAGTTGCTTCCAAGGGTCCCTGAGATGGATCCTGCCCCTACTTCCTATGACAGTTTCACAAGCTAGAATGGAATATCAACCACAGGCACCCGGGAACAGCTCTCCACACAAGCCTGGTTTGGTCTATCTTCTCTACATTAAGAAGAGAGAGACTGCTTCAGACACATCCCTTCATCCTGACCTGTTTTTTTTTTTTTTTTGTCATGAAAGATGACTTTCGCACTCTCAGGTCCTTCATAGCTGCCTACATCTTCTTTAGGGATCATTTCTGCATGGACCTTTGAGGTTCTCTGCAGGTTGAAGATCTCCTACATTCCTGTATTGTAAGACCAACTCTGTCCCTGCTATTCTGTAAAGTTAGATTGAGGGAACAGTGTATGGTTACGGTTAATAACATGTTTGATTTGGGTTAGGATCATTCTGCTGGATGAATAATGGTATTGGGAACCTGCGATATATATAAGATTATATAGGTGAAATATATGAATGAAAACAGAAATCTCGGTAACATTTGAAGCCCAGAAGGGCATTAGGTCCTTGATTGGGATACTTAGCATTTAATTATGTTCTGCACAGATGTCTCAGATAAATCTATACACAATGGCATAGGACCTGATACCTTGGATGATTGAATGTTGAGGAGAACAATCATTCAAAGAGGGAGAGTCGGTAGGATTAGGAAGATAGTTGATAGGATTAGAAAAAAGTGTGAGTATAGCATTTGGACAAATAGTTCTTTAGCAATAGGTTTTCAGGTAGACAGAAAATGTAAATGTCAGCACATGTGAAGAGTCAGTCACAGTGATGAAATGGGGAAAATATGTAGGAAAGCAGATATCAATAGCGACATTAGGAAATCAGGCAAAGTATAAAGTGAGTGATAGCAATAGACACTTTCAACAGGCTTGAGATTGAATATATAATCTTAGGAAGTAACAAATATGTAGTCACCAATAGGATTGACATTTGAGAGCATTAGGCAACGTGGACATGGGTGATTTTCATAACCCATACTCACATTCCATTTAGGCTTTGGTACAATCGTAAGTGTGACTTTGCATTTTGTGGCCAGAATATTACTGTGATAAAACGTATATGTAGATCAGGTGACATGAGTCTTTCTTGCACCATTTCTTGGAGCAATATTTTGAATGGGTATAAATTAGTATTGGAGGTACATATAGGTGTACCATGTATGTATGAATATAGAGATAATGCATGATTAGACCATACTGCGAATAAATAATATAACTTGTTCCAACTTTAAATAATGGATTGAATTGATATCTGAAAATACACAGGAATCATATATTGATATATATACATTCATTCCAACCAGTAATACATCTAATGGTAATATTACGGTTGTGGTTTATCATAAAGAGTGTGTGAATTTTGCTTCAAAATTGATTATGGAAATCGAAAATAATGTGTTTGGAAAGAAGTCTCATGAAATGACCAGTCAAAAACAAGGAGGAATACATATGTTCTGAAGCAGGAAGTGATTGAATGTGTTACAAATTTCTTTAAATTTGTGAACTTGTGGATGAAATGTATATTCTATGATGTACAAAAACTGCAGAAATAGTAATGTACCAGTGTTTAATAAAAATGAACGTCAAAATACACATCATGTCCCATAGGAATCTACTTGCATTGATGTTAAAGTGGGTCAGCTACTGTAAAAATAAAAGGATTTGTTTGCACCATTCACTGAAGTAACTTTTTAGTACTAGAAAACAAATATGTATTTCAGGTGGATGAATATTTTTAAAATAATCTTATGAAAAGTTTAATATAAAACCACATACATGAACAAGAATGAATTTAGGGAGTGTATAATAGGACACATATATTTTATATTTTGAAAAATCTAGAGAGTATATATATATATATATATATATATATATATATATATATATATATATACACACACACACACACACACACAAAACACACACAGAGACATTGAAAAGTAGCTATATATATGCCAATTAAAATTCACTGTGAAATATATATCATCCACAGATCCAAAAATATTAATTTTACTGAACATGGATTTATGTATAATGTTCTTGAACTAAGAAGCTCACTCATAGTCTGAATTTTCAGTTCCAAATGTATTAATGAGGAGTGATCTCTTCTCACACTTTGTATCTGCCAAGTTAGCCACCTCTCAAGAATATACGTGTGATACCAGGTAGGATTCTATATGTGCGTATAAAAATACATGTGCTGAATAGGCTACAGAAAAATGGAGACAGGAATTCACAGATGTGTTAACTTTAAAAACACATGCAGAACTATTTCAACAAAAAATTGACAAGATTTATAACTCCTACCCTATATCATACAAAAGGCAAGACCAACTATACACCATGCCTCTTCTGAAGTGCTAGTATTTCTATTCTGTTTCGGTTATTTTTCTCCATCATATTAGAATTAATAGTCAGAGTCTAGTAGGGTATGGGTTAGTGTCAAGGATTCAGTATTTCGAATGGAAAATTGAACAATGAATCCAATGTGTATGTAAATATGTGCTACACAAAATTATTCCCACTCTCAACCAGAACAATGCCTTGACAATCCCTTCACCCCAAGTAAGACACAATTAGAGGAGAAGATTTAGAAAATCTGTGAATAAATTTGTGGAATGCAATATGCTCAGGAGCTCACAACCTTGGAAGTGGTAGAGTAGTTTCCAAAAGTATGGGACAGGGTAAAAACTCCACAAACATGGAGGTCTGCTGGCCTAGAGACTTCTTGAGAAACTGCCTGTGAGGTTGGGCACTTGAAAAATATGTTGTTGTCAAGAGCTTTAGCTTCCTTTCTAGGGAGACCATAAAGGCTTGGTCTGCATCTATGAGACCTGGAGGACATGGTTTCTTATTTCCCAATGTACATGAGGCAGCAGTGCTGAATTCTCTTTTTAGATAAACTGTGGCCACTGGGGGCTAAATGTGTGCCGGTGTGCACTGTGAAGGCATATGGTCATTTTCCATTTTCGTGGTGTTTCTTCCTGCTGCACTGAGAGTTTGGTATTTGCTTCACAAAATACAAGGAGTTCAACTGGGTCACAATGCAAGAGGAAGTTCTGTCATGTATGGTGAGTCAGGTTTTGCAGGAGGATACAAGAACCAGGATCCTATCCCACATATCTTGCCCCCTTGACCATAGCAACCTGATTCTGAACAATGTCCTGAAACCTCTCCATATAACAACTTGCCTTTACATGGAAGGTTCTGCTGGCTGCACCATGTCAGTCACAAGCCATTTGGAAGCCAATGGAAGATTCACATGGCCCCACCACAGATGTTTATCACATACCTGCCCACCACTGCTCTAACCTACTACTCAACAAAGTCCAACTTACTGGCATCTCTGTTCTACACCATTTACATGAAACCCAGTCAATCAAGGCACTGTCTGGTATATTCATGATCAGCAACAGGACATCAAAAGGTTTTTCAGTGCCACCTGGTGATGGGAAATTCAAAAATTTCATGGTATTTATCTAGCCATTTTTTAAGGATGAAGTTGGAGGCACTGTGAGTTTCAATTTTTTCAGGAACCATTAAATGTTTAGGAAGCTCATTTCAATGAAATCTCTGGAGAACACTCACAGGTAAGGCTTCCCAAAGAGTGGCCAGAAGATCATATGATGCTATGCCCATTTAGGTCTACAATGTGAGGTCCATATGAGTTTTGACTCTCAACTATGGGTGTCAAGTTTTTCAGAATAAAATTTGTGGTATCCTGGCTGAGAGGCTCAGTGCTCTGTGGAAAGCCACCCTGGGCCTAGAACTCAGTTTCCAAGGGCGATGCTCATGCCTGGCTTCCAAAAATTTCAACACTATTCATGGCAATACTTCTCTGAGGTCAGTTGAAGAACTCAGACTCTAAGGGAATCACACCAGAGTTCAAGAACATGTGGACCAAGTCATCTCTTCCAACCGCCACCCAAATGACCACAATTTAAACCAAAACACTCCAACGTGGCGCCCATCTTCTTCCATATAGACACTCACAATAAACTCCACTATGGCTGGAGTTTTCCATGAGGGGCATAGCCCAAGACCGTGTCCAAAATAAGCTCTTTTGCACCTAATTTGCCTAAATTCAGGGTGACCTGGACACCCTTCTTGTGAACCAGAAGAGATTAAATAGGCCACCCGTTAATACTGCTCCGCTTCTTCAATTTGAGGCCAAATGACTGTGGGGTTTGGATTCTTTATGTGAATTGGAGTCTTGAGAAAACCCAAGCAACTATGGGCTAGACTCTGCAAGGCTTTGAAGAACTCATTTGACCCAAAGGATCCCTAATCTGACTTGATGGAGGTCAGGAAAGTTACAGAGGAAGGCGAGAGACTTCATCCACAAGGACTGCTCTTTTGGCCATTTTGGTTTTGGATGTACACATGGGATCTTTCTTTAGATCCATCAGGACCTGAGAATCTAAGCCACAGCCTCACACAGGGTAAGTAAGCTGATTCAGACACATCCTTTCCAAAGCAATTAAGCAAAGAGCCACAGGTAATGCCCATTCATTTCCATTTGAAAACTGTTTTCTTCAGGCTTCACAAAGTGGTGGACTGAGGAAAATACCTTCCTGACATTCAGGGCAACAGAAGAGTAGGTAAACAAAAGGCCCCAAGCAGGGTTTCTCCACTAAGACTTTCCTGGTCACACTGATATCTGAGTTTTCTGAGATGCTCACCATTCCCTTCAGCTATACAGGACATGGTCATGTCACAGAGCTTCGAGGTTGTACATATCTTAAACAGAAAACCATGAACCTATTCTGGAGAGTGGCCAGAATTCAGGAATAAAACAGGAACTAAGGAAGATAGCAGGTGTTGCACATCAATAAGGCAAGCTGCAGTCCATTCATAAATAGGGCAGGATGAATGCTGTGAAGCTTTCTACTAGACAGGACATATTAATTGATGCATTCTGTTTTCTAATGTCTACAACCACGGACACAGTGGGATACACAGACATAGAAATTCTCGCCTTGTCAAACGACTTACTAGAAACAGTTCACTCCAAACAAAACAAACCGCCTTTCATACCTATTCTCAGAACATGAGACAAAACCACAAACCCACACCCACACCACAAAGGCACCTCCTTCCCCCAAGTAGGTCTGTGACTATCCGGAGTGTCCTCTGTCTGGTGGGCCTTATTATGTTCCCTGGAAATAGCCTGTTCTGTCTCAAATCTGGTCTTTTGGCCAACTCTGTGAAGTTGTCAGGAGCCAGCGGTGAGCCACTGCGTGCTTTCTCAGGAAAGGCCCCTCTTCATAGCTTTCCTTGCATTTGGCCATCCTTACATCAGTAGGTCCCAAGAAAGACTGAGTCTGTCCTTGGTAAATCAAAATAAGTTTGACCACTGGGACTGGGACTGGGACTGGCTCTGGGTGCCTGGCTTCCTGGATTCCAAGTTCAGAGAGTTCCATCACCAAGGAAGTTAGGTGAAGTCACTTAATTTTGGAACTGAATGAGGTCACTGCCTTGGCAATAACTTTGTCCTAACAGTTGCTTCCAAGGTTCCCATGAGAGGGAGGCTGCTCCTACTTCCTGTGACACTTTCACAGGTCAGAGAGGTATGTCAACCATAGGCATGCAGGAGCAGCTCTCAACACATGCCTGCTTTGGTCCATCTTCTCTACATTAAGAAGAGAGTGGCTGATTCAGACACATCCCTTCATCCTGAGCAGGTTGTTTGCCATGGAAGACTTTTGCTCTCTCAGGTCCTTCATACTTGCCTACATCTTCTCCAGGGATCATTTCTACGTGGACCTTTGAGGTTTTCAGCAGGTGGAAGATCCTCTATTTTCCTGTATTTTAATACCAATTCTGTCCCTGCTCTTCTGTAAAATTAGATTGAGAGAACAGTGTATGGTTAGGATTAATAACAGGTTCGATTTGGTTTAGAAAGAAAACTACACGGTTGAGCAAACAGGGTCCTACAGTTAGCAATAATATGAGGAATTTTAATGGACCGGCCATGGCAGATCAAAGCGCAGTTAATCAGGTCACTATGTGAACCAAGACTCAAACCTCCCTTTTGGGGCCTCTGTCTCTCTTTGACGCTCTTCAAGTCGTTTTCTTAATTTATTCATAGATTCTTTTACAACTCCAGTATTGTCGGCACAAAAACAACATTCTTCCCTCAATGCAAGCAAAAAGGCACCTTTCTCTCATGAAGAGGAGGTCCAATACTCGTCTGCTTTGTAAAACAACTTCAGAAAGAGAGAGGTTAAAATTCCTGTAAAGCTGTGATGTCGGTTTTTAATGTCTTTAAGGTTTGGCCTATTTCTGCTTCTAATTGTGTCTTTGTTGTGTCTCATGGACTAGCCCACGAGTTAAGCAACTATTATTTCTAATAGGATGGCTAAAGTGAGGGATACAGGTTCCCGCTGGAACCGGGTTGTATGCCCCCCTATTTGATCTTTAAATGAACCTACGTCATGATAGAGAACTCTGGAAAACATCTGCATCATTACATAATTAATCACATATATTGACCATTTTATGAAAACATAAATAATGTTAAAGTGTATAGAATTATACTGTTGTAGGGATGGACAAGGAAAGGGACCTAAGATAGCACCAAACACAGGAAAACAGCCTTATTTGGATGCATCCGGATTTAGAGGGCATTGCTTCTGTTGTAATCAATTAATCCCCTGAACCCCAAGTTTTGGTAGTTTTAGAATTTGTACCCAATATGTAAGGGAAGTGGATCAGAAGTTCACAGTCTGTAGAAATTCACAAAAATCAGTTTTTGTTTCTGTTTTTGTTCCTCTGTTCTGGGCAAGTTAACTTTTCAAGGCCACCTTGGAAAGGGAGAGCTTTTTTGTCTCTTTTTTTTCTCCCTGCCAGCTGTCACCATGAAGCCCAGTTGGTAACTTTTTTATCTTAGAAATGTAGTCATCTCTGTGAAGCCCCAGCTCAAGGCCAGAGGCTTTGTTCACATATTTTGTGAAAACCTAGTAAGGCGGTGTCAAGCTTAGGGGTGGTGATTTTTCCAGCCAGTGGCCAAGTAGAACAGGGCAACACGAAAAGTGGAAGTTTATCTACATTGAACTCTTTCAGAGGGACTCTTTTGCTGAAAGACCTAATGTAAGCCTCGGTGAAGACTTCTGGAGAAGGTTATTTAAGACATATCTATGGACCTGGAACAGAGGGGGAAGACTGGAAAGGCGAGGCTGAGAGCAGCTCCGTGGATCTGAGAATGAGGAAGATGAGATGTAAAAGAATAATGGAAAAGGGGTTTGGGATTTTCCTAGAACAAAACTTGAGCAGTAGAACAGGTAGAGCAGAGGTGAAGATGGGAGTGAGTATTCCAAAAACCCCTGAGGGACTTTAAATTTTTAGAAACCTGTTTTCAGTGATGACAAAGCAACTTTAAAGGCCATTTTTATTACATCTTGGATAGGGGTCTGAGGGCTCTTCTCAGCTGGTTTGAGCTTTGGTTTAGCTTCTTAGAGGACTTGGTGGGACCTAGTGCACGCACAGACAGAAAAAGAGAGGAGTGAGTGAGTGGAGGGGTACCTCGGTACCTGCTACCTCAGCAAGGGGGCAGTGGTCTGAGAACTGGCAGAGGTTTGGGTTTTTGATCTAGTAATTGGAGGTGAGAAATCACGTTGCTGAGGTGGGAGTGACAGCAGAGACTCTAGAGCAGAAGACTGAGGGTGAGGAACTATTGGAGAAGCATAGTACAGGATGTGAGTGAAGGAGGGAAAAGGATTCCACATAGGGGAATTTTCCCCTTTTGAGCACTTGCCGAAGTTAAAAATGTCACGCAGAATTTGAGGATCTAGAGAACCCTCTGGGGGCCATAGCTTTTGGTTGTCTAATTGGTAATATGGCCAATGCTGTGTACTGAATGTGATGAGGAGTTTGGGTTCCACCAGGCAGCCCCGGTATGCTCACATCCCCATGAGTTACACAAGAAGTTGGCTTTTCCCCCACACAGCCATGGCTGTTTGTGGCTTTGATAGTCCGCCGGGCATACATCATAATCTAGGCTAGCCAACCTGAATCTGGCTCGCGTTTCTGTGCATCCATAATGTTTGTTTCAATTATCTATGGAACGGAAGGGATTTAATGAAACTTTAGTGGGATCCTCTTCATCAGGGTTATCTCAATAGGAAAGACGTATACCAAGCTGAAAAATGTCTGGGTGGAGAGATAGCCACCAGGTCCCTAAGGGGGCTGTATGCGAGATATACCATACTTCTTGTCTAGTAGGATTTGAGATCAGCCTTCACTGCTGAACAGGCTGATGAGGGTTAGGAGTACTGGTGGCCAAGTTGAGAGTCTACAGTCTTGTCCACATAGCGAATACGAAATTTGAAATGGTTACCAGTCTTTTCCAGTTTCCAACCAGAGTCTGGACACAGCGAAGGCTTTAGATGAGAGGCATGGATCCAAAAAGTGATTCTGTCTACTTTTACCGCTGTAGGTGTTATAAGTAGCACCTGGTATGTTCCTTTCCAGCGGGGTTTCTAGGAATGACACCTGATGTTGTCTTATGTAGACGAAGTCTCTTACTTGATATTGATGTGGAATCCCCTCGTCCCCAGGTTGGTAGGCAGTGGCCAGCTGTTTCCACAGTTATCACTGAGTTCTTTCAATGGCTTTAAGTCTGTCAAGCAAGGGGTGTGGAAGGGATTGTTAGGCCTTAGAGTTGGGGATTAGGTCCCTTACTGGATGATGGGCATCATAGAGAATTTCATAGGGGGTGAGGTTACACAGAGAAACTGAGGGAGTATTTCTCGCATGAAACAGTGCATAAGGCAGGAGCATAGTCCAATCTTTTATGCCAGTCTCTAAGCTTAATTTTGTTAAGGTCTCTTTAATGGTTCTATTTATTTTTTCTACCTCTCCTGAGCTCTGGGGTATATAAGCATAATGTAACTTACAATTAATCCACACGTGACTTACCTGGGCCATGAACACAAGTCCATTATCAGACCCTATTACCTTAAACAGACCATATCTTGGAAAAATATCTTCCAGGATCTTCTTGAGAACCATTTGGGCCGTTGTTTTTTTTTTTTCCTGTGTGTGTGTGTGTGTGTGTGTGTAAGGCTTCAATCCATCCTGAAAATGTATCGACAAAGACTAGGAGATATTTAAGTCCATACCTTGCTGGCTTAATTTCAGTAATGTCCACTTCCCAGAATTTTCCTGGTCTGGTTCCTCATAGGTGCTTTCCTCTAAGAAACTTGGAAGGGTAAGCATTAAACAATTGACTGACCCAACAGGCTTTTGTTACCGGTTCAGTTTTTTTCTTTCGCTGTGTGTTGGTTAGTGGAAAACTCTGTTCTTAATCCTACAGGAGTGCCTGCAGTTTCTTTGAACCAAGGTGAGTGAGTTGACGTACATTTTTAACTTAGTGTAGGGCTTTCTGTAATTGCAGGCTGAGCTCAGTAAAGTTGAGGCGTTCAGTGTCAGTGTCCTTAGATGTTATCTAAAACTTCCTGTTACTCAGGGGTCCATTGGAATTGGGCATCTCCCTTTAACAGCGGGTATAAAGGAGCAGCTAAGGACGCGAACCCATTTATCCATAACCTGCAAAACCCAGCAATCCCAAGAAACTCTCTTAGTTGTCTGCTGTAAGATGGGGTTGGTATCTGCTCAACGGTTTGTTTTCTGGGCTCAGTGAGCCATCGTTTACCGCCCCTGAGGAAATAGTCATGGAAGGTTACTTCTTGCTGGCAAATTGGGCAATTTTGGCAGAAGCTCTATACCCGAGTTGAGCAAGCTCCGATAATAGTGCTTGGGTCCCAGTTCAGTTTTCCTTGGTGTTGGATGCCAGTAGCAGGTGATCCACGTATTGAAGCTGGGTGACTTCGGGGTGTGTAGTTCTGAAATTGTTGAGATCTCTGTGGAGGGCTTCATCAAAGAGAGTGGGGGAGTTTTTGAACCCCTCTGGGAGTCTAGTCCAAGTTAGTTGACTATACTTTCCGGTTTCTGGGTCTACCCACCCAAAAGCAAACAGCAACTGACTATCTTTATGCAGAGGCAAGCAAAAGAAAGCTTGTTTTAAGTCCAGAACAGTATACCATTTCTGCTCAGGGTTCAGAGTGCTAAGCAGTTGGAACAGATTAGGTACTGTGGGGTGAATGTCCTGCACTCTGTTGTTGATCTCTCTTTGGTCTTTAACAGGTTGATAGTCCCCGGTTTCTGGCTTTTTCTTCTAATAACAGGGGAGTGTTCCAGGCCAATTGACAGGGCCTTAGGACCCCTAAGGCCAGATATTTATGAATATAGGGCCTTATCCCATCTTTAGCTTTTTATGCTTAGAAGATATTATTTGACATTGATTGGGGAGGCTGAGGTTTTTAACTCCACTGTTATTGGAGGTTGTTTCACGGCCAGGCCTAACACAGCAGTTTTTGCCCAGGCATCTGGGTTATCTGTTATTCATTTCTGCGGTAGCTTGCCTGTTTGATCAGTCTTGGGGGGTGTGAAGAGTGGATGTTTATCTTCTACTAATATAGTTACAGCCGTGACTATAGGAGTTTTTACTGAAGGATTTAGAAATTTCTTTTGGGGGCTTTCAGGGTTAAAAGTTATTTTGGCCCAGAGCTTGGTGAGCAGATCTCTGCCCATCAATGGGTGCGGGCATTCTGGGATTACTAGGAAGGAGTGATGGATTTTTCCTTTCCCCAGGTCCATGGTCCTCTTAGTAGTCTAAGCCCGATATTTACTGCCATTAGCCCTTTGAACTACAGACCTTTTATTTGATAGACGGCCCAATGGGGCCCTAAGGGCTGAGTATACTGCTCCTGTATTCATTTCAAAGTTTACTGGGGTCCCCTACTCTTCAAAAGTTACCCTGAGCTAGGGGAAGGAATCTGAGCCCCAACTTTCTTAGTCATCCTCCAGAGTCAGAATGGCTGGCTGGCGTGTCTGTCTCTTTATAGGGCACTCTTTGGCCCAGTGTCCTTTTTTTTACGGTAGGCACATTGATCTGAGGCCAGGGGTGGCCTCTGGCACGGGCCCAGGTATCCCTTCCTGTCACCTTATGTCTTAATTTCTGGCCTCTTTCTTGTTGTGACCAGGATCTAAGTCAATGCCTTAGTCTTTCTTTTGCTTCTCTCATCATCCCTTTGCTCCCTTTCTTTTTCCCTGTTTCTCTTTTATAGTATATTTTTTTGGCTTCTCTGACTAAATCTCTCTTTTAACTTTTTTTTTTTAATATCCATGGCAGCTTCCCCAATTAAGGCCATCATGACAGATGCCTTTTGATCTGCTGCCTGAGGATCGAAAGGAGTATATCTCTTATATGCCTCCATAATTCTCTCTAGAAACATAGAGGTAGATTCATCAGGCCTTTTAATAATTTCTCTTACCATGGCCAAATTAGTTGGTCACCTAGCGGCCCCTTGGATACCCGCTATTAGAGCCTGGCAATAATTGGACATATGCTCCCTATCTTCAAAGGTGTTGGGGTCTCAGTTGGGTTGGTTTAAGGGGAAGCCGGCTTTGATTATGTTGGGAAGTTGTGTTGGTCGCCCATCAAGTCCGAGGATATTTTTTTCTAGCTTCCAGGAGGTTTTTCCTCTCATTCCTCTGTCGTGAAGAGAGTCCCTAGGAGTTGTTGGCAGTCATCCCAAGTAGGCAGGTGTGAAAACGTTGGCGAGTTCTCTGAGTTTTTTTAGCCGGGCCAGCTTCCTCTAGGGAAGGAGGGGCTGTGTGTGCCATTCGACAGTCATCTGGAGGGTGCTGGGCCATCCTGGCTTCCTCGAATGGTGGAGAGGCTGAGTAAGCAGCAGGGGAATTACTTACAGGGTTTTGGGGGTTGGGGGACAAGGGCAGAGGATAAGGACGAGTAGAGTCTTGAGACTCAGGGAGAACAGAGGGTGGAGGTTGAGGAGCAGAGAGTTTGAGAGATAGAATCGTAGGGGAAGGAGTAGGAGTGGGTGCAGGGACAAGGAAAGGCTTCACCCATGGAGGAGGAGATTTGCAGAGGTCCTGACAAGTTAAGATATATGGCTATTGATCTGGATGGCTATGTGGCCCCGGCTGAAAGACAATATCTCAGACTTTTCAAATTAGTGCGAAGTAGAAACATCTTTCTAGGGGCCATCCGACTACAAAGGTGGGTTATTCTGAGACACAGAATCTGCCAGGTCTGGTGTTTTAATGAAAAAGAAAGAATCTGAGCCCTTAAGCAGACTTTGGTCCAGTGATTAAGGGTCAGGGACAGAGGCATTGAAGTGCTCTGTCCCATAATGAAATATTCACAGACAGTGAAAGCAAAGACACACGACACAGACAAGACAAGACAATAAAGACAGACAATGGACGTCCAATACTGAGACCAGGACTGAGTAGCGGGCAAATCCTGATGGGCTGCCAATTCCAAATCTGAAAGAAAATATCACTGAGTCGAGGAGACTATGGTTCTTCGATTTCCCGAGTCCATCCCACAGGAACATGGCCTGTGGCTCTGTGACATGTGTGTCAGCCACCGTGGGAGAGAGCTCACGCTCTTTACCAATAGCCATTTTGTCAAACCCTAACCTGAATCCTGAAACCAGAAAGAGGGGCCTTATTTACCCCCAGAGGAGCCCATTGGGGGTCTTTCATCTGCAGCTGCCGGATCTCGCTGGGGCCACCAGAAGTAAAGGTCGGGTGAGCGTCGCTGGAAGAGACCACCAAGAGACTGTCTAATGCAACCTCAAAGGGTTTATTGGGAGTCCGGCATGCAAGGGCTCAGAGATCAGTTGAATAGAGCAGAGAGCCCTGAGAACAGCTTAAGAAGTGCTTATATATTTTCCTTGGAGAGGGCAGGGAGGGAAGTTTATTGATGGTTAAGGGCGAGTGGGCGGTTTGCGTGTAAATGGTTGATGGAGTACATTCTGCAGTTTGGCAGTTGGGGGCAGCACATTCTGGGAACAAGAAGAGCAAACAGTTCTCAAGATTTCAACAGTGTTTTATTAAGCATACAGAAAAACAGGACGTGACAAATACCTATTTTATTAACCTTTCAATATAAGTATGAAAACAGAAATCTAGGTAAGATTTGAAGCCCAGAAGTTCATTTGGTCCTTGATTGGTATACTTAGCTTTGAATTACATTCCGTGGAGATGTCCTAGAATTATGGATATACAATGACACAGGACCTTGTACCTTCTCAGAGGTCAGTTCCAAAACACAGTCTCTAAGGGGAATCACACCAAAATTCAAGACAAGGTGGACCCAATTATCTCTACCAACCGCCACACAAATGCCCACAATTAAAACCAAAACACTCCGAAATGGCACTCATCTTCTTCCAAATAGACACTCATCATAACTTCTGGCAGGAGGATTCCATGAGAGGCGCAGCACAAGACAGTGTCCCAAATAATCTCCCTTTCCCCTCATTTGCCAAAAGTCAGAGTGGCCTGGACACCCTTCCTGTGAACCAGGAGTGATCAAATATGCCTGCCATTAATACAGCTCTGTTCTTCAATTTGAGGCCTACTGTCTGTGGGGTTTAGAGTCTTTATTTGAATTGGATTCATAAGAAAACCCAAGAACCTATGGGCTAGCATCTGCAGGGCTTTGAAGAACTCAATTGACCCAATGGATCCCTTTTCTCACTTGATGGAGGTCAGGAACCTTACAGAGGAATGCGAGAGACTTCATCAACAATGACTGATTTTTTGGCCATTTTGATTATGGATCCACACATGGGATCTTTCTTTAGACCCATCAGGTGCTGATAATCTAAGCCACAGGCTCACACAGGGCCAAGAGGCTGATTCAGACACATCCCTTTACAACGCACTTAAGCAAAGAGCCACAGGTGATGCCCATTCATTTCCATTTGAAAACTGTTTTCTTCAGGCTTCACAAAAGCGTGGCCTGAGGCAAAGAACTTCCTGACATTCAGGGCAACAGAACAATAGGTAATCAAAAGGCCCTTTGCAGGGTTTCTCTACTGAGACTTTCCGGGTCCCACTGATATCTGACTTTTCTGAGATGCTTGCCATTCTCTTCAGCTATCCAGTACATGTCCATGTCACAGTGGTTGGAGGTGGTACATATCCTGGATGCAAATGCATGAACCTATTCTGGAGAGTGGCTAGATTTCAGGAAGAAAACATGAACTTAGGAAAATAGCAGGTGTTGCCCATCGATAAGGCAAGCCCTAGTGCATTCATAAATTGGGCAGGATGAATGCTGGGAAGCTTTCTACTTGACAGGAAACATCCATTGATGCATTCTCTTTTCTAATGTCTACAACCACAGACACTGTGGGATACACAGACATAGAAACACTCGCCTTGTGAAACAACTTACTAGAAACAGTTCACTCCAAACCAAACAAACCGACTTTCCTGCCTATTCTCAGAACATGAGACAAAACCACAAACACACATCTACACCCACAAAGGCACCTCCTTCCCCAAGTAGGTCTCTCACTCTCCAGAGTATCCTCTGACTGCTGGGCCATACTATGTTCCCCCAATATGGCGTGTCCTGTCTCAGATCTGGTCTCCTTGTCCAACTTTGTGAAGTTTTCAGGAGCCAGCTGTTGAGCCACTACCTGCTTTTTCAGGAAAGGCCCCTCTTCAGAGAACTCCTGGCATTTGGCCATCCTCACATCAGTAGGTACCAAGAAAGACTGACTCTGTCCTTGCTAAATTGAAGCAAGTGAGACACTGGGACTGGGACTGAGACTGACTCTGTGTGCCTGGCTTCCTGGATCCCAAGTTCAGAGAGTTCCATTACCAAGGGATTGAGGTGAGGTCTCATCCTTCAGGAACTGAATTAGGTCTCTGCCTTGGCAACCACTTTATCCAAACAGTTGCTTTCAAGCGTACCATGAGAAGGAGGCTTACCCTATTTTCTGTGGCACTTTCACAAATTAGAATGGTATATCAACCATAGGCACCAAGGAACCGCTCTCCACGAAGGCCTGATTTGGTCCATCTTCTTTATATTTGGAAAAGAGCCTTTAGTCCAGGGAGCACTACAGTGAACCTCTGCACTAAAACTATTAGCAAGCACCTGATGGAGGAGGCCTCCATAGGTAAGTGGCTCCTTTATAACATCTGATATCCAGTTAAGGGAGATCTCTTCTGATGACAGAGATGTGGCACGGGGAGGCTCACATATACTTCTGTGCAGAACAGTAACGAGAATCATTCTGTCCTCTGTTCTGTTCTGTAGGGAATTCCTCTGGAACTGTAGAGAGGTGGCGATGAGCACGCACGCGCTTCTACCCTGGAGCTTTAGCAAGATGTTGCACTGTTCCCCTGTTTCTGTGTTTAGCCACCGGGTTTCTGTTTATTTGTGTTCTGTGTTCTATTTTTTGTTTTTTTGTTTGTTTGTTTTTGTTCGTTTTGTTGTGTGATTTTGGTGGTAAAAACTTAAGTATATTGGACATGAAAATCAGAAATAAAGAGAGTAAGCCTGACACCCCTTTGGACTGTGTTTTAAGGAACTGCAATGAACTTTATCCCCCTTTGCGAAGCAGGATGATAGAAGCCCCTAGCTTGCTGCCTGGAGCACACCCATTGCAGAGGGAAATGCCTGCTGGGGACCTAAGAACAGAGTATCTCCCAGGTTAACAAGTGAAACTCCTTTAAAACCCCTTGTCCCTCCAGATAAAGAGAGTCACAACTTTGGCAGAGTCCCCTGTGTTTCTCCTTTGTTAGCCAAGCAATAAACCTCCTTTTTTCTTTTTCTCAAAACCCAGTCCTCATTATTAAATTGGTATTAATTGGCTTCAAGGTCAGGAACCAAACTTTAAGTTACAAATCTTGTACCCCCCCTCCGCCCCGGAACTTTGTGAGACCTATCTACTGAAATGTTAGGAGATAGAGCATGCTTGGTGTGAAACTGAATCAGAGGAGCTAATCCTGTATGTAAAAGGAGAAACTGAGGGACTCCCAGCAGCTGCCAAAGCCCTGTTGATTCAGGGAATTACCTCCTTCCTTCCCTGCACTGTAAGGATTATGCCACCTCTGTCTTGTTAAAAAAAGAGAAAAAGAAAAAGGTGACACTAAATGCAGTAAAATCACCATGGAGACACTTTATTTTACATTTCAGGTTTCCCCTCTGTGAAAACATCTGGTCCCCTTGTGGGGACAGCTATGGTCCCACTGGTGTATGAGATTTTTCTCTTATCTGCTCTGGTTTAAAGGGTTCTCTCTGACAGCCATAGTCTGGACCTCCTTTTGGTCTGTATTGTGTCTTTCTTTCTGGCCCTTTTAGGCATGTGCAATAATGTGTTGATATTATAAATTGTTTTTTGGGAATGATCTTAGCTGAATGTGTGTCGAAATGATGATGTTTTATTTTAACAATCTGGTATCTGAATGGGTTTTTGAAGCATTGCACAATCTTGCAGTTAAAAGTCGGGTTTAGGTAATTGTTTAGTTTATGATTTCAGATAATTCATGCCAGAGAACTTAAATACTTACAATGGATAACTGAAGAACTCTACTTCCAAGTTGGCAAGAAACTTCCCAATCATACAGTCTTTTTTTTTCACCAATTTTGAATTGGGTAGCCTGGGAAAATGTCACTGTGTGTACCAGTGCATTAATTTGGACATGGATAGTAAATCATAGTATGGTGTCTGTTGACCAAACAAGATGTAAAGATAAAAAATTTTGTGAATTGTATCTTAAACTTGTATCATAATTTTCAACATCCGAACCTGAAAATTATGGTTAAAATGCCTTAGTCCTGAGATGTCTGTTCAGAATAGCAGTTTTTTTCCTGCTCCTTCCAGACCTCAGCCATGACTTATGTTGAAATGCAAATGAAAGAAGCCTGCATGCTTTGTAGGAGACTGATTTGAGATCTAAGGGAAAAAAAGGTAAATTGTATGGTATTTTCTAATTACTGGCAAGTCATTTTTTCTAGGACTCTTATTTTTTTCTGAGATACTTTATGTTTTTTGACCTCATGATTTTGAGCATACAGACCTAGGTTAATGTTTTTCTGATCAGTTCTATCTTTGACCAACTGTGGACTTCTTGAAACATTGCAATAAAGATTTCACCTGCGAAATGCTACGAGGCCTTTACTATTATTATGTGTGCACAATTTTGTTATGTGTTGTATGTCTATATATACATATGTCCATATATCATATATATGATACATAAATTAACATATATAAGGAGTGCTCATAAAATAAAGCGCTCATAAAAACAAATTTTAAAATGTGGATCCAAAGATCTTTAATTCACGTGATTTAAATGTTTCAATTTAAATTGGATAAAGAGATAAAAACAAATGTCTTTAAATTTAAGCTTACAAAGTTTTCTAGGTGTTCAAACATCTAACAAAATATTAACATCTACAAAATGTCTAATATGCCTTGGCTCTAGTACCTTTCCTTCAACATAAAAATGGTTTACACTGTTCAATACGTTTCTCTAACTTTTTGATAAATAAGTAAAGTAAATTTGATATGGGATTACTCATTCATGAGTACTTTAGTTAGATATCTGATTGATTTACTAAGATCTGTATTTTTTTAGTAAACTCTGTATAAGATTGTAAAAATCAGTCATGTGTTAATGAGGCAAAAATTTCTTAAAACATAAGTTTACCCATAACATTGAGTTTATTAAGATTTATGTTTTCTAGAGCAAGCAACCATAAAAATTAAACAACTGATTAAATAAGAACTGTTATTTTAGAGCACTGTACTGCCATTTCTTTAAAAGCCAAACTTGATTAATGTAGAAACATAAATGTAATTGTTATGCTATTAATGTTTTCATATCTTACAGGTATGCAAGTCTGTAAGGTAGAAACCTTAAAAGAGCATTATATCAAGCTGGTGCTCTGAAGTTGTGTGGTAAAAAATATATTGTGGATTTATTTACCTGTTATCAATAAGATATGTAAATTTTTATGTTACTTTTTACATTGGGGAACAATTTAAATGTATTTTTAAGTTAATTAGAGCCTAATCTTTGTAAAGGTTAAAAACTTTCAGCATTTCTTTAATTCATGTTTTAAATGTGATATCATATGGTGTTAGCTAATGTTCATGTGACCTCAAACAATTTATGTAAACTTTGTCAAAAGATATTTAAAAATAAAGATCAGCTTTAGAATTAAAATACTTAAGATTTATAAAGAGCCCTGCCTTACCTGAGATAAGGCTGTGTGTCCCATCTTACTACATGTGAGAATGACTATGAAACATGTAGGTCAGATAATATTTCTTTAAAGTTATGTTAAAAAGTTTTTTTTTTATTGTCAATATTCCTAGGATCTCAAACAGGGGATATAATGTATAACTCAGCCAAAAAATTCAGGGAAGATATTACACGAACTAAGTATTTTTACTTTTGTTAATTTTAGTTTGAAATTTTCTTATAAGTGATCTAAAGATTCCCTGTTAGTGTTTTACAAATGCGTTGCTATAAGAACACAACATGGGTTTATTCAAGATAATAAGTCATCAACTACAATACAGACAGAATAATACAGATCCCAGTAAATAAAAAGGTAATTATAAAGTTATAGACATTAAAGCCCAGTACTCTTAATATAAGGCTGTTAAAATTTATTTGCTGGATGTTTAAGATTAGGATTTAAAATTAATGTTAAATGAAAAGGGCCAAGAAAACCAATATTTGGCTCTTGCCCTTTGAGTCAGTCTGAATCCAGGGAACAGGGGACTTCTCTAAAGAGCTTTGCAACTCTGAGCCACATAACCTCCTGATCAGGGAGATTAATGAGACCACTGGAGAACAGAAAGCCAATCAGTGCATTTGTTACAAAGAGGAGAGTCATCATAGAAAGGAGACATCCATGATGCTTCTGAGGGAAGCCAAATGGTCAAGCAAGACCTGGACCCACCTAGCGCAAATGGCACTAGCAGAACTGAGAATCTCTTCTCAAGTTTCCCCAGAATTGACTCCCATAAAAGGTCAGCTGACTGTTAACAATAGATGGAAACAAAAGTCAGTTTGACTGCTTCATCTTAAACACTTAGCAAAGACAGTTAAGACCAAAATACAGCCACTCCTGGGCATATTAAATAATAATAATAATAATAATAATAATAATAATAATAATAATAAAATTTTAAGGCATGCACTTTATCTTATCCTCCCAAAACAAGTAAGACTGGAGGCTACAAAGAAGGATTCTCACACAGGAATGCCTAATACTTATAAAAAGAGACTATCAAGAAGAGCTGCCACAGGCAGAAGTTTTCAGTTTAAGAACTACAGATATTCCTAACCTACAAAGGTAGGCTTGGTGTTTGCTAGTACGATTATCCAGCCCTGAGTAACAGAATTAAAGGTTTCTCTATTAGACGCAGAGGTCATACTAGTAAAAGGATTTTACAAGATCAGATGACATTAAATTATTAAACTGTGTCTTATTGGGAGGGCCAACTGTAACACTTAAAGTTAAATATTAAGTTGACAGTCCTGATAACTGGGGATATTAAAGACTGGTGAGGGAATGTCTATACAGTGACATGTTCTAGCTGCTGCAACATTTATCCAGTACTCATGGTTTTTGTTTCACTCATAGAAGAACCCATTCACAGATGACTTTACAACCTGTTCTTCCCCAACCTGACTTCAAACCGAACTGACTTCTAAAAGGCAACTCATGTCTCTCAACTGACTTCTAATAGGCAACTCATGTCCCTCACGCCGAGCCCACTTATGTCACCCTGTCTCAGGACAGAAGAAGAAAAAATTAGTGATGCCACTCTTCTTACAACAATGGAGAGAAAGATAAATAGACTATCAATATAAGTAATTAAGAAGGGTAAAATCAGCGAGATCGGTTTTGGGTGAGTTCTAAAAATTTGGAGACTCTTACCTGAGGGATTAAAATTTCCTCAGTGCTCTTCCCATAATCTCTCAAAGATTTGAAAGGGACACAGAGAAAAGGGGGGAATTGTAGACCCAACCTGATCTTTTATTAAAATTGGGAGCCATCATGCCACAAAGCCATGAAAAGATAATTTTGGCTTTACCATTAATTACTTCAAATTCTGAACCTGCGTGGAATGCCTGCCCGCGCCTTGAACTCACACATGCCTGGCTCTCTGACCAGATAGCAGCCCTCTCTGAAACTTTAGTGACACATCATAAATATTTGCCTTCTCTGGCAAGACAACAACCCTCTCTGAGGCTCTAATGGTCCTCATGAATTCTCATGTAGGGACAGCAAAAAAATTGTAAACTACCTTTAGTGTGATGTTTATCAGAGTTCTGTTATCTGTAACCCCCCTTTTGTGTAACTTTCTGGGCTATAAAGCTGGGCTGTAGGAAAGCTGGGGTTGCTGTCTTGTTCCCTTCGTTTTGGGAGGGAGAGGCAGCATGGCCGGTGGAAATAATAAGCTTAATTTTATTTGATTTTAATTTGAGTCAGTGGTCTTTTCTAGCGTCCTGGTCTAACAGGTAAACACTCCAAAAACATGGAGCTCTGCCGGCCTAAAGACTTCTTGAGAAACTTCCTCTGAGTTTGGGCACTTGAAATATATGTTGTTGCAAGGAGATTTAGCTTCCTTTCTAGTGACACCATAAAAGCTGCGTCTGCATCTACGTGACCTGGAGGACATGGTTTCTTGTATTCTAATGAACATGAGGCAGCAGTGCTGAATATTCTATTTGTAGGTAAACTGTGGCCACTTGGTGCTAAGTGTCTCCCCGTGTGAACTGTGAAGCCATTTGGTAATCCTCCACTTTTCGTGGTGTTTCTTGCTGCTGCACTGGTAGTTTGGTATTTGCTTCATGAAATACAATGAGTTCAACTGGGACCCAGTATTAGAGGGAGTTCTGTCACTTGTGGTGGGTCAGGGTCTGCAGGAGAATGCAACAACCAGGCTTCTATCTCACAAAGCTTGCCCCTTTGACCATAGAAATCTGACTCTGAACTTTGCCCGGAAACCTCTCCATATAACAAGAAGGGTCTGCTGGCTGCACCATATCAGTCACAAGCCATTTTGAAGGCAATGGAAAATCCTCCTGGCCACACCACAGCTGTATTATCACACTCCTGCCCACCACTGCAAAAGGCCCACTACTCAGCAGGGTCCAACTTACTGGCATCTTTGTTCTACACAATTTTCATGAAATACCGTCAATCATGGCATTCTCTTGTACACTCATGACCAGGAAAAAGACATCCAAAGGTTCTCCAGTGCCACCTGGTTAAGGGAATTTAAAAAATTTTATTGTATTTATCTAGCCATTTTTCATGGATGAAGTTGGAGGCACTGTGGGTTTCAGTTCAGTAGTGAGACACTACCTGCTTTCTCAGGAAAGACCCCTCTTCAGAGCTCTCCTGGAATTTGGCCATCCTCACATCAGTAGTTACCAAGAAAGACCGATTCTGTCCTTGGTAAATCCAAACATGTGTGGCCACTGGGACTGTGACTGGGAATGCCTCTGGGTGCCTGGCATCCTGGATCCCAAGTTCAGAGAGTTCCATCACCAAGAAAATGATATAGGTCACTTCCTTCAGGAACTGAATGAGGTCACTGCCTTGGCAACCTCTTTGTCCAAACAGTTGCTTCCAAGTGTCCCAATAGATGGAGGCTGCCCCTACTTCCTGTGACACTTTCACAAGTAAGAATGGTATATCAAACATAGGCACCCGTGAACAGCTCTCCACACAGGCCTGGTTTGGTCCATCTTCTCTACATTAAGAAGAGATAGACTGCTTCAGACACACCCCTTCATCCTGACCTGTTTTTTTTTTTTGTCATGAAAGATGACTTTTGCTCTCTCAGGTCCTTCATAGCTTTCTATATCTTCCCCAGGGTTCACTTCTGCATGGACCTTTGAGGTTCTCAGCAGGTGGAAGATCTCTTACATTTCTATATAAGACCAACTCTGTCCTTGCTTTTCTGTAAAGTTAGATTGAGGAAACAAAGTATGGTTAGGGTTAATAACATGTTTGATTTGGGTTAGGAATCATTCTGCTGCATGAATAATGGTATTGGGAACCTGCAATATTTATAAGTATATATAGAGGTGAAATATATGTATGAAAACACAAATCTAGGTAAGATTTGAAGCCCAAAAGGGCATTGGATCCTTGATTGGGATACTTCACTCGGAATTATGTTGTGCACATGTGTCTCAGATAAATCTATACATTATGGCATAGGACCTTGTACCTTGGATAATTGAATGTCGAAGAGAACATCCAGTCAAAAAAGGATAGTTGGTAGGATTAGGAAGATAGTTGGTAGGATTAGAAAAAAAGAGTGAGTATAGGATTTGGACAAAAAGTTCTTTAGCAATAGGGTTTCAGGTAGACAGAAAATGTAAATGTCAGCACATGTGAAGAGTCAGTCACAATGATGAACTGGGGAAAATATGTAGGAAAGCAGATATCATTAGAGACATTAGGAAATCAGGCAAATGATGAAGTGATTGATAGGATTAGACATTTTCAACAGGCTTGAGGTTGAATACATAATCTTAGGAAGAAACAAATATGTAGTCACCAATAGGATTGACATTTGAGAGCATTAGGCAACCTGGACATGGGTGATTTTCATAATCCATACTCACATTCCATTTAGGCTTTGGTACAATTGTAAGTGTGACTTTGCATTTTGTTGACAGAATATATATGTAGATCAGGTGACAATTGTCTTTCTTGCACCATTTCTGGGAGCAATATTTAGAAGAGATATAAATTAGTATTGGGGGCACAAATAGGTGTACCATGTGTGAATATATAATATAACTGATTCCAACTTTAGAAATTGGAATAAATTGATATCTGAAAATACACAGGAAATGTCATATTGACATACATACATTCATTCCAACCAGTTATACATCTAATGGTAATATTAGGGTTGTGGTTTATCATAAAGTGTGTGTGAGTTTTGCTTCAAAATTGATTATGGAAATCGAAAATAATGTGTTTGGAAAGAAGTCTCAATAAATAACCAGTCAAAAGCAAGGAGGAATACATGTGTACTGAAGCAGGAAGTGATTGAATGTGTTTCAAATGTCTTTAAATTTGTGAACTTGTGGATGAAATGTATATACTATGATGTACAAAAACTGAAGAAATAGTAATGTACCAGTGTTAAATAAAAATGAACGTCAAAATACACATCATGCCCCTTTGGAATCTACTTGCATTGATGTTAAATTGGGTCAGTTACAGTAGAAATATAAGGATTTGTTTGCACCATTGAGTGAAGTGAGTTTTCAGTACTAGAAAACAAATATGTATTTCAGGTGGATGAATATTTCTGAAAATAATCGTATGAAAATTTGATTATAAAACCACATACATGAGCATGAGTGAATTATTTAGGGAGTGTATAATAGGACACATATATTTTATATTTTGAAAAATCTAGACAATATATATATATATATATATATATATCTCACAGAGAAACATTAGAAAGTAGCAATATATATGCCAATCAAAATTCATCGTGAAATATATATCATCCACCGATCCAAAAATATTAATTTTACTGAACATGGATTTATGTATAATGTTGTTCAACTAAAAATCTCACTCATAGTTTGAATTTTCCGTTCCAAAAGCGTTTAGGAGGGGTGATCTCTTCTCATACTTTGTTTCTGCTAAGTTAGCCACCTCACAAAAATGTACGTGTGATACCAGGTAGGATTTTTTATGTGCATATAAAAATACATGTGCTGAATTGGCTACAGAAAAAAGGAGACAGAAATTCACATATGTGTTAACTTTAAAAACACATGGAGTACTATTTCAACAAACAATTGACAAGATTTATAACTCCTACACTATATCATGCAAAAGGCAAGACCAACTATACACCATGCCTCCTCTGAACTGCTTGTATTAATATTATGTTTGGGTTATTTGTCTCCATCATATTAGGATTAGTAGTCAGAGTCTATTAGGGTATGGGTTACTGACAGGGATTCAGTATTTCGAATGGAAAATTGGAAAATGAATCCAATGTGTATGTAAATATGTGCTACACAAAAATCTTCCCACTCTCATCCAGAACAATACCTTGACAACACCTTCACCCCATGTAAGACACAATTAGAGGAGAAGAGTTAGAAAATCCATGAATACATATCTGGAATGGAATGCGATCAGGAGTTCACAACCTTGGAAGTGTTAGAGGAGTTTCCAAAAGTAAGGGACAGGGTAAACACTTCAAAAACATGGAGGTCTGTTGTCCTAGAGACTTCTTGAGATACTGCCTGTGAGGTTGGGCACTTGAAATATATGTTGTTGTCACGTGCTTTAGCTTCCTTTCTAGTGAAACCATAAACCTGGGCATCTATGTGACCTGGAGGACATGGTTTCTTATTTTCCAATGAACATGAGACACCAGTGCTGAATTCTCCCTTTGAAGGTAAACTGTGGCCCCCTGGGGCTAAATGTCTCTAGTGTGGACTATGAAGCCATATGGTCATCCTCTATTTTCGTGGTGTTTCTTGGTGCTGCACTGGAAGTTTGGTATTTGCTTCATGAAATACAAGGAGTTCAACGGGGACACAGTGTGTGAGGGATTTCTGTCACATGTGGTGGGTCAGGGTCTGTAGGAGAATAAAAGAACCAGGCTTCTATTCCACATAGCTTGCCCTCTTGAACATAGCAACCTGATTCTGAAGAATGTCCTGAATCCTCTCCATGTAACAAGATGCCTTTACATATAAGGGTCTGCTGGCTTCACCATGTCAGTCACAAGCCATTTGGAAGCCAATGGCATATCCACATGGTCCCACCACTGATGTTTTATCACACACATGCCCACCTTTGCTCTTGGCCCACTAATCAGCAGGATCCAACTTTCTGGCATCTCTGTTAAACACCATTTTCATAAAAACCAGTCAATCAAGGCACTGTCTGGTATACTCATTGTTGGGAAAAGTATAAACGGCAGCCATACCCCAGAAAAAAAAAACCAACATGGCGCCTAAGCACTTCTTCTTCCTACATTCTTCTTTTCTGCAGTGGTGCGAAATGTTCCCGCCCGTGTGAACTCTTCTGCTGGCGCCAATTTCAAACCTTGCTGGCCGGGAATCTTAGCCCCAATAAGAACTAATTCCTGGGCTCCGGAGCTGATATCTGAAAGAACTTGCCAATAAACGGATTGCCTGCCATTTATCTAAGCCCTCCAATCTCCTCCTTAGTTCTATATAAGCACACAGCTTTTTGCAATAAAATTGGAATTCTCCCGGTGAAGTGCCTTTGCGTGGGGAGTTCTTTCATTCTGGTGCCCCGTGTGAGGATATGGGTGAGCTCTTTCCAACAAGAGCCCCGTCCACTGCTCCACCGTGGCACTCTGCCCTGGTCTGCTCTTTTCAGACGCAGGCTTCCTGCACTCACCACTGATTTGTTGTATGTAAGCCTCCCCTGACCCCGGCTCGCCAACTCCCTTCGGGCTACCGCTGGCTTTGTGACCATGATCGTCTGTCACACTCTAGACGCCTGGTAGTGGGGAGGGAATTCCTCCCACTAAGACCTTTACTGGTTGCAGTGGACCCTCTGGTGATCCGTTTCCCTTTGGGGTGTGAGGCTTCTGAGTTTACATGAGAGGCTCTGTGGTTTTTCCTCCTCTGCTGCTGCTGCCGCTGCTGGCTAGAGTTGCTGTTTCCTGCAGGCCTGCTGTGTCTGGCTGAAGCTGCCTCTCTGCTCGGGGAAAACTGAACTCCCATCCTGGAACTGCATTCTGCTGGAGCCGGAGTTCTGTTTTCATTACTTACTTCTTCTGCTGCGTTCGAAAACTTTCCTGATGTCAGGTTGCCCGTGGCTCCGAACCCATTGGGTCTCACAGATCGCACTTCACTGGTGACGATCAGGTAGTGCCCTCTGTATTTCCTCATGATGGCTGGTCATTTTGGGGATGCCCACCTGACCCCCATTCGCCCTGAGCGCTTCCCGGAGTCCGTTCCAGGCCGGGTTTTCTCTTTGTCTCTCTTGCTTACACTTATTCTCTCTCTCTCTCTCTCTCTCTCTCTCTCTCTCTCTCTCTCTCTCTCTTCCATCTCTCCCTGTGACTGTGGACACCTCTTTATCTGTACCTGAAACCTCACCTCTCTAAAGTTTAATAAAAAATCTGGCCACACTCTCCCTCACACCAGACATCAAGCCCAAACTTCTAATCAAATTCTGTACCCAAGATTGGCCTATATATCCACTGGATAATGGCAATCATTGGCCTCCAGAAGGCTCCTTAGATCCAAACCTCCTCTTGGACCTTTTTAATTACTGCCAGCATCTGAAAAAGTGGAGTGAGATTCCCTGTATTGAATGTTTTAGCCTTCTCGCACAGCACCCTGTCTCTGCTCCTCCTGCCCTCCCTCTCAGGTCCTTCTTGCTTGCAAACCCCTCTCTTCCCCTTGTTCTACTCCTGACTTCGCAGATTCTTCCTCATTCGACCCAGCAGATCAACCCCCACCTTATCCCCCAGCCCCAACTGACCCTTCTCTCCCGCAAAATCCTCCTCTTCCTCTGCCTGATTCCACGGATCCTCAACCTTCCATTTCATCCCCCTCCCTTCCCCACTCTTCTGCCTGCTCCACCTCCTCCTCTTCCACAGAGACATTCCCTTCCCCTCCCTCTCCTTCCTGTCCACCGCCTGCCTCTTTCAGTCCTCCTGTTATCAGGTCTAAGGGACTCCTTCCCAGGCCCAAGACAATCGCACCCCTTCGTGAGGTAGCTGGTCCCAAGGGTGTCATCAGAGTCCACGTGCCCTTCTCCATGTCGGACATTACTCAGCTAGAGAGGAAGTTAGGCTCTTTCACCACTGACCCCACCACTTACATTCGGGAGTTTCAATGGGTACTGCAAGCATATAGCCTCACTCATCATGACATCTACATGCTCTTGGCCAATAAACTTCTCCCCAAGGAAAGGCAATGGTTCTGGGAGCTAGCCCAAGCCCATGCTGATGAAAATCATAGGACCAATCATAACCACCCACAGGCCCTCATGCTGTCCCAGAGCAGGATCCCCTATGGGCTTACAATCTAGTGACCTTTTTACATCCTGCCTCTTGGCGGGACTGAAAAAGTCCACCCGCAAGGCTGTTAACTTTCAAAAGATGCAGGAGGTCATTCAAAGGAAGGAGGAAACACCTTCAGAATTCCTGGATAGACTAACCAAGTCCCTTCAGCAGTACACAAACCTCGACCCAGAAACCCCTGATGGCCGTCATGTCTTAATGACATATATTCTGGCCCAAAGCTACCCTTACATTAAAGCCAAGCTTAAAAAGTTTGAACAGGGCCCTGCTACTCCTCAGACCAAAATCCTCGCTGTCACTTTCAAGGTTTTTCATGGTAGAGAGGATGAAAGTGAATTCCGTAGGCAGAGGGCTGAAAATGCCAAATTCCAAATGTTGGCCCAGCTCATTCAGAGAAGGCCATCACCATGCCGTCCCAATATGACCCCCCCTGGAGCTTGCTTCAAATGAAGTAAGGAGGGACATTGGACCAGGAATTGTTCTTCGCCGAGGACACCCTACAACCCCTGCGCAAAATGCCATCAAAGTGGACACTGGGGGGCAGACTGCCCAACAACCCAGAAGGAAGGTTGGTCTGCTGCCCAGCAACCCCAGCCTCACCTGGGCTTGGCAGAGGAGGATTGATGGAGTCCTGGGCCTTCCCTCCAGACTATTACCATCAAGAATCAAGAGCCTAGGGTCACCTTCCTGGTGGATGGACGCTTCATTAACTTCCTCTTGGATACTGGTGCCGCTTTTTCGATTTTGAGGGAGTATTAGGGTCCTACCACACCCTCAAAAACTCCTATTGTCAGGGTAGGAGGTAAAAAGATTTTTCCTCAAACCCCCCCCAATCATGTTATATGCAGCGATCCCTTTTGTCCTTCACTCACTCCTTTCTTGTTATGAGCCATTGCCCCATTCCCTTTCTGGGAAGGGACATACTCTCACTATTAAAAGTCACCATTCACTTATCAACCCACACCTCTCCTACCTCTCATTTCCTCATGATATTCCTAGGGGCAGATACACCTCCTTCATGCACTCTCCCACGACTATCTAAACCATTTAACCCTGAGGTTTGGGACACAATTACACCCTTTATGGCTAAATGCAGTTCTATTCATATTGTCTTACGGGACCCTTCAAGATATGTTAGTCAACCACAATATCCACTCACAACCACATTTCTCCTTGGATTAGAACCCATCATCCAGGATTTATTATGAAAGGGGTATCTTAGGCCTACACACTCTCCTTTCAACACACCCATTCTGGCAGTTAAGAAACCTAACGTGTCCTACAGGCTGGTTCAAGAACTTCGCCTTGTCAACTCCTCTGTGGACCCCATCCACCCGCTAGTGCCCAACCCTTACACCCTCCTCTCTCAGATCCATGCCACTACTACTCACTTCTCAGTCCTAGATTTAAAAGATGCATTCTTTTCTATTCCCCTGTTCTCAGAATCTCAGGATATCTTTGCTTTTTCATGGACTGACTCTCACACCCGCCATTCTCATCAGCTTACCTGGACTGTCCTCCCACAGGGATTCAGGGATAGCCCCCATCTCTTTGGCCAATTTCTTGCCCAGGACCTCACATCCTTTCACCTGACCTGTCCTGACTCTACTCTACTTCAATATGTCTATGACCTTCTTCTATGTAGTCTTTCTGGAACACTCTCAATCCCACACCGCTCAGCTTCATAAATTCCTAGAAGACAAGGGATATAGGGAGTCTCCCCACAAGGCCCAGGTTTCCCAGTCTTCGGTCACCTATCTTGGTTTTTGCCTTACACCCGGGAAAAAGGAAATAACACTGGATAGGAGGCAACTCCTCTGTGATCTTTCAGTGCCCTATACGAAAGCCAAAATACTATCATTCCTAGGATTAGCAGGTTATTTTAGGGCCTGGATCCCAAATTATTCTCTTCTCTCCAAACCCCTGTATGACCTAGCAAAGGGACCCCCTAGTGAATCTCTTGCCTCCTTTCTCATCTACCACTTCCGCAGGCTTCAGCAACTCCTCTTAAAGGCACCTGCCCTTCACCTTCCAGATCTTTCAAGAAGATTTCATCTATATGTCCATGAAAAAGGGGGGCAAGCACTTGGGGTCTTAGGTCAAAACTATGGGCGTACATTTGCACCTGTGTCATATTTGTCCAAGCAACTAGACCCTACCATCCGTGGGTGGGCCCCTTGCTTAAGAGCTCTGGCTACTGGACAAATTTTACACAAAGAAGCCTCTAATCTGACTTTTGGGGCCCCTTGAACTATCCACTCCCCACATCACTTGAAGGATCTTTTAGCTTAAAAGGGCCTTCAAACTCTCCCTACATCCAGATTTCTGTCGCCCCTCACTTCCTTTCTGGAAAACCCTAATATTATTTTCCTCCCCTGCTCTGCACTGAACCCTGCCTCACTGCTCCCAATGACTCCCATGTCTCACATACCAACTCATAATTGCTTGGAAACCTTAGATGATTTCCTCCCCTGTCATTCTTCCATTTCTGAGAGACCACTCAGCAAGCCTGACCTTATCTGGTTTACTGACAGCAGTTCCTTTAGGGAGAACGGAACTCATTACTCTGGATACGCTGTATTTTCAGCCACTGAGATTATAGAGGCCAAAGTTTTGCCTTCAGGAACTACAGACAAGTAGGCTGAACTTATAGCATCCACTCGTGCCTGCCTTCTAGCACAAGGCAAATCCCTCACCCTCTAAACTGATTCAAAATATGTCTTCCATATCTTATTATCCCATGCTGATATTTGAAAGTAGTGAGGCCTACTTACCACCAAAGGTAATGCGATCACTAATTCAGCTTTTATAACCAATCTAATAGAGGCCACTTACCCACCCAGTTGGGAGTTGTCCATTGTAGGTCCCATCAGAAGGACGGCTTTCTTATCACTGAGGGCAATGCCAAAGCTGACCAGGCGGCACGAATGGCTGCTACCACTTTCAATTATGGCCTCCATGGGGGACATATAATGGCCACTTTAGACAGCTCATCTGAAGCCCCTACGTCTTTCAGTAAGAACAAGAATCTTTTCAAGTTCCTTCATACTCTATTCCTTTCCAATTGTCAGTCTTTGACCCTCTTTTTACAGAGTTTCTTTTCCCTCACCCCCTCTGACAAGCCATGCTACAGAATATAGCCTCTAATTGTCAGATCTGTCAGCGGACCAACCCTCATACTCCTTTAAGGCCCAAACCTTTCCCTTTCCACCAAGCCCGGGGACACATTCCCGCTGCTGACTGGCAGGTAGACTTCACCAACATGCCCACAGTATGGCGCACTAAATACCTCCTTGTCTTTGTGGACACTTTCTCTGGTTGGGTTGAGGCATTTCCCACTTCCAATAAAAAGGCTTCCACTGTAGCTTCAATCTTACTGACAGACATCATCCCCAGGTTTGGTATGCCCACTTCCCTACAATATGACAATGGCCCTGAGTTTACTTCTAGGATCACACAAAAGGTCTCTCAAGCCCTCTCCTTCAAGTGGCATTTCAACTGTCCATATTTCCCCCAGGCTTCAGGGAAAGTGGAAAGGGTAAATCGTACTCTAAAGGAAGTCCTTACCAAATTGACAATGGAATTAAACATAGACTGTTTCAAACTCCTTCCCTTGGCTTTGCTTCGAATCAGAGCTCTCCCTAAGAAACCATCTTTACTGTCTCCTTTTGAGATAATGTATGGAAGACCTCTTATAACCCCTGGGTTGGTCATTTCACAAGGACCTCTCACCCGAGATTTGTCTTTGCCTCTCTTGCTCCATCTCCGCTCGGAACTCTGGAAATATCAGGACTGGCTTCTTCCGGACCCAGTCTCCTCTCCAAACACTCCTCCCTTAACACCTGTTAGTCTAGTCTATTATAATACCCCAGAGGAGAAAGGGACTCTTGCCGCAAAATGGGAAGGCCCCTATCCTGTCATTCTCTTTACCCTTACCGCCGCCAAACTCTCCTTACCAGACAACTGTCTCACTCCCTGGATTCACATGTCTAGGTTGAAGCCACATCACCAGGAGGCCCCACCTGCTGAAGACAGGGCCACCCCAGAGGAACTCCAAGAATCACCTACTGAACCTCCCCTTTACTCCTGCTCTCCACACCCATCTCACCCATTTTAGTTGTGGCTCACACGGTTTTCCTTGCAGCCCAATTCCTCTTAAAGAAGGCACAATGAGCTCTCCCAACACCCTAATCTTCTCTAACTGCTTGTTTTTTGTGCTCTGCTTATTTTCTGTGCTCTGTCAGGACTGGTCTTTACCCTCCTCACCTACCATGCATTTATTCACTTTTCGGGAACGATACTCAGAACATGGCATGCAGAAGGTCTGCGCAGTGGATGCAACTACTTGCTTCATCCACAACTGCACCTCTATTTCCCTAAAATTGTCACCTTCAAGGACCTTCGTCCCTGGTAGCTGGAACTGGCCTTTCATTTGCTTCCTTTTTGATCAAACAAAAGACTATTGTCATTGGTGGCCTGAGATATATAATGGGTGCCCCTATTGGTCATGCATGTTCCATGATGAACGTGGTAGCTATTCTTACCACTCATTTGGTTACCCTGAAGGGTGGACTTCTAGTTACATAAAGTGGCATAAAGGCTCTTCATCCAGTAACAATGGATGGTATACTTTAGATAAACCTGACCCCAAGGCCAAACGATGGGTCTATGTTGAGTTTGCTGTCTATGCTCGGACAACCTCAGTCAGACCCACAGGGTGGATGACTATTGGCCTCACCCTGATTACGCAACCTAAGGCAACCATCCAGGTAGTCGAACACATTAAGGACTCAGAATCAAAACTTCGAGATCATATCCATAGCTCATCCAAAAAGGATTCAGAGCCTTCAACCCTCTCAGGTCCCCCTCCCACATGGCTCAATTTGCTACACCAAACTTTTTGATTATTAAACTCCACCCCTCTTTCTGTGCCTACTTCTCAGTGCTTTCTCTGTGCTTCACTTAGTCGTCCACTTCTAGCAACAGTCCCATTAGCGGCAGGAAATATTCCAGCAAAACCCTACAATTTCTCTAAAAAGGACAACCCCTACATGTGACACGTATCCCACTGTGGGAAAGTTATTCCACCAATACATTATTTCCTTTCATCTGTTTCCACCTGCCAATAATGAATCCTTTACCCATTTGTTCCTTGAGCTACAGCACTCCATAGAGCCCTGTGTTTATGCAACCTGGACATTTCCTCTGGTGTAATGGTTCTTTAAGTACCTCAACCATCAATGTCTCTGGCGCCTGTTTCTTGGTTACTGTAGTTCCTCAGCTATCTTTGTATACTCCCACCGAATTCTGACAGTTGGCCCTACCTTCCCGCACCCGTAGGGTAGTCTTTCTGCTGGTTCTGGTAGGCCTCATTTTAACAACCTCAGTGACGGGTCTCAGACTCTCTGGTGGAGCTATAGGTCATGCTCTATGGGATCCAATGACCTTCAACAAAAACTGCAGGAAACACTCAATACCATGGCTGAGTCTCTGGGTTCCTTGCAGCGGCAGGTTACTTCATTGGCACAAGTGGCTTTACAGAACCAAAGGGCAATTGATCTTCTCACTGCAGAAAAAGGGGTTACATGCCTATTCCTCAGAGAGGAATTTTGCTATTATGTTAATGAATCTGGGCTAATAAAAAAAATGTTGTTAAATTGCAGGAATTATCGACCCAATTGCTCAAACCTACCTCCTCCAATTCCATAACGGGGTTCTTCAAATCCTATCTTGCCATGTACTTACTACATATCTTGGGTCCCCTTATTTGGATGCTCCTTTTTTGTGCTCTCTTGCCCTGCATAATGAAGTGCCTTCAAACCCAACTGCATAAAATTCCTAATCAAACTTTCAACCAGCTTTTGCTTAGTCACTACCAGCCTCTGATGACCGATGAATCCCCAACATCTCCAAGAGAACAGTTCACTCAGTGATGAAGCTCACTACCAGGCACGATGGAATGCAACGGGTATTAGACAGCGGGAGACAACGAGCTCGGAGAACCTCTTAATCTGCCATCCTGGATTCATAGTCTTTACCACCTTCTAAGCTTTCTCATGGCCCTTGGCCTCTTCTATGTCAGTCCCCCCACATGGAACTTCTGCCAAAAATTGACAATTGCTTTAATTTTTATCTTCATTCTGTTTTTATTCGCTCTGATCTTCTTCAGGTGCTGGCGACACCATGTCCAGGCAACGCTTCCAGTATTTCCTTGAGTCTCTGTTACAGGACCAGTGGCTGATACCAACAATCTCTTCCATCCAGGACTGGTTCCATGCCATCGACATCTTTGGCTTCAGGGAACATTCATTGACTTCACCCCTATGAAAATAGCTGTCTATAGCCACTGGGTTTTATTTCTGGCTGCCATGATATCCCCATACCTGCCCCCTGAGCATTCCTCCACTTCTCTTTCTAGGCCACACACCAGCCCCACACAGCAGGAAGCAGCCAGATCTGACAAACGACGCCCCACTTCCTAAGAAAACAAAAAGGGTGGAATGTTGGGACAGGAATAAATGGCAGCCATACCGCAGAGAAAAACCCCAACATGGCGCCTAAGGACTTCTTCTTCCTACCTTCTTCATTTCTGCAGTGGTGCAAAAAGTTCCCGCCCTTGTGAACTCTCCCGCCAGCGCCAATTTCAAATCTCGCTTGTGGGGAACCTTAGCCCCAATTAGAACTAATTCCTGGGCTCTGGAGCTGATATTTGAAAGAACTTGTCAATAAACGGGTTGCTGCCATTTATCTAAGCCATACCATCTCCCCCTTAGTTCTATATAAGCACACAGCTTTTAGCAATAAAATTGGAATTCTCCCGGTGAAGTGTCATTGCGTGGGGAATTATTTCACTCATGTTCAGCAACAGGATATCCAAAGGTTCTCCAGTGCCACCTGGTAATGGGAATTTCAGAAATTTGATAGTATTTATTTAGCCATTTTTGAAGGATGAAGTTGGAGTCACTGTGCGTTTCAATTAATGCAGGAACCATTATGTGGTGAGGAAGCTCATTTAAATGAAATCTCTGGAGAAATCTCACAGGCAAGGCTTCCCAAAAAGTGGCCAAAAGGTCACATGAAGCCAGGATCATTGAGGTCTACAATATGAGTTCCATTTGTGTTTAGACTCTCAATTATGGCTGCCAAGTCTTTCAAAATAAAATCATGTGATATCCTGGCTGAGATTCTCACTGCACTGTGGAAAGACACCCTGGCCCTCGATCTCAGTTTTCAAGGGCGCATCTCATGCGTGGCCTCCTAAAATCCCAACACATTTCATGGCAATACTTCTTTGAGGTAAATTCCAGAACTCAGTCTCTAAGAGGAATCATGCCAGAATTCAAGCCCAGGTGGATCCAGTTATCTCTTCCAACCGCCAAACAAATGACCACAATTAAAACCAAACACTCCCACATGGCCCTCATCTTCTTCCATATAGACACTTATCATAACCTCTGGCTGGAGTTTTTCATGAGGGGTGCAGCCCAAGACAGTGTCAAAAATAAGCTCCCTTGCCCCTCATTTGCCTAAAGTCAAGGTGGCCTGGACACCCATCCGGTGAACCAGGAGTGATCAGATAGGCCAGCTGTTAATACTGCTCTGCATCTCCAATTTGAGGCCTACTGACTGTCAGGTATAGATTCTTTATATGATTTGGAGCCATGAGAAAACCCAAAAACCTATGGGTTAGCCTCTGCAGGGCTGTGCATAACTCATTTGAACCAAAGGATCCGTATTCTCACTTGATGGTGGTCAGGAACCTTACAAATGAATGTGAGAGACTTCATTCACAATAATTGCTCTTTTGGCCATTTTGGTTTTGGATGCACACATGGGATCTCTCTTTACATCCATCAGGTGCTGAGAATCTAAGCCACAACCTCACACAGGGTCAAGAGGCTGATTCAGACACATCCCTTTCCAAAGCAATTAAGCAAAGAGCCACAGGTGATGCCCATTCATTTCCATTTGAAAACTGTTTTCTTCAGGCTTCACAAAGGGGTGGCCTGAGGCAAAGACCTTCCTGACATTCAGGGAAACAGAACAATTGATAAGCAAAAGGCCGAAAGCATGGTTTCTCCACTGAGACTTTCTTGGTCACACTGATATCTGAGTTTTCTGAGATGCTCGCCATTCCCTTCAGCTATCCAGGACATGGCAATGTCACAGAGCTTGGAGGTGGTACATATTTTGGACACAAAACCATGAGACTATTCTGGAGAGTGGTGAGAATTCTGGAAGAAACAGGAACTTAGGAAGGTAGCAGGTGTTGCCCATGGATAAGGCAAGCTGCAGTCCATTCATAAATTGGGCAGGATGAATGCCGGGAATCTTTCTACTATACAGGACATATCAATTGTTGCATTCTATTTTCTAATGTCTACAACCACGGACACAGTGGGATACACAGAAATAGAAACACTTGCCTTGTCCAACGACTTACTAGAAGAAGACCACTCCAAATCAAACAAACCGTCTTTCCTACCTATTATCAGATCATGAGACAAAACCACAAAATCACACCCACCCCACAAAGACACCTCCTTCCCCCATGTAACTCTGTGACTATCCGGAGTTTCCTCTGAGTGGTGGGCCATACTATGTTCCCCCAAAATGCCCTGTCCTATCTCAGATCTGGTCTCCTTGGCCAACTCTGTGAAGTTGTCAGGAGCCTGCGGTGAACCACTACCTACTTTCTCAGGAAAGGCCCCTATTCAGAGCTCTCCTGGTATTTGGCCATCCTCACATATGTAGGTACCAAGAAAGACTGACACTCTCCTTGGTAAATTCAAACAAGTGAGCCTACTGGGTCTGGGAATGGACTGGCTCCGGGTGCCTGGCTTCCTGGATCCCAAGTTAAGAGAGTTCCATCACCAAGGAAGTGAGGTAGATCACTTCTTCAGGAACTGAATGAGGTCATTGCCTTGACAACCACTTTGTCCTAACAGTTGCTTTCAAGAGTCCCATGAGATGGAGGCTGCCCCTACTTCCTGTGACACTTTCACAAGTTAGAATGGTATATAAACCATGGGCACCCGGGAACAGCTCTCCACCTAGGACTGTTTTGGTCCATCTTCTCTACATTAAGAAGAGAGAGGCTGATTCATACACATCCAATCATGCTGACAAGGTTGTTTCCCATTGAAGATGACTTTTCTCTCTCAGGTCTTTCGTAGCTGCCTACATCTTCTCAAGGGATCATTTCTGCATGGACCTTTGATGTTCTCAACAGGTGGAACATGCCCTACATTCCTGTATTTTAAGAACAACCCTGTCCCTGCTGTTCTGTAAAGTTCGATTGAGAGAACAGTGTATGGTTTGGGTTAGTAACATGTTCAATTTGGGGTTAGGAATCCTTCTGCATGACGAATAATGGTATTGGGAAACTATGATACTTACAAGAATATATAGGTGAAATATAAGTATAAAAACAGAAATCTAGGGAAGATATGAAGTCCAGAAGGGCATTGGGCCCTTAATTGGCACACTTAGCTTTGAATTATTTTCTGCAAAAATGTCTCAGATAAATCTATATACAATGGCATAGGAGCTTGTACCTTGGATGATTGAATGTTGAATAGAACACCCACTCAAAAAGGGATTGTCGGTAGGATTAGAAAGATAGTCAGTAGGTTTACAAAGAAGAGTGAGAATAGGATTTAGACCAAAAGTTCTTAAGCAATAGGGTTTCAGGTAGACAGTGAATGTAAATGTCAGCACAAGTGAAGAGTCAGTCACAATGATGAACAGGGGAAAATATGTAGGAAAATAGATATAAATAGAGACATTACTAAATCAGGCAAAGTATAAAGTGAGTGATAGGATTAGACATTTTCAACAGGCTTGAGGTTGAATATATAATCTTAGAAAGAAACAAAAATGTAGTCACCAATAAGATTGACATTTGAGAGCATTAGGCCACCTGGACATGGAAGGTTTTAGTAATCCATGCTCACTTTCCATTTAGGCTCTGGTACAACCTTAAGGGTGACCTTTGATTTTTTTGTCCAGAATATTACTGTGATAAAATGTATATATAGATCAGGTGACATGAGTAATTCTTCCACCATTTTTTGAGGAATATTTTGAAAACGTATAAATTAGTATTGAGGGTAAAAATAGGTGTACCCTGTGTCTATGAATATAGAGATAATGCATGAATAGACCATACAGTTAATAAATAATATAACTGGTTCCACTTTAAATAATGTATTGAATTGATATCTAAAAATACATAAGAAATCATATATTGATATATAATCATTCATAACAACTAGTTATACGTCTAATTGTAATCCTAGGGTTATGGTTTATCATGAAGAGTGAGTGAGTTTTGCTTCAAAAGTGATTATGGAAATCAAAAATAATGTGTTTGGAAAGAAGTCTCATGAAAAGACCAGTTTGAAACATGGCGGAACACGTGTTTTCTGAAGCAGAAAGTGATTGAAAGTGAAATAAATGCCTATAAATTTGTGAACTTGTGGATGAAATATATATCCAATAATGTGCATAAACTGAAGAAATAGTAATGTACTAGTTTTCAATAAAAATGAACTTCAAAATACTTATCATGTCCCATAGGAATCTACTTGCATTGATGTGAAAATGGATCAGTTACTGTAGAAATATTAGGATTTATATGCACCATTCACTGAAGTTAGTTTTCAATACTAGGAAAAAAATACGTATATCAGGTGAATGAATATTTCTGAGAATAATCTTGTGAAAAGTTGATTATAAATCCACATACATAATCATGAATGAATTTAGGGAGTGTATAATAAGACACATATATTAAATATTTTGAAATATCTGGAGAGAATATATATATATATATATATATATATATATATATATATATATACACACACAGATTTTAAAAATTAGCAATATATATGCCAATCGAATTACACCGTGAAATATGAATCATCCACAGATCCAAAAATATTCATTTTACTGGATATGGATTTATGTATAACTTTTTTCAACTAGGAAGCTCACCCATAGGTTGAATTTTCAGGTCAAACAGCGTTTAAGAGGAGTGATCTTTTCTCACACTTTGTATCTGCCAAGTCATGTAACTCACAAGAATGTACGTGTGATACCAGGTAGGATTCTATATGTGCATATAAAAATACATGTGCTGAATAGAATACAGAGAAAGGGAGACAGGAATTCACATATTTGTTAACTTTAAAAGCACATGGAAAACTATTTCAACAAAAAATTGACTAGATTTATAACTCCTACCCTATATAATGCAAAAGGCAAGTCCAAGTATACAACATGCCTCCTCTGAACTGCTTGTATTTCTATTCTGTTTCCGTAATTTTTCTCCATTATATTAGGATTAGTATTCAGAATCTAGCAGGGCATGTGTTAGTGTCAGGATTCAGTATTTCAAATGTAAAATAGAAAAATGAATCCAATGTGTATGCAAATATGTGCTAAACAAAATCTTCCCACTCTCATCCAGAACAATTCCTTGACATTTTTTTCGCCCAAAGTAAGACACAATTAGAGGAGAAGAGTAATAAAATCTGTGAATACTATGCTCAGGAGTTTACAACCTTGGAAGTGGTAGAGGAGTTTCCCTAGTATGGGACAGGGTAAACACTCCATAAACATGGAGCTCTGCTGGCCTAAATACTTCTTGAGAAACTGCCTCTGAGTTTGGGCACTTGAAATATATGTTGTTGTCAGGAGCTTTAGCTTCTTTTTAGTGAGACTATCAAAGCTGTGTCTGCATCTATGTGACCTGGAGGACATGGTTTCTTATTTTCCAATGAACATGAGGCAGCAGTGCTGAATTCTCTCTTTGTAAGTAAACTGTGGCCACTGGGGGCTAAGGGTATTCCCATGTGGACTGGGAAGCGATTTGGTCATCCTCCACTTTTCGTGGTGTTTCTTGCTGCTGCACTGGGACTTTGGCATTTGCTTCATGAAATAAAAGAAGTTCAACTGGGACACAGTTCTGGAGGCAATTCTTTCATGTGTGGTTGGTCAGGGTCTGCAGGAGAATGCACCAACCAGGCTTCTATCCCACATAGCTTGGCCCCATGTCCATAGTAACCTGATTCTAAACATTGCCCGGAAACATCTCCATATAACCAGAAGCCTTTACATGGAAGGGTTTGCTGGCTGCACCATGTAAGTCACAAGCCATTTGGGATCCAATGGCAGATCCACATGGCCCCACCACAAATTTTTTATCACACACCTGCCTACCACTGCTCTAGGCCCACTACTCAGCAGGTTCCAACATACTGGCATCTCTGTTCTACACCATTTTCATGAAACCCACTCAATCAAGGCACTGTCTTGCATATTTACGATCAGCAACAGGACATCCAAAGTTTCTCCAGTGCCACCTGGTCATGGGAATTTCAAAAATTTCATGGTATTTATCTAGGCATTTTTCAAGGATGACGTTGCAGGCACTGTGGGTTTCAATTCATTCAGGAACCTTTAAATGGTGAGGAAGCTCATTTCAATGAATGCTCTGTAGAACTCTCACAGGCAAGGCTTCCCAAAGAGTGGCCAAAATGTCACATGAAGCCAGGCCTATTGAGGTCTACAATGTGACGTCCATGGGTGTTGTGACTCTCAACAATGGCTGGCAAGTCTTTCAGAATTAAATCATGTGATCTTCTGGCTGAGATACCCAGGGCTCTGTGGAAAGCCACCCTGGGCCTAGATCTCAGTTTCCAAGGGTGATTCTCATGGGTGGACTCCTAAAATCCCAACAAAATTCATGGCAATACTTCTCTGAATTCAGTCTCTAAGGGGAATCACACCAGAGTTCAAGCCCAGGTGGTCCCAGTCATGTCTTCCAACCGGACACAAATGACCAAAATTAAAACCAAAACCCTCCCATATGGCCCTCATCTTCTTCCATATAGACACTAATCACAACCTCTGGCGGAAGGTTTCCATGAGTGGCGGAGTCCAAGAGAGTGTCCAAAATAACTCCCTTGCCCCTCATTGGCGTAAATTCAGGGTGGTCTGGACACCCTTCATGTGAAACAGGAGTGATCAAATATGCTAGACGTTAATACTTCTATGCTTCTCCAATTTGTGGAAAACTGAGTGTCAGGTATATATTTTTATGTGATTTGCAGTCATGAGAAAACACAAGCTCCTCTGCAGGTCTTTGAAGAACCCATTTGACCCAAAGGATCCCTATTCTCACTTGATGGAGTTCAAGAACTTTAAAGAGGAAGGCGACAGACTTCATCCACAAGGACTGCTTTTTGGCCATTTTGGTTTTGGATGCACACATGGGATCTTTCTTTACATCCACCACGTGCTGAGTATCTAAGCCACAACCTCACACAGGGCCAAGAGGCTGATTCAGACACATCCCTTTTCAAAGCAATTAAGCAAAGAGCCACAGGTGATCCATATTCATTTCCATTTGAAAACTGTTTTCTTCAGGCTTCACAAAGGGGTGGCATGAGGCAAAGACCTTCCTGACATTCAGGGCAACAGAACATTAGGTTAGCAAATGGCCCAAAGCAGTGTTTCTCCACTGAGACTTTCCTGGTCACACTGATATCTGAATTTTCTGAGACGCTCGCCATTCCCTTCAGCTATCCAGTACATGGCCATGTCACAGAGCTTGGAGGTGGTACATAACTTGGTCACAAAATCATGAGCCTATTCTGGAGAGTGGCCAGAATTCAGGAAGAAAACAGGAACTTAGGAAGATAGCAGGTGTTACCCATCCATAAGGCAAGCCGCATTCCTTTCATACATTGGGCAGAAAGAATTCTGGTAAGCTTTCTACTAGCCTGGACACATCCTTTGATGCATTCTCTTTTCTAATGTCTACAACCATGGACACAGTGGGATACACAGACATAAAAACACTCGCCTTGTCAAATCACTTGTTAGAAATCGTCCACTCCAAACCAAACAAACTGCCTTTCTTACCTATTCTCAGAACATGAGACAAAATCACAAACACACACTCACACCCACAAATTCACCTCCTTTCCCAAAGTAGGTCTCTGACTATCGGGTGTGACCTCTGACTGGTGGGCCATACTATGTTCCCATCAAATGGCCTGTTCTGTCTCAGATCTGGTTTCCTTGGCCAACTCTGTGAAGTTGTCAGGAGACAACGGTGAGCCACTTCCTGCTTACTCAGGAAAGGCCACTCTTCAGAGCTTTCCTGGCATTTGGCCATCCTCACATCAGTAGATACCAAGAAAGACTGACTCTGTCTTTGGTAAATCAAAAGAAGTGAGACCACTGGGACTGGGCCTGGGACTAGATTTGTGTGCCTGGATGCCTGGATCCCACGTTCAGAGAGTTCCATCACCAAGAATGTGAGGTGAGGTCACTTCCTTCAGGAACTGAATGAGGTCAATGCCTTGTCAAGCACGTTGTCCTAACATTTGCTTCCAAAGGTCCCATGAAATGGAGGCTGTCCCTAATTCCTTTGACACTTTCACAAGTTAGAATGGTATATCAAACATTGGTAACCGGGAACAGCTCTCCACAGAGGCCTCGTTTCGTCCTTCTTCTCTACATAAAGAAGAGAGAGGCTGATTCAGACACATCCCTTCATGCTGACCAGGTTGTTTGCAATGAAAGATGACTTTTGCTCTCTCAGTTCCTTCATAGGTGCCTACAACTTCTCTAGGGATCATTTGCGCATAGACCTTTGAGTTTCTCAGCAGTTGGAAGATCCCCTAAATTCCTGTATTTTAAGACCAACTCTGTCCTTGCTCTTCTCTAAAGTTAGATTGAGGGAACAGTGTATGGTTACGGTTAATAACAGGTTTGATTTGGAATAGAAATCATTCTGCTGGATGAATAATGGTATTGGGAACCTGCGATATTTTCAAGAATATATAGGTAAAATATATGAATCTGAAAACAAAAATCTAGGTAAGATTTGAAGCCCAGAAGGGCATTGGGCCCTTGATTGGGTATTAAGCATAGGACCTTGTAACTTGGATGATTGATTTTCAAAGAGAACTTCCAGTCAAAATGGATAGTCAGTAGTATTAGGAAGATAGTCGGTATGTTTATAAAGGAGAGTGAGTATAGGATTTGGACCAAAAGTTCTTTAGCTATAGGGTTTCGGGTATTGAGTGAATGTAAATGTCAGCACATGTGAAGAATTAATCACAATGATGAACTGGGGAAAATATGTAGGAATGCAGATATCAATAGAGACTTTAGGAAATCTGGCAAAGTATAGTTGGTAGTGAAATGTTAATAAAATAGATTCTTGTCACTTCCTGTTTTTCTGTATGCTTAATAAAACACTGTTGAAATCTTGAGAAGTGATTTCTAATCTTTTTCCCAGAATGTGCTGTCCCCAACTGCCAAACTTCAGAATGTACTCCCTCACCCAGTTGCACGCAAACTGCTCACCCGCCCAGGCCCATCAATAAACTTTCCTCCCTGCCCTCTTCAAGGAAAGTATATAAGCTCTGCTTAAGCTGTTCTCAGGGTTCTCTGCTCTATTCAAATGAGCTCTGAGCCCCAGCATGCTGGACCCCCAATAAACCCTTTGTTTTTGCATGAGAGAGTCTCTTGGTGGTCTCTTCCCCCAATGCTCTTCCGATATTTATATATGGAGGTTCCACCGAAATCCAGCAGTGGTGAACGAGAGACCCCAATGGGCTACTCTCAGGGTAAGTAAGGCACCTCTTTCTGGTTTCAGGTTTCAGGTTAGGGCTTGGCAAAATGGCTGTCGATGAAGTGTGTGAGCTCTCTTTGATGGTGGCTGGCAGACGTGTCACAGAGCCACAAGCCAAGTCCCTGGGGGACGCCACAGAGGACTCCGGAATCGAGGAATAATAGTCTCCTCGACTCAGTGATACTTTGTTTCAGATTCGGTATTGCCAGCCCATCGGGTTTTGCCACCTGCTCAGTCTTGGTCTCAGTGTTGGACGTCCATTGCCTGTCTTTATTGTTTTCTCTTGTCTGTGTCCTGTGTCGTTGCTTTTACTGTTTGTGTATCTTTCATTATGGGACAGATCACTTCAATGCCTCTGTCCCTGACCCTTGATCTATGGACCAAAGTCCGCTTAAGGGCTCAGAATGTTTCTTTTTCAGTAAAACGCTGGACCTGGCAGACTCTGTGTGCCACAGAATGGCCCACCTTTGGATTCTGATGGCCCCTAGAAGGATCTTTCTACTTCCCACTAATTTAAAAAGACAGAGATATTGTCTTACAGCCAGGGCCACATAGCCATACTGATAAACAGGAATATACCTTAACTTGGCAGGACCTCTGCAAATCTCCTCCTCCGTGGGTGAAGCCTTTCCTTGCTGTGTCCCCATTCCTACTCCTTCCCCCACGATCTCTCAACCCCTCTGCTCCTCCTCCTCCTCCACCCTCTGTTCTCCCTGAGTCACAAGATTTGACTCTACTGGACTCTCGTTCCCCTCCTTATCTTCTACCCTTGTCCCACAACCCCCAACACCCTCTAAGTGATTCTCCAGCTGCTGACTCAGGCTCTCCGCAATTGGAGGAAGCTAAGCCAGCCCAGGGCCCTCCAGATAACTCCCCTGCGTCACACACAGCCCCTCCTCCCCTGGAGGAAGCTGGAGTTGCTAAAGGAACTCGCTGGTGGCAAATGATTGAAAACCCTGGAACTCCCGTGTTGCTTCCCTCCATCCCTAAGGACCAATGATTGACGATGGCCATAGGGAAAAAATGCAAGCCTACCAGTATTGGCCTTCTCCTCTTCAGACCTATATAAATGGAAAAATAACAATCCTCCTTTTACCGAGGACCCAACCTGGCTCTCAGGTCTGGTGAAGTCATTGATGTTTTCACACCAACCTACTTGAGATGACTGCCAACAACTCCTAGGGACTCTCTTCATGACAGAGGAACAAAAGAGAATCCTCCTGGATGCTAGAAAAAAGTATCCTCGGACCAAATGCGTGACCGACAAAACTTCCCAATATATTCAAAGCTGGCTTTCTCTTGAAACGACCCAACTGGGACCCCAACACCTTTGAAGGTAGGGAGCATCTGTCCACTTATCGCCGGGCTCTAATAGTGGGTATCTTAGTGGCCGCTAGGTGACCAACTAATTTGGCCAAGGTAAGAGAGATTATTTAAGGGCCTGATGAATCTCCCTCTATGTTCCTAGAGATAATTATGTAGGTATATAAGAGACATACTCCTTTCGATCCTCAGGCAGAGGATCAAAAGGCATCTGTCACAATGGCCTTTATTGGGAAAGCTGCCCTGGATATTAAAAGAAAGTTACAATGCTTAGATGGATTACAAGATATGACTTTGAGGGATTTAGTCAGAGAACCCGAGAAGGTATACTTTAAGAAAGAAACTGAGGAAGAGAAGGGAGCTGAGTGAGGATAAAAGAAACAAAAGACAGACTAAGGCATTGACTAAGGTCCTGGTCACAACAACAAATAGGCCAGAAACTAAGAAACAGAGAGACAGGAAGGGATACCTGGGCACACACTAGAGGCCACCCCTGGCCTCAGATCAATGTGCCTACTCTAAAGAAAAAGGACACTGGGCCAAAGAGTGCCCTAGAAAGAGACAGCCATGCCAGCCAGATATTCTGACTCTGGAGTAATACTAAGAAAGTCCGGGCTCAGATCCTCTCCCTGACCTCAAGGTAACTTTTGAAGTGGAGGGGAACACAATAAACTTTGAAGTAGATGCAGGGGGAATATACTCAGCCCGTAAGGCCCATTGGGCCCTCTACTGAATAAAAGGTCTCTAATTCAAGAGTCTAACAGAAGTAAATATCGGGCTTTGACAACTACGAGGACCATGGACCAGGGAAAAGGAAAAATCCATCACTCCTTCCTAGTAATCCCTGGCCACATTGATAGGCAGAGTTCTGCTCACCAAGCTCTGGGCCAAAATAACTTTTAACCCTGAAGGCCCCCAAGTGGAATTTTTTAATCCTTCAGTAACTACTCCTATAATCATGGCTCTAACTATGTCAGTAGCAAATGTTCATCAACTCACTCACCTTTGTTCAAAGAAACTGCATTCATTCGTGAAGGATCAAGAACACAGTTTTCCACTAACCTACTCACAGCAAAAGGAAATAACTGAATGGGTAACAAAAGCCTGTCAGGTCCATTAATTGGTTAAAGCTTACACTTCCAAGCTTCCTGCAGGAAAGCACCTATGAGGAACCAGACGAGGACATTTCTGGGAAGTGGACTTTACTGAAATTAAGCCAGTAAGGTATGGACTTAAATAACTCCTAGTCTTTGAACATACATTTTCAGGATGTATTGAAGCCTTCCCCACACACACAAAAAAAAAAAGAAATAAAAAAGAAGAAAAAAGAAACATTGCAAATGGTTGTAAAGAAGATCCTGGAAGATATTTATTCTCCACTTGACGACCAGTAGTCTTAACCCTCATCAGCCCCTTAAGCTGCGATGGCTGATCACAAATCCTACTGGACACGAAGTATGGCCTATCTCGAATACAGCCAGCTTACGAACCTGGTGGCCATCTCTCCACCCAGTCATTTGTCAGCTGGCTATAGGTCTTTCCTATTGGGATATCCCTGATTAACAGGATCCCACTAAAATTCTATTAAATCCTTTCCGTACCATAGATAATGGAAACAAACATTATAGATGTAGGGACACGTGAGCCAGATGCAGGTTGGCTAGCCTAGATTACTATGTTTGCCCGGCAGACTATCAAAGCCACAAACAGTCACGGCTGTGTGGGGGGAGAGCAGACTTCTATTGTAAGTCATGGGGATGTGAGCATACAGGGACTGTCAGATGGAACCCAAACTCCTCATCAAATTCTGTACACAGCATTGGCCATATTACGAATTAGATAACCAAAACCGATGGCCCCCAGAGGGGTCTCTAGATCCTCAAATTCTGTGTGACCTTTTTAACTTCTGCAAGTGCTCAAAAGGGTAAAAGGAGATTCCGCTATGTGGAGGCCTTCTCTCTCCTTTGCTCACATCCTGAACTATGCTTCTCCAATAGATGCTCACCCTCAGCCTTGTGCTCTAGACTCTCTGCTGTCACTCCCACCTCAGCAACTTGATTTCTCCCCTCCAATATCTAGATCAAAAACCCAAATCTCGACTGGTTCTCAGACCATTGCTCCCTTGCTGAGGTTGCAGGTACTGAGGTACCACTCCATTCACTCACTCCTCTCCTCTCCTGTCAGTGCCCGCACCGGGTCCCACCCAGTCCTCTTACCACCTAATGCAAAGCTCAAACCTGCTGAGAAGAATCCTCAGACCCTAATACAAGATGTAATGAAAATGGCCATTAATGTTGCTTTGTCATCACTAAAAACAGGTTACTAAGAATTTAAAGTCCCTCACAGGCTTTTTGGAATCTCACTCCCGTCTCCCCCTCTGTTCTATCTGTTCTACTGCTCAAGTTTTTGTTGCTATTAAGATCCCAAAGCCCTCTCCCAATATTCTTTTACATCTCTACTTCCTCATTCTCAGATCCACAGAGCTGCTCTTATCCCTGCCTTCCAAATTTTCCCCCTCTGTACCAGGCCCACAGAAAAGTCTTAACTGACCTTCTCCAGAAGTCTTCACCATGGCTGATTTAGGACTTTCAGCAAAAGAGTCCCTATAAAAGAGTTCACTGTAGATAAACTTCCTATTTTTGTGTTGCCCTGGTCTCCTTGGCAACTGGCTAAAAAATTCAGCACTCCTGATCTAGACACACCCTTACTAGTTTTTCAAAAAATATTTGGAAAAAAGTCCTCTGGCCTTGAGCTGGGGCTTCACAGAGATGGCTACATTTCTAAGATAAAGAAGTTACAAACTGGGCTGTATGGAAACAGCTGGAAGGGGGAAAAAAAGAAAGGGAAGACACCTCCACCCAGGTGTCCTTGAAAAGTTAACTTGCCCAAACTGAGGAAAAAACAGAAACAAAAACTGCTTTTTGTGAACTTCTGCAGACTGTGAACTTCTGAGCCCCTTCCCTTACGTGTTGGGTACAAAATTCTGAAACTACGTAACTTGGGTTTCAGGGGATTAATTGATTACAACAGAAGCAATGCCCTCTGAATCTGGTTGAAACCAAAAAAGACTGTTTCCGTGTCTTTGGTGCTATCTTAGGTGCCTTGCCTTGTCCGTCCCTACAACAGTATAATTCTATATACTTAAACATTGTTTATGTTTTCATGAAATGGTCAACAGATGTGATTAATTGTGAAATGGTGCAGATGTTTCCCAGAGTGCTCTATCATGACGCAGGTTCATCTGAAGATCAAAGAGGGGGACATACAACCCGGTTCCACTGGGAACATATGTCCCTCACCTTAGCCATTCTATTACGAATAGGAGTTGCTGCAGGGTTGGGCACAAGAACCACTGCTCTGGTCCATGGGACACAACAAGTGACCCAATTAGAAGCAGCAATAGATCAAAACTTAAAGATTTTAGAAACCTCCATCACAGCTTTGCAGGAATCTTTAACCTCTCTCTCTGAAGTTGTTTTACAGAACAGTCGAGGGTTGGACCTCCTTTTCATGACAGAAGGGGGCCTTTGTGCTTCTTTGAGGGAAGAATGTTGTTTTTATGTCGACAATACTGGAGTTGTAAAAAAATCTATGAGTAAATTAAAAAGATGCCTTGAAGAGCAACAACGAGAGAGAGAGGCACAAAAACGGTAGTTTGAGTCTTTTTTTACACAGTCCCCCTGGTTAATTACGTTTTTATCAACCCTGGCTGGTCCAATAATAATCCTCATAGTATTACTAACTATAAAACCCTGTTTCCTCAATCATGTAATTTCTTTTCTCCAAGCTCAAATTGGACAAATTAAAATTATGGTAATACCCCACTAGCAGACATAGAATGTGACACCCCACAATGATCACTTTTATGATTAAAAGTAGCCAGAAAAAGAAGTGGGGAATGAAAGGTTAATAAAATATGTACTTGTCACTTCCTGTTTTTCTGTACGCTTAACAAAACACTGTTGAAATCTTGAGAACTCTTTGCTAATCTTGTTGCCAGAATGTGCTGTCCCCAATTGCCAAACTGCAGAATCTACTCCCTCACCCGGTTGAATAGAAACCTGAACTGTACTTGGATCATTGAATGTAGAAGAGAACATCCATTCAAAAAGTTATAGTCAGTTGGATTAGAAAGATAGTCGGTAAGTTTAGGAAGAAAAGTGAGTATAGGATTTGGAACAAAAGTTCTTTAGCAATAGGGTTTTGGTTAGAGAGTCAATGTAAATGTCAACACAAGTGAAGAGTCAGTCACAATGATGCACAGGGCAAAATATGTAGGAAAGCAGATATCAATAGAGACATTAGGAAATCAGGAAAAGAATAAAGTGAGTGATGGGATTAGATATTTTCAACAGGGTTGAGGATGAATATGTGAGCTTAGGATAAAACAAATATGAAGTCAACAATAGGATTGACATTTGATAGCATTAGCGTAGCCCAAGACAGTGTCCAAAATAAGCTCTGTTGCCCCTCATTTGCCTAAATTCCCAGTGGCCTGTACACCCTTCCTGTGTACCAGGAGTGATCAAATAGGCCTGCCCTTAATACTGCTCTGCTTCTCCAATTTGAGTCCTACTGAGTGTCGGGTACAGATTCTTTATGTGAATTGGAAAGATGAGAAAACTCAAGCACCTATTGGATAGCCTCTGAATAGATTTGAAGAACTCATTTGACCCAAAAGATCCCTATTCTCACTTGATGGAATTCAGGAACCTTACAGAGGAAGGCAAAATACTTCATCAACAATGACTGCTCTTTTTGCCATTTTGGATTTTATGCACCCATGGGATCTTTCTTTAGATCCATCAGGTGCTGAGAATCTAAGTCAAAGAATCACACTGGGCCAAGAGGCTGATTCACACACATCTCTTTCCAAATCAATTAAGGAAAGAGCCAAAGGTAAAGCATATTTATTTCCATTTGAAAAATCTTTCCTTCAGGATTCACAAAGGGTTGGCCTGAGACAAAGACCTTCCTGACTCTCAGGGCAACAGAACAATAGGTAAGCAAATGGCCCAAAGCAGGGATTCTCCACTGAGACTTTACTGGTCACACTGATATCTGAGTTTTCTGAGATGCTCGCCATTCCATTCAGCTATCCAGTACATGGCCATGTCACAGAGCTTGGAGGTAGTACATATCTTGGACACAAAACCATGAGCCTATTCTGGAGATTGGCCATAATTCAGGAAGAAAACAGCAACTTAGGAAGGTAGCAGGTATCGCCCATCAATAAGGCAAGCCGCATTCAATTCATAAATTGTGCTGGATGAATGCTGGGAAGCTTTCTATGAGACAGGACACATCCATTGATGCATTCTCTTTTCTAATGTCTACAAGCACGGACACAGTGGGATACACAGACATAGAAACACTTGCATTGTCAAACGACTTACTAGAAACAGTTCACTCCAAACCAAACAAACCGCCTTTTCTAACTATTCTCAGAACATGAGACAAAACCACAAACCCACACCCGCAATGGCACCTCCTTCTCCCAAATAGGTCTGTGACTCTCCGGAGTGTGCTCTGACTGATGGGCCATACTATGATCCTCCGAAATGGCCTGACCTGTCTCAGATCTGGTCTTCTTGGCCAACAATGTGAAGTTGTTAGAAGCCAGGAGTGAGCCACTATCTGCTTTCTCAGGAAGAGCCCCTCTTCCGAGCTTTCCTGACATTTGGCCATCCTCACATCAGTAGGTATCAAGAAAGACTGACTCTGTCCTTTGTAAATCCAAAAAAGTGAGACCACTGGGAATAGAACTGAGACTGGCTCTGGGTGCCTGGCTTTCTGTATCCCAAGTTCAGAGAGTTCCATCACCATGGAAGTGAGATGAGATCACGTCCTTCAGGAACTGAATGAGATCACTGCCTTGGCAACCACTTTGTCATAACAATTGCTTCCAACGGTCCCATGAGATGAGGGCTGCCCCTACTTCCTGTGACACTTTCACAAGTTAGAATGGTATATCACCCGTAGGCAAAAGGGAACAGCTCTCCACACAGGCTGGGTTTGGTCCATCTTCTCTACATTAAGAAGAGATAGGCTCATTCTGACTCAACCCTTAATCCTGACCAGGTTGTTTGCCATGGAAGATGATTTTTGCTCTCTCAGGTCTTACATAGCTGCCTACATCTTCTCCAGAGATCATTTCTGCATGGAGCTTTGAGGTTCTCAACAGATGGAAGATCCACTGCATTCCTGTATTGTAAGACCAACACTGTCCCTGCTCTTCTGTAAACATAGATGTGAATTGGAGTCATGAGAAAACCCACGAACCTATGGGATAGCCTCTGCAGGGCTTTAAAGAATTCACTTGACCCAAATGATCCCTATTCTCACTTAATGGAGGTCAGGAACCTTACAGAGGAAGGCGAGAGACTCTATCCACCATGACAGTTCTTTTGTCCATTTTGGTTTTGGATGCACACATGGGATTTTTCTTTAGACCCATCATGTGCTGTGAATCTAAGCCACAGCCTCACATAGGGCCAAGAGGCTGATTCAGACACATCCATTTCCAAAGCAATTAACCGAAGAGGCACAGGTAATGACCATTCAATTCCCTTTGAAAACTATTTTCTTCAGGCTTCACAAAGTGTGGCCTGAGGCAAAGACCTTCCTGACATTCAGGGCAACAGAATAGGTAAGCAAAAGGCCCAAAGCAGGGTTTCTCCACTGAGACTTTCTTGGGCATACTAATATCTGAGTTTTCTGAGATACTCACCATTCCCATCAGCTATCCAGTACATGGCCATGTCACAGAGATTGAGGTGGTACATATCTTGGACACAAAATCATGAGCGTATTCTGGAGAGTGTCCAGAATTCAGGAAGAAAACAGGAATTTAGAAAGATACCAGGAGTTGCCCATCCATACGGCAAGCTGCAGTCCATTCATAAATTGCTCAGGATGAATGCTTTGAAGCTTTCTCGTAGACAGGACACATCCATTGATGCATTCTCTTTTCTACTGTCTACAATCACGGACACAGTATGATATATAGACACAGAAACACTCACGTTGTCAAAGGACTTACTAGAAACAGTCCACTCCAAAACAAACAAACCAGCTTTCCTAACTATTCTCAGAACATGAGACAAAACCACAAACTCACACTCACACCCAAAAAGGCACCTCTTTCCCCCAAGTAGGTCTGTGTCTATCCGGAGTGTCCTCTGACTTGTGGGCCATACTATGTTCCCCAAAAGTGGCGTGTCCTGTCTCCGATCTGGTCTCTTTAGCAAACTCTGTGAAGTTGTCAGGAGCCCGTGGTGAGAAACTACCTGCTTTCTCTGGAAAGGCCAGTCTTCATAGTTTCCAGGCATTTGGCTGTCCTCACATCAGTAGGTACCAAGAAAGAGTGACTCTGTCTTGTTAAATCCAAACAAGTGAGCCCACTGGGACATGGAGTGGGTTTGACTCTGTGTGCCTGGTTTCCTGGATCCCAAGATCACAGACTTTCATCACCAATAATGTAAGGTGAGGTCACTTCCTTCAAGAACTGAATGAAGTCACTGCCTTGGAAACCACTTTGTTTTAACAGTTTCTTCCAAGGTTCCCAAAAGATGGAGTCTGCCTCTACTTGCTGTGACTCCTTCATAAGTTAGGATGGTATATCAACCATAGGCACCGGGGAACAGCTCTCCACACAGCCATGGTTTGGTCCATCTTCTCTACATTAGGAAGAGAGAGGCTAATTCAGACACATCCCTTCAACCTGACCAGGTTGTTTGCCATGGAAGATGACTTTTGCTCTCTCAGATCCTTCATACCTGCCTACACCGACTCAAGGGATTATTTCTGCAGGGACTTTTGAGGTTCTCAGCTGGTGGATGATACCCTACCTTCCTGGATTTTAAGACCAACTCTGTCCCTGCTCTTCTGTAAAGTGAGATTGAGGGAACAGTGTATGGTTAGTGTTAATAGCATGTTCGATTTGGGTTAGGAGTCATTCTGCTGGATGAATTATGGTATTGGGAACCTGTGATATTTATAAGAATATAAATGTGAAATATATGTATGAGATCAGAGATCTAGGAAAGATTTGAAGCCCAGAAAGGCATTGGGCCCTTGATTGGTATACTTAGATTGAATTATGTTCTGCACCGAGGTCTCAGATAAATCGATATACAATGGCATAGGACCCTATACCTCGGATGATTGAAAGTAGAAGAGAACATCCAGTCAAAAAGGGATAGTCTGTAGGATTAGGAAGATAGTCAGTAGGTTTAGGAAGAAGAGTGAGTCTCGGAGTTGGACCAAAAGTTCTTTAGCAATTGGTTTTCAGTTAGAGGGTGAATGTAAATATCAGCACATGTGAAGAGACAGTCACAATGATGAACTGGGAAAAATATGTAGGAAAGCAGATATCAATAGGGGCATTAGGAAATCAGGAAAAGTATAAAGTGAGTGATAGGATTAGATATTTTCAACAGGCTTGAGGTTAAATATATAATCTTAGGAAGAAACAAATATGTAGTAACCAATAGGATTGACATTTGAGAGCAGTAGGCACCCTGGACATAGATGCTTTTAGTAATCTATGGTCACTTTCTATTTAGGCTTTGGTACAATCATATGTGTGACCTTTGCATTTTGTGTCCAGAATACTACTGTGGTAAAATGTATATGTAGATCAGGTGACATAAGTATTTCTTCCACCATAAAGGGGAGTAATATTCTGGAAACTTATAAATTAGTACTGGGGATACAAATAGGTGTACCTTGTGTTGATGATTATTGAGATGATGCAGGAATAGACCATATTGTGAATAAAGTATGTAACTGGGTCCAACAAAATAATTAATTGAGTTTGCATCTGAAAATATATTGGAAATCTTATATTGATATATATACCATCATTCCAACGAGTTATATATGCAATGGTATTATTAGGGTTACGGTTTATCGTGAAGAGTGAGTTTTGCTTCAAAAATGATTATGGAATCGAAAATAATGTGTTTAGAAAGAAGTCTAGTGAAAAGACCAGTAAAGAAACATGGAGGAATACATGTGTTCTGAAGTAGTAAGTAATTGAAAGTGAACCAAATGCCAAAAAAATTTGTGAAGTTGTGGATGAAAAAATACATCCTATGATGTCCATAAACTGAAGAAATAGTAATGTACCAGTGTTGAGTAAAAGTGAACTTCAAATTACACATCATGTCCCATAGAAATCTACTTGCATTGATGTTAAACTGGGTCAGTTACTGTAGAAATATTAGGATTTTTAAGCACCATCCACTGAACTTAGTTTTCAGTAGTAGGAAACCAAAATATATTTCAGGTGTATGAATATTACTGAGAATAATCTTGTGAAAATTTGAATTTAAATGAACATAAATGAATATGAATGAATTTAGGGAGTGTATAATAAGACACATATTTTTCATATTTTTTTAAAATCCGTAGAATATACACACACACACACGCCCACACACACACACACATGCACACACACACACACATTAATATTTAGCAATATATATGCCAATCGATATTCATCATGAAATATAATTCATTCACAAATCCAAAAATATTCATTTTACTGAACATGGATTTATGTATAGTGTTTTTCACTAGGAAGCTCACCCATAGGTGGAATTTTCAGTTCCATCATTATTTAGGGAGAGTCATCTCTTCTCACAATTTTTATATTCCAAAGTCAGTGATCTTACAAGAATGTACGTGTGATACCAGGTAGGATATTGTATATGCATAAAAAAATTACATGTGCTGAATAGGATACAGAGAAAGGGAGACAGGAATTTACATATGTGATAACTTTAAAAAATCATGGAGAAATATTAAAATGAAAAGTTTACTAAATTTAAAACACATACTCTTGATAAAGAGGAAGACAAATACAAATATACACCATGCTTCCTATAAAAGGACTGTACTTCTATTCAGTTAGGTTTTTTTTTCTCCATGATATTAGGATTAGTAGTCAGAGTCTAGTAGGGTATGGGTTAGTGTCAGGGATTCAGTATTTCAAATGGAAAATAGGAAAATGGATCTAATGTGTATGCAAACATGTGATACACAAAAATCTTCCCTCTCTTATCCAGAACAATACCTTGACATAACCATCGCTAAAAGTAAGACACAATTAGAGGAGAGGAGTTAGAAAACCTGTGAATATATATGTGGAATGAAAAATGCTCAGGAGTTCACAACACTGGAGGTGGTAAAACAGTTTACAAAAGTATGGGAGAGGGTAAACACTCCAGAAACATGGAGCTGTGCTGACCTAAAGACTTATTGAGAAACTTCCTCTGAGGTTAGGCACAAGAAATATATGTATGGCAATATGTAAATCAATGGTTCTGCAACTGATGTGATTCTGCAATCTGTATATGGAGTAAAAATGGGAGCTCATATCCCACTTGAATCAAAGTGTGAAATTTGATATATCAAGAAGTATGTACTGTTTTGAACAACCTACAATAAAAATCAATTAAAAAAAGAAAAAGAAATATATGTAATTGTCAGGAGATTTAGCTTCATTTGTAGTGACACCAAAAATCTGGGTCTGCATCTATGTGACCTGGAGGACATGGTTCTTTATTTTGTAATGACCATGAGGCAGCAGGTCTGAAATCTCCCTTTGTAGGTAAACTGTTGCTACTGGGAGCTAAGTGTCTTCCCGTGTGGTCTGTGAAGCCATTTGGTCATCCTCCACTTTTCAGGGTGTTTCTTACTGCTGCACTGGGAATTTGGTATTTGCTTCATGAAATACAATATGTTAAACTGGGACACAATGCTGGAGGGAGTTCTGTCATGTGTGGTTGGTCAGGGTCGGCAAGAGAATGTACGAACCAGGCTTCTATCCCACATAGCTTTCCCCTTGACTATAGCAACCTGATTCTGAACATTGCCCTGAAACCTCTACATATAACAAGATGCCTTTACATATAAAGGTCTGCTGCCTGCACCATGTCAGTCGCAAGATTTGGAAGCCAATGGAAGATCCAGGTGGTCCTACCAAAAATATTTATTTACACACCTATAGTCCACTGCTCTACGCCCACTACCCAGCAGGCTCCAACTTACTGGCATCTCTGTTCTACACCATTTTCACGAAACTCAGTCAATCAAGGCACTGTTTGTTATACTCATGATCAGCAACAGGATATCTAAAGGTTATCCAGTGCCACCTGGTCATGGGGATTTCAAAAATTTCATGGTATTAATCTAGTCATTTTTCAAGGATGAAGTTGGAGGCACTGTGGGTTTCATTTAATTCAGGAACCATTAAATGGTGAGGAAGCTCATTTCAATGAAAGCTCTGGAGAACACTCACAGGCAAGCCTTCCCAAAGAGTGGCCAAAAGGACACATGAATCCAGGCCCATTGAGGTATACAATGTGAGGTCCATGTGTGTTTGGACTCTCAACTATGGCTACCAAGTCTTTAAGAATTAAATCATGTGATATCCTGGCTCAGAATCCCTGAGCTCTGTGGAAAGCCATCCTGGGCCTAGATCTCAGTTTCCAAAACCGATTCTCATGCGTGGTCTCCTAAAATCCCAACACTATTCATGGCAATACTTCTCTAAGGTCAGTTCCAGAACTCAGTCTCTAAGGAGAATCACACCAGAGTTCAAGCCCTGGTGGACCCAGTCATCTCTTCCAACTACCACACAAATTACCACAATTAAAACAAGAACCCTCCCATATGGCCCTCATCTTCTTTCATATAGACACTCATCATAATCTGGCTGGAGGTTTCCATGAGGGGTGCAGACCAAGACAGTGTCCCAAATAAGCTCCTTTGCCCCTCATTTGCCTAAAGTCAAGGTGGCCTGGACACCCATCCTGTGAACCAAAAGTGATCAAATAGGCCTGCCGTTAATAACTCTCCAATTTGAGGACTACTGTCTGTGGGGTTTAGATTCTTTATGTGAATTTTAGTCATGAGAAAACCCAAGCACAATGGGCTAGCCTCTGCAGGTTTTGTAGAACTCTTTTGACCCAAAGGATCCCATTCTCACTTGATGGAAGTCAGGAACCTTACAGAGGAAGTCGAGAGACTTCATCCCAATAATTGCTCTTTTGGCGAATTTTCTTTTGGATGCACACATGGTAACTTTCTTTAGATCCATCAGGTGCTGAGAATCCAAGCCACAGCCACACACAGGGCCAAGGGCCTGATTCAGACACATCCCTTTCCAAAGCAATTAAGGAAAGTGCCACAGGTATGCCCATTCATTTCCATTTGAAAACTGTTTTCTTCAGGCTTCACAAAGGGGTGGCCTGAGGCAAAGACCTTCCTGACATTCAGGGCAACAGAACAATAGGTAAGCAAAAGGCCAAAAGCAGGGTTTCTCCTCTGAGACTTTTCTGGTCACACTGATATCTGAGTTTTCTGAGATGCTCGCCATCCCCTACAGCTATCCAGTACATGGCCATGTCACAGAGCTTGGAGGTGGTACATATCTTGGACACAAAACCATGGGCCTATTCTTGAGATTGGCCGGAATTCAGGACGAAAATAGAAACTTAGGAAGGTAGCAGGTGTTGCTCATCGATAAGGCAAGCTACAGTCCATTCATAAACGGGGCAATATGAATGCTGAGAAGATTTCTACTAGACACAACACATCCATTGATGGATTCTCTTTTCTAATGTCTACAACCACGGAAACAGTGGAATACACAGACATAGAAACACTCGCCCTGTGAAAAGACTTACTAGAAACAGTCCACTTCAAATGAAACAAACCGACTGTCCTACCTATTCTCAGAAAATGAGACAAAACCACAAACCCACAACCACACCCACAAAGGCACCTCCTTCCCCTAAGTAGGTCTGTGACTATCCAGAGTGTCCTCTGACTTGTGGGCCATAATATGTTCCCCCAAAATGGCCTTTCCTGTCTCAGATCTTGTCTCCTTGGCCAACTCTGTGAACTTCTTAGGAGCCAACGGTGAGCTACTACCTGCTTTCTCATGAAAAGCCCTGCATCCGAGCTTTCCTGGCATTTGGCCTTCCTCACATCTGTAGGTACCAAAAAATACTGACCCTGTCCTTGGTAAATCCAAACAAGTGAGACCACTGGGACTGGGACTGGGACTGGCTCTGTGTGCCTGGCTTCCTGGATCCCACGTTCAGAGAGTTCCATCACCAAGAAAGTGAGGTGAGGTCACTTCCTTCCTGAACTGAATGAGGGCACTGTCTTGGCAGCCACTTTGTCCTAACTGTTGCTTCCAAGGGTCCCAAGAAATTGAGGCCGCCCCTACTTCCTGTGACATTTTCACAAGTTAGAATGGTATATCAACCAAAGGCACCCAGGAATAGATCTCCACACAGGCCTGGTTTGGTCCATGATCTCTACATTAAAAAAAAATCTGATTCAGACACAACCTTTTATCCTGACCGGGTTATTTGCCATGGAAGATGACTTTTGGTCTCTCAGGTCCTTTATTGCTTCCTACATCTTCTCCAGGGATCATTTCTGCATGGACCTTTGAGGTTCTCAGCAGGTGGAAGTTTTTCTACATTTCTGTATTGTAATATCAACTCCCTCCCTGCTCTTCTGTAAAGTTAGGTTGAGGGAACAGTGTCCGGTTATGGTTAAAAACATGCTCGATTTGGGTTAGAAATCATTTTCCTAGATGAATGATTGTATTGGGAACTTGCTATGTGTAGAAGAATATATAGGTGAAATATATGTATGAAAAAAGAAATTTAAGTCTGATTTGAAGCCCAGAAGGGCATTGGGCCCTTGATAGTGATACGTGGTGTTGAATTACGTTCTGCAGAGTTGTCTCAGATAAATCGATATACAATGGCATAGCACCTTGTACGTTGCATGAATTAATGTAGAAGGAACATCAAGTCAAAAAGGCATAGTCGGTAGTGAAAGGTTAATAAAATTAATAAAATAGGTACTTGTCACTTCCTGTTTTTCTGTATGCTTAACAAAACACTGTTGAAATATTGAGAAATGTTTGCTAATCTTGTTCTAGAATGTACTGTTCCCAACAGCCGAACTGCAGAATGTACTCCCTCACTCGGTGTCATGCAAACCGCCCACTCGCCCTTACCCATCACTGAACTTCCCTCTCTTCCCTCTCCAAGGAAAGTATATAAGCTCTGCTTAAGCTGTTCTCAGAGGTCTCTGCTCTATTTAATTTAGCTCTGAGCTCCAGCATGCTGGACCACAAATAAACCCTTTGCTGTTGCATGAGACAGTCTCTTGGTAGTATCTTCCTCTGACACTCGCCTGACCTTTACATATTGAGGTTCCACTGAGTTCCAGCAGTGGCGGATGAGAGACCCCAACGGGCTCCTCTCGGAGCAAGTAAGGCGCCTCTTTCTGGTTTCAGGTTTCTTGTTAGGGCTTGGCAAAATTGCTGGCGATGAAGAGCCTGGGCTCTCTCCGACGGTGGCTGAGAGACATGTCACAGAGACAAAGGGCACCTCTCTGGAGGACCCCGCAGAGAACTCGGGAAATCAAGGAACAATAGTCTTCTCGACTCAGTGATATTTTCTTTTAGATTCGTTATTGCCATACCATTGGGTTTTGCCGGCTACTCATTCCTGGTCTCAGTGTTGGACGTTCATTGCCTGTCTTTATGGTCTTGTCTTATCTGTGTCGTGTGTCCTTGCTTTTACTGTTTGTGGAACTTTCATTATGGAACAGAGCACGTCAATGCCTCTGTCCCTGACCCTTGATCACTGGACCAAAGTCCGCTTAAGGGCTCAGAATCTTTCTTTTTTTAGTAAAACGCTGGACCTGGCAGAATCTCTGTGCCTCAGAATGGCCCATCTTTGGAGTCGTATGGCCCCTAGACGGATCTTTCTACTTCCCACTAATTTAAAAAGTCAGAGGTATTGTCTTTCAGCCAGCGCCACATAGCCATCCGGATCAACAGCCATATATCTTAACTTGGCAGGACCTCTGCAAATCTCCTCCTCCATGGGTGAAGCCTTTCCTTGCCCCTACCTCTGCTCCTACTCCTTCCCCCATGATCTCTCAAACCCTCTCAACCTCCTCCTCCTCCACCCTCTGTTCTCCCTGAGTCACAGATTTGACTCTACTGGACTCTTCTCCCCCTCCTTATCCCCTGCCCTCGTCCCCTAACACACAACACACTCTAAGTGATTCCGCTGCTGCTGACTAAGCCTCTCTACCATTGGAGGAAGCTAAGCCGGTAATAGGATCTGACAATGGACCGATGTTCATGACCCAGGTAAGTCAGGGGTTAGCCAGGAACCTGGGGATTAATTGGAAGTTAAATTGTGCTTATAGACCACAGAGTTCAAGACAAGTAGAAAGAATGAATAGAACCATTAAAGAGACCTTAATGAAATTAAGCTTAGAGACCAGCATAAGATTGGACTATGCTCCTGCCTTATGCAATGTTTCATGCAAGAAAAAATCCCTTTGTTTCTTTGAGTAACCTTACCACATGTGAAATTCTTTATGGTGGCCCTCCTCCAGTAGGGGACCTAAGCCCAACTGTAAGACCTAAAGATCCTTTCCACACCCCCTTGCTTGACAGACTTAAAGATCTTGAAAGTACTCAGTAATACCTGTGAAAACAGCTGGCCACTGCCTACCCAACTGGGAACCAGGGGATTCCACATCCATATCAAGTAAGAGATTTCATCTATGTAAGATGATATCAGGTGTCATCCCTGGTACCCCGCTGAAAAGGACCATACCAGGTGCTATTATAACACCTACAGTGGTAAACGTAAACAGAATCACTTCCTGGATCCATACCTCTCATCTCAAGCCTTCTGCCTATACAGAATCTTTCTGGAAACTGAAAAAGACTGGTAACAGTTTCAAATTGTGTATTGGCAATGTGAATAAGGTTATATACTCTCCCCTTGGCTACAAGTAGTCCTAACCCTCATCAGCCCATTAAGCAGTGATGGCTGATCACAAATCCTACTGGAAAAGAAGTATGGTCTATCTCGCATACAGCCCCCTTAGGGACCTGGTGGCCATCTCTCCACCCAGACATTTGTTAGCTGGCTATAGGTATTTCCTATTGTGATATCCCTGATGAAGAGGATCCCACTAAAATACCATTAAATCCCTTCTGTACCATAGATAATGGAAACAAACATTATGGATGTAGGGACACGCGAGCCAGATGCAGATTGGCTAGTCTAGATTACTAAGTTTGCCTGGCAGACTATCAAAGCCACAAAGAGTAATGGCTGTGTGGGGGAAAAGCCGACTTTTTTCTGTATGTCATGGAAATGTGTGCATACAGGGGCTGCCTGAAGAAACCCCAATTCTTCATCAAATTCAGTACACAGCATTGGCCACATTACCAATTAGACAACCAAAAACTATGGCACCCAGATGGGTCTCTAGATCCTCAAATTTTGCGTGACCTTTTTAACTTCTGCAAGTGCTTAAAAGAGTGAAAGGAAATTCCCCTATGTGGAAGCCTTTTCCCTCCCTCACTCACATCCTGAACTATGCTTCTCCAATAGATCATTATCCTCAGCCTTCTGCTCCAGACCCTCTGATGTCACTCCCATCTCAGCAACTTGATTTCTCCCCTCCAATTACTAGATCAGAAACCCAAAGCTCCACCAGTTCTCACACCATCGGCCCCTTGCTGAGGTAGCAGGTACATAGGTACCGCTCCACCGACTCATTCCTCTCATCTCCTGTCAGTGCCCTCACCGGGTCCCACCAGGTCCTCTTACCAGCTAACCCAATGCTCAAACGAGCTGAGGAGAGCCCTGAGACCCTTATCCAAGATGTAATATAATTGGCCTTTAAAGTTGCTTTGTCATCACTGAAAACAGGTTACTAAAATTTAAAGTCCCTCACAGGATTTTGGGATCCTCACTCCCGTCTTTCACTCTGCTCTACCTGATCTACTGCTCAAGTTTGCTGCTAGGAAATTCCCAATACCCTTTCGCATTATTCTTTTACATCTCTCTTTTCCCTCATTCGCAGATCCTCGGAGGTGCTCTCAGCCCCACCTTCCCCGTCTTTCCCCCTCTGTACCAGGCCCACAGAAAAGTCTTAAATGACCTTCTTCAGAAGTCTTCACCATGGCTGAGTTTTGAACTTTCAGCAAAACAGTCCCAATAAAGACTTTAATGTAGATAAACTTTCTCTTTCGTATTGCCCTGTTCTACTTGGCCACTGGCTAAAAATCTCAGTACTTCTAAGCTAGACAACCCCTAACTAGTTTTTCACAAAATATGTGAACAAGTCCTCTGGCCTTCAGCTGGGGCTTCACAGAGATGGCTACATTTCTAAGATAAAGAAATTACCAACCGGGCTCCATGGTAACAGCTGGCAGGGGGAAAATAAGAAATGGAAGAAAAAGCTCTCCTCCTCCCAGGTGTCCTTGAAAAGTTAACTTGCCCAGAACAGAAGGAAAAACAGAAACAAATACTGCTTTTTTAAACTTCTGAAGACTGTGAACTTCTGAGCCCCATCCCTTATATGTTGGGTACAAAATTCTGAAACTACCTAAACTTGAGTTTCAGGGGATTAATTGATTACAATAGAAGCAATGCCCTCTGAATACGGTTTCAACCAAATAGGACTGTTTCCCTCTCTTGAGTGCTATCTTAGGTGCCTTGCTTTGTCAGTGCCTACAACAGCATAATTCTATATACTTAAACATTGTTTATGTTTTCATGAAATGATCAAGATATGTGATAAATTGTGTAATGGTGCAGATGTTTCCCAGAGTGCTCTATCATGACGCAGGTTCATTTGAAGATCAAATAGGGGGGGCATACAACCGGTTCCACTGGGAACATATATCCCTCACTTTAGCCATCCTATTAGGAATAGGAGTTGCTGCACGGGTGGGCAGAGGAACCAGTGGCATTGTCCATGGGACACAAAAGATGACCCAATTAGAAGCAGCAATAGAGCAAAAGTAAGATATTAGAAACCTCATTCAGGGCTTTGCATGAAACTTTAACCTCTCTCTCTGAAGTTGTTTTACAGAACAGTTGAGGGTTGGACCTCCTCTTCATTAGAGAAGGGGGCCTTTGTGCTGCATTGAGGGAAGAATGTTGTTTTAATGCTGACTATACTGGAGTCGTAATAAAATCTATGAGTAAATTTAAAAGACACCTTGAAGAGCATCAACAAGTGAGAGAGGGCCCAAAAGGGTGGCTTGAGTCTTGGTTCACACAGTCCCCCCGGTTAACTACGTTTTTATCAACCCTGGCCGGTCCAATAATAATCCTCATATTATTGCTAACTATAAAACCCTGTTTGCTCAACCGTGTAATGTCTTTTCTCCAGGCTCAAATTGGAGGAGTTAAACTTATGGTAATACCCCACTAGCAGACATTGAATGTGACACCCTCCAATGATCATTTTTATGATTAAAATTAGCCAGAAGAAGAAGTGGGGAATGAAATATTAATAAAATAGGTACTTGTCACATCTTGTTTTTCTGTATGCTTAACAGAGCACTGTTGAAATCTTGAGAAATGTTTGCAAAACTTGTTCCCAGAATGTTCTATCCCCAGCTGCCAAATTGCAGAATGTACTCCCTCTCCCAGTTGCATGCAAACCGCCCACTCGCCCTGACACATCAATACAATTCCCTCCCTTCTCTCTCCAGGGAAAGTATATAAGCTCTACTTCAGCTATTCTCAGGGCTATCTGCACTATTCAGGTGAGCTCTGAACCCCAGCATTCTGGACACCCAATAAACCCTTTGATGTTGCATGAGATAGCCTGTTGGTACTCTCCTCCTCTGAAGCTCGCACCACGTTTACTTGGATGATTGAATGTAGAAGAGAACATCCAGTCAAAAAGGGATAGTCTGTAGCATTAGGAAGATAGTCAGTAAGTTTAGGAAGAAGGGTGAGTATAAGATTTGGAACAAAAGTTTCTTAGCAATAGGATTTCGATTAGAGAGTGAATGTAAATGTCAGCACAAGTGAAGAGTCAGTCACAATGATGAAGTGGGGAAAATATGTAGGAAAGCATATATCAATAGAGACATTACAAAATCAGGCAGAGAATAAAGTGTGTGATAGGATTAGACATTTTGAACAGGGTTGAGTTTAAATATATAATCTTAGGAAGAAACAAATATGTAGTCACAAATAGGATTGACATTTGAGAGCATTGGGCAAATTTCAGGTGGATGAATATTTTGAGAATAATCTTGTGAATAGTTGATTATAAATCCACATACATGAACATGAATGAATTTAGGGAGTGAATATAAGACACATATATTTCATATTTTGAAAAACCTGGAGAGTGTATATATATATATAT